>NC_089233.1:9328291-9636560 GCF_963924675.1 Phocoena phocoena
AGTGTTTTCGGCACAAACACCTGAGGAGGAAACAGACAAAGGCCTGGAATGAGAGGGAAGCTGCCCATGCATGGAAAATGGGACAGAGGAGGGAGGGGGACTCCTCGGGGACCTGAGCAGACATATTAATTGAAAATTAAAAATTAACTAACATTTGTAGAGGCCTTCGTAGTTTTCCTCACTTAAGTCTCACAACAACCCTATAAGGTAGATGTTTTTAGCTCACTTTGTGGAAGCGGAAACTGAGTCAAAGTGGGGTCTGGGCTCTTATCGTTCCTCCACCTGTTGGCTCGCCATCCTGAGATTGGGGCAGGAAAGCCAAGCTTTCGGCTTGGCCCGTGGGCACTGTCGCCCACGGTGGCAGTAGGTGGCCATGGGCAGACTCCCTGAATGGGCCTCTGGGCTCTTCCCTGCCGGCAGTTCCAGGGCCTGCAGCTGGAGCGTGAGGCATGCCTGGCCTCCAACTACGCTCTAGCCAAGGAGAACCTGGCACTGCGGCCCCGCCTGGAGATGGGCCGCGCTGCCCTGGCCATCAAGTACCAGGAGCTTCGGGAGGTGGCCGAGAGCTGTGCAGACAAGCTGCAGCGACTGGGTGAGGGACGGCCGGGAGAACTGCCTGGGGTGGGGGGCAGCTGGCCATCTGGCTGGGTGGCCTTGGGAAGTGCCAGGCTCTGAAGGTTGGGACTTGGGCAGACCTATTCCCCAGGCAAGTTTGAGGGGTGCTACTGCTGGAAAATTACCGAGTTGGGAAAGTGAGCAGTCGATGGGTAGAGCTGGGTTCGAGAGGCCAAAATGGGGCCCAAAGCCCAAGGGCCTGGGGTGCTTTAGGAGACAAAGCCCCTGCTCCCTCTTTCGCACTAGGACTGGGGGGAGAAGCATAAATGGATCCGGCAGGCGCGTTGTGCAGATGAGGAAACTGAGGCTCCAGAGAGGGGAGGGGAAGCGTAGAATCACACACAGGGTCAGTGAGAGTCAGGTCTGGGCCCTGGGGCTCTGGTCTGTCTGCCCTGAGTGACAGGCCCTGAGGGCAGGGGCTAGTTCACTCTGTTCCTCTGTGGCCCTCAGAGGAGAGCATGCACCGCTGGAGCCCCCACTGTGCACTGGGCTGGCTGCAGGCTGAGCTGGAGGAAGCTGAGCAGGAGGCTGAGGTGAGAGAAGGGGCAGCTGGGCCTGGGGACCGGGAGGGGGGCCCCATCCTATCATCATGCCCCTCCCCTCAATTCTTACATTGCAGGCTTGAGAGCCCCCCTTCCAGGAAGCCTGCCCTGAGTGCCTGGCTCCCAGGAGTGCCCGCTGCATTGCTGTCCGCACTGGACACAAGGCCCACCGTCCCCACCTGTAACTTTCCCCCCAACTTCCTGTGAACATCTCAGGGCAGCTTAGGCTGGGTCTACAGAGGAGCTGGGACAGATGTCTCAGTGCTGGGTTGGGAGCACAGTGCTCAGTGAGTTGAAGAGGTGGAGGAGGAGGGCCCTGGCCCTGATGAGAGACACCTGTCTACTTCAAGTGTGTCTCCATCTCTGATCCCGCCTCATCCCTGGCCCAGCAGGTCTGGTGATAGTAAGGAAATCAAGGCTTGAGAGTAGAGGACGTTCATCCTCAGCACTGTGGCAGGCCCAGGCTGGAACTCAGGTGCCCCATGCCCGAGCTGTGGGTGGTCGCCATCGGGAAGGGTTCAGGGTGGGAGGAGAGAGGACCAGCCCTCAGTCTTTAAGTCATGTTCCTCCCAAACTGTCCTTTCCCTCCTGTCCCAGGAGCACATGGAGCAGCTGCTGCTGGGGGAGCAGAGCCTGGAGGCTTTCCTGCCCGCTTTCCAACGAGGCCGTGCCCTGGCTCACCTGAGGCGGACCCAGGCGGAGAAGCTGCAGGAGCTGCTGCGGCGCCGGGAGCGGTCTGGCCAGCCAGCCCCCACTGCTGCTGCGGATCCCCCCAAATCCTTCCCCGCTGCCGCTGTCCTGCCCACTGGGGCCGCCCGGGGGCCACCAGCAGTGCCCCGGAGCCTGCCCCCCTTGGACTCCCGCCCAGTGCCCCCGCTGAAGGGCTCCCCGGGGTGCCCTCTAGGCCCAGCCCCTCTGCTGAGCCCTCGGCCCTCGCAGCCAGAGCCCCCCCACCGGTAGGATCCAGGGTATGGCTCCCCACTGGGGTGCCCAGACAAACTTGATGCGTGGCTCCTCCTCCTCCCCCACCGCCGGGGTGGGGGGAGGGGCAGGCCCCTCCCCCTGGCCCTAGGCAGGCCCTGGCCCTGGAGGCTGAACTGGGGAGGAGGGTCACCTGGAAGGTGCCCAGAGAGAGGGCCGGGAGTGGGGTGGGCAGGGTATTATGCCTCTGCCGCTGAGGAAACTCTGCCTTTTTCTCCCCGGCTGGGGCCTCCCGGGTGATGGGCCAGCCCCAGTGAAAGAACTTTACTCATGGGGGCCTGGGAAGATGCCCACTTCCTTCAAGGGCCCTGCCTAGGGGGCCTATCGCCCCCTGCCACTCCACTAGGCTTGCACAATGCCAAGGCTGACAGGAGTGTTTTCCATCGTGTCCTGAGCCTACCTTTCCCCCAGTTCTGGGGTCCACCACCTAGGAGCCAGGTGGTCAGGCCCCGCTCATGCTCCAGACCCTGGGGCAAGGTAGGCCAGGGGCTTCTGACCTGCACCAGGCAAGAGTGGGCCCTCCCCCCGGAAAGACCATTCTGTATTTTTCTGTCCCCGTCTCCTTAGAATGGAAACTTTTTGAGGGCAGGTCCTTGTCTTTGTATGTTCTGTCCCCAGCCCCGCCTCCCAGGGGCCGTCAATAAATGTGATGATGAGGATGACGATGCTGCCTGACTTCTCTCTGCTCCCTCATCCAGCCACTCTGCTGTTGCAGCCTCCACATCTCAGCTCCTGTGCTTCCTACTCTTGAGATGCCCTCCTTTCCTCTCTGCCCATCCAAAGCCTGGCTGTCCAGGCCCAGCACTGCTTCTGCCTCTTCCATGAAGCCTTTTCTGATTACCAACCCACGGGAGTCTTCCCTAACTCTTAAACTTCCCAGCACTTCTGGCCAGAAGTACACTCTGCTCCATCACAGTTCTCCAACTGCCTCACCTGTATGCACCTTCTTTTCCTGGGTGGCCTGTAAGCCCAGTCAGGATGGTACCTGCTCCTTCTCTGGCCTGCCAAATGACCACCCCCACTGAGTGATGGAGAGGGTTCCATAGGGCTGAAGCTACCTGTCTTCAGCTTGGGTAAACATTAGGTGACCAGCTTGGCCGATGACTGTGGACAAGAAGATGAGAGAGTGGGAATACGTCTTGGATCAGCTTAGGTCAAGTCTAATGAGATGAAGTTTGACAGGAAGTCACAGGAGGTCCTGCAGGTAAGAGGGGACAGTCAGAGTGCTGTAGAAGCTAACGTGATCTTGGTCCATGTTAGTGGGGCTATAACCATCTAGAATGAGGCAAGTGCTGGTTTGGCTTTACTTTTTACTGAAGTTTTAAACTCTAAGGGAACCCCAAAACAGCACCTTTGGAGTATAATGAGAAAGAGGATTGGGGCCAAGTCCCCTACGGAACAGTTGAGGGATCTGTTTTACACACGAGTATGTGATGGCTAGCCTCCGAGTCTCTAAAGGACTGCTTCACATAGAGCAAGACGTTAGAGTCAAGACCAATGGGTGGAAACCACTGGGAGCCAGATTCTGCCTCAGTATGAGGCTCTTGATCCACGGGTGCCGCGGCTGGTAGGCTGGTCCCCATCCCTAAAGATGAGTGAGCGGCACCTGAGTGACTGCTTGATGAGCTCTTAAGAAATACAGGCAATAGTTAGAGGGACTGGTCCATCCGAGCTTTTGGAAGCCCAAGTCCAGTCGGATTCACCCCCAGCAGGGGCAAAGCACTGACAGTGCCCACTTGAGAAGCTTCATCCCACAGTGGCCGTGGTTCTCCTGCTCTCACTGCTAGCACTTGACGTGCTGGAGACAAGGGACGCTGGAGGGGACACCAGGTGCCTGCCTGAGATGACAGAAGACTGAACATCCCCAGAAGACCTCCCACATTCTCCACACAGCCTGGGGCAAGCCGGGCCCCTCTCGGCCTGGCCTCCCACTCTGGTCCATGCTTCTAGGGAGTTTTTCTTATGTAACCAAAAGGAAGAAGGGCTAATGGTGGTCATGCCTAAGCCTCCCTCCACTATTGTGAATTGGGGAGCAGCCTCTACAAGGCAGAGGCTAATGTCCACAGTCTGGTTCAGCCTCCCCTCCCCAGGGCAGGTAAGAAGAAGAGGAAGGAATGACCCAGGCAAGGGAGGGACTGGGAAGGGAGAAAAGTTTTACCGTGAGAACCAGATGGGGTCTTTCAAAAGGCCTTCCACACCCCTCACCTTCCTCAAGAGCTCAGACTCAGTTTTAGAGCACACAGGGAGTGAGGCCCTCTGTATTCAGCTCCAGCATGAAAAACACCAAAGACCTGAGGCAGGTGGGTATAGATACCACCAGAGTGGAATGGGCCTAGTTCTGGGCCATGGGAAAGGCTTAGAGTTGGATGGTTAATAAACTTGATTAACCCCTCTGCTTGAAGGTACATGGAATATTCTGGAAAGTTCCAGGCAGTCTGGGCTCTCCTGCCAGATCACTTCTGGAACTTTGTATTTCCAAGTCTGGGGTCGCAGGGAATGCTCCTGGCTATAATCCTCTGTGAGAGAGAATAAACTTGAGGTAGACCCTCAAGGGGCCCATGAGAAAGGTCCTACCTATTGCAGGCCACCAGTGCTTTTACAAACCAAAACCAAAACCAAAAAATTGCCCAAAGGGCTTCTCTCTTGGCTCAGTGGTTAAGAATCCACCTGCCAATGCAGGGGACACAGGTTCGAGCCCTGGTCCAGGAAGATCCCACATGTGGTGGAGCAACTAAGCCCGTGTGCCACAACTGCTGAGCCTGTGCTCTAGAGCCCGCGAACCACAACTCTGAAGCCCCCGTGCCTAGAACCTGTGTTCTGCAACAAGAGAAGCCACTGCACTGACAAGCCTGCGCACTGCAACGAAGAGTAACCCCCACTCGCCGCAACTAGAGAAAGCCCACACACAGCAACGAAGACCCAACACAGCCAAAAAAAAAAAAAAAAAAAAATTGCCCAAATAACAAAACTCTCACTCCTTTTTGATAAAAACAAGGTGTTCCTCCCCCTCAAGAAAGTCTATGTGTACCTCCTTGTTTGGAAATCACTAGCTTCTGCATATTTTCCTAAGCCTCCCACCTTGTTTTCCAAATTTGAAACATAGTAACATTAAATGTACTTTTGTGTGTGCCTGCTAATCAAGGCTTACTGAGCTCAACCTTTACCACTGAATCATGTGGTCACTGCAAAGCCATGGCTAAGAACTTGCCCCTGACCTCCCAGGCTAGAGAATCTGATGCTTTCCAAGAGACCAAGTTGGACTAGCTGAGGGTTTATCCCAATTTATACAAGGATTTTACACAAAAGATTGAGTGCAGGAATTGGTGTTATTGTACCAAGGGACCTCTGGCTTTGTTTGGGACCTTGCCACTGCTGTAGAACTCTCAAAAGATTCTTCTTGTCCCACAATGAAAATAAGACTTATACTCTGCCTCCCTGCATAAAGTGTGAGCTCTTTTAATAACATAGGAGGTAACCTAGGGATCTGCAAATTCAAATGCCTGTAGGGGCCAGAAGGTTACAGTGCAAAGCAGCTCTGTTTCCACAAAGTACACCCTTCCCCATTTTCCTGGAAATGCATGATCCGCCCCCCTTCTTTGTTTTTCCTCTGAATAGACACGGGATACACAGAAAGATTTCTCTAAGAGTAAAATGGTGCAGGTGTGTGCATCTCGGCCTCTGACACATCCCCTCTGCTGGTGAGAGTGCAGGGGACCAGGGAGCAAGGTCCTATCTGAAAGGCAGACCTTACAGCTTCTCCCAGGCGGTCACGGAAGTATGGAAGGAAGCTCAATGGTGGCACATTTTCTCACTTTTTTGAGAGAAGTCAGAAATCTAGATTTTTATGCAAAGTCTTCCAAGTTTTGAATATTGCCTAAAGTTAAGACACTGTGCTAGCCACAGCCAAATGCTGTGTGCAGGTCAGCTGTGGCCTGTGAACCACGAATCTCGGTCAGTTCTTCGTCCTCTGGAAACAGGCCTTCTTTTGTCTAGCAGCAGTCCCCTCCCAGGACCGAGGATGTGAACACTGACAGGGCAGAGGCAGGATGGGAGGGCCAACCCATCTCAAGACTAGCGACGGAGCCCCAGGTTTGTATAGCCTTAAGAGACAGTGGCGAGATGGCTAGATCCATAGTGATGCTATGACCTTACAACAGATGGTGAAGGTGAGCTCTCTGCTTCTGGAGGATGAGAGCACCTAGCAATCCCCAGCATATGCAAGTTCATGAGGTCCAGACTCAGGTCTTGCTACCACCCTAAAACACTAACAGAGGGACCCCAGGTGCTTTGCACAAACCCGATGGCCCCCAGGGCTCCAAGCCTGGCCTGAGAGCCAAGCCGCTGAGGGCAGGCAAGGCGTGCCTTCTACAGTCCTGCTCAGAGGCAAGAGACAGTGTGTGACCTCATCACAGGGCTGAGGAACTGAGAGGGCAAAGGCCAGGAGAGCGCACTGAATTCCAGGGAGTGAAGTAACACCGCTACTTACCAGCTGTCCCTTCTCTCAGCCTCCCTTCACAGGATCTGGTGACATTCCTGGAAGCCCAAAGGCCCGAGACAAGACCCCTACTCCTCGCCATTTTCCATAAGCAGGTGTGGTGGCCACTCACTTGGGCTCCACCCTTGGCGTCTCAGCTTCAGGCTGTGGCTATAAGGGATGGAGATATATATACATGGTCAGTAATGACCACCGGACAACTCACTGGCCTAAGGTAGGCTATTCTTATTCATCTTGGCTCATGCTGGGACCATTACAGAGGGCAAGGCGCACTCAGCGAATGAGATGCCAGAACCGCAGAAGGAAGCAAGAAATCTTACTCCTTCAGCACTGGGATGTGTAAAGGATCTTTTCACCCTGCAATAAATGAAGGACAATGGAGGGGAAAACAGTTAGGCTCAGGAGGAATAAAATGAAGTCCTGATCAAGCCCAAAGACACTATCACAATTGCCTAGACAGGTACACCTTGATTCCTATGCTCTTGTCCGCGTCGCCCCATTAGGATCTGTGTGTGCCGCTCACTCAGCCTGGCACTCTTCTTCACGCCTTACCCAATGAGCACAGCATGGAGCATGCTGGGCCCCTCTTGTCCAAAGTCTCTCTTCCTAGGTCCAAACTTATAGTTTTGTTTCAGTTTGTGACCAAAGGGAGAAAAGGGACTGAAGCTGACCATGTCTCAGCCTTCCTCCTCTATCAGGAACTGGGGAGCAGCCCCTAGAAGGCAGGGGCTAATGTCCATGGCCTGGTTTAGCCTCTCCTCCCCAGGACAGCTAAGAAGTTGAAAAAGGACAACTGCAGGGGGGCCAGAAAGGGAGAAATGATGTAATAGGAACAAGCTGGGGAGGGTCCTTCAAAAAGCCTCCCACACATCTCCCCTCCCATGAAGAGCCCAGATTGAGTTTCAGGGATGGTAGGGAGTGGGATCTCTCAGAGTTTAGCTCTGGCCTAAAAAAAACAGAGGCAGGCAGGATGGCACTATAGAATAGAGTGGGCCTAGTTCTAGGCCTAAGGAGAGGCTTAGAGTTGGATGATTAATAAATTTTATCGACTACCCTGTTTGGAGTTGCATGGAATGTTCCAGAAGTTTCACAGAGTCTGGACCCCACTACTCCAAACCTTCTGGGTCTACCTCCATGTTCTGGGACCCAAGGGAATGTTCTTCACTGTGATTTTCACGGAGAGAAAACGAACTTGAGAGATCTATGTCAAAGAGACCATGAGAAAGATCCCAGATTATCACAGACCACTAGTGCTTTCACAAACAAGACCCAAAGGAACCCCAACTCCATTTGATTGAAACTTTGATAGAATCTTGCCCCAAGGACACTGTTATGCCCCAACTCCTTGGTTGAAAATCACTAGCCTCTGTACTTTTTACTAAGCTTCACTTCCTGTAGTTTGTGTTTTGAAAAGACTTTCCCTCTTGTTTTCCAGATATGAAACATAGTAACATTAAATGTTCTTTTTTAAAGTATATATGCCATTTCCCCCAAACCAAGGCTTCATGAGCCCAGCATGTCTGAACCAGAGTAGGCTTAAATCTTTACTACTGAATCATATGGTCACTGCAAAGCCACGACTAAGAGTTTGCCCCCAACCTCCAAGGCTAGAGAAAACAGAATGGTTCCCAAGAGACCAAGATGCACTAGCTATGGGTTTCTCCCAATTTATCCAAGGACTGCCACAAAAGATTGAGTGCAGGAACTGGTGTTAATATAGCAAAGCGCCTCTGGCTTTGTTTAGAACCTACTTAGGCCCTTACCTTTGCAGAAAATCTCCTGCAAAGGTTTTCCTACCCCACAGCTTTACGCTCCACAGTACATACCTGAGTACCTACCATCTCACAGCTAAGCCACACCCCACATGCAGTGATTCACCGTTAAGAGAACTGGATTACCACAGCTCTAGCCAAGTGACAACCCACTGCACCAATTAGGAAAAGAGGAAACAAAGAACAACCAAAAAACCCTCAGCCAGCTCTGAATAAGGAAGTGCGCTTCCATCCTGTGCCTCCTGTCACTCAACAGTCCGGTCTACTCAAACTCCCCCAATTCCCACAGCTTCAAGTAGCCATGTTTCAAGGACTTGGCTTGTAGGACCTGCGATAAGCACTGCCAGTGAAACAGGAGGCTGGGCCACACTCAGGTGACTCAAAACTCCCAGTTTGTTGCTCTATTTTTGGGAAGGGAGGAGCTGCACAGTTAGCAATGGGGCTGGCTGGTCAAGGGATGACCAGGCGCCAGGCACAGTGTCCCAAGGACAAACCTGACTCTACTGGCACTATATATATATATATATATATATATATATTTTTTTTTTTTTTTTTTTTTTTTCTTTTTCCCCCCTGCTGCTGCACCATGTGGGATCTTAGTTCTCCAACCAGGGATTGAACCTGCGCCCCCTGCAGTGGAAGCACGTTGTCTTAGCCACTGGACCGTCAGGGAAGACCCTGGCATCATACTTTAATCACTGAGCCTATTAGAACATGGATAATCAAGTGTGACAGACCGAAAGAGAGCAAACGATTTGCTCCTCTGCCATCACGCCCACAGAGTAACCTCTCCGAGGTCATACATTAGATAAGCATGGGAACAGGAAGGCTCATTCCTTACGCTCATGACCTTGCTTTCTTTCCCACTCACACTCACCACCAACAGAAGGCGGAGTGGGGTCTGACCACCAAAGAATGGCCAGGTTCCCACAGATCACATCCTTACGCTGCACTGCGTCTCACCTGTGGCTTGGGGAACTCACAGAAAGACAAGTTTCTTATCACCCCAGAATTTTTCTTTTGGCAGTCACAATTAGTCACATTGCACGTTTCAAGGTTACAGAGGAGCCCCACGCTACACACGTGGGGCAGGAGCAGACGAGTCTTGCTCGGAGCTTTACAGGAAAGCCACAGCAAGTGTTCCAGAAATTGACAACATCTGGAAGCAGGCACCCCAGGGCCTCCAGGAAACCCCTCACTCTCGGGCTTTCGGGACTCCTCACTGGGAGCCATTTTCTTGGGCATCAAAAAGCCTCCTTTTCTGGACCAGAGGGGTAGGGATATGCAGGTCAATGGCTAAGCTGGCCGGGTGGGGAAGGGAAAGGGGAGAGCAGTTCCTTCGGACCCCAGTAGAGGTAGACAACAGCAGACAATGGAGGCAACGGGTTCAAGAAGACAGGCCGTTTTCTTGGGGGTTGGGGGGGCGGTGGCGCGGCTGCTCCCCTTCCCTCCGCTCTCCAATTAAAAACGAAAACCCATGATGATGAAAACTGTGAACAGAACCACGAATAAAGCCGTGTCTCGGGTCTCGTCCCAGCGTAAGCCTTTCTTGGCCCGGTCCTCCCGCTGCTTGCGAAGGGCCTCCCGCCGGGCCCTCATGCGCCGCTCGCGCTCCAGCTGCTCGCCGTAGTGCGCCTGGTAGAAGGCGTCAAAGTCGAACATGGTGCGGTTGGCTCCCGACGAGGCCTGACCGCGGCCCTGGGTCCGAGAGGCAGGCGGCTGGGTGCGGGGCGAGTCGGGGTCGGCGGCGGGCGTCTTGGAGGGCCGGACCCCGGGGCCGCGCAGGTCCTCGTCGCTGAGCAGGCCGCGGTCATACTTGCGACGCAGGGTGGTACTGCCCAGCACCACGTAGGCCTGGGAGATGCGCGTGAACCGCTCGGCAGCCTCGGCGCTCCCGGCGTTGCGGTCCGGGTGGTAAAGGAAGCTCTGCCGGTAGTAAGCCGCCTTGATCTGCGCCTGCGTGGCCGTGGAGGGGACGCCGAGCAGCTCATAGAGCGCCGTGCGCGAGTACGGGCCGTCGCTCCGAGAATAAGTTCTCGCTTCTAGGCCCAAGCCCAATCCCAAGTTTTGTGGAACCCCCCGGGCCCGCCACAACCTCCACAGTAATAGCCGTGACCATCTCACATCGCGCTGGGCGGCCATCTTGAATGAGTCAGGCGGGCGGTGCAAGATGAACTGGCCAATGGGAGGCGTGCGTTTTTCGCATCCAGTCGGCCCTTGTAGCCAATCGAGTAAAAGAGAAGGCGGGGAGATGGGTGGAGCATGCTATTACGAGGCGGGCGCCAGGCCGAGGACATAAAAGCCGGACACCGGAAACAAATCGCGCGAGTGCTGTTGCTGAGGCGTGGGGATGGCGGCACGTGGGCAGAGACCCGAGCGCAGCGGGCCTCCGGAGCTGGTGAGGCCTGTGTTCCGCGGACACCCCTCTCTCCTCTTCTGGGGCCTCCGCGTCTTAATTTCTTCCTCGACTCCCCACCCTTTTTTTTTTCTCGTTCCTGCAGTTTTACGACAAGAATGAAGCCCGGAAATACGTGCGCAAGTAAGTGGAGCCTGGATGTTGCGAGGCGTCGGGGGTCGGGAACCGGCAAGTTGCCCTGGTTGCGGAGGTTGCTTGGAAAGCACGCAGAATTTGGGGGTGGGGGAAGGAAGAGACCTGAGTTGATCCCACTTTTGACACTGGAAGAGTCAATTTTAAACTTAAGAATGGGTCTCAGTAACCTTAGCATCAGAATGGGGGGGATCACGCCTACTTTCTCTCGTACGACAGCTTATTTTAAGCATGTGATAAAACAGGTAGGACGCAGTGGAGATGTGTAAGGGATCAGTGCTGTTGGGGGGAAGGAAATAATATTCATGGAATGCTTACTGTACGCCGCAGGTTACATTATCTCAGTAAATCCTTAGGACAGCTGTTGGTAGAGTATCTGAATTTCGTAGAGGAGAGTTTTTTGTATAATTATGAAGTTAGTTAACAGATGACGGCTAGAGCAAGGACTTCCAAACCTTTTTTTCCGATACAGTATTCTGTAAGAAAGTTCTGCAGATATCTCTTTTCTCTTTTTTATTCAAATTGGAGTATCAGACAGAGTCAGCAAAAACCCTTTGGTCAGTTGTCATTATGTAGCAAATAGAAACTTTTTTCTAGTTGCAGAGCCCTGTGTTAGGCATTTTGAAAACTGGTACGTGTGATTCTCCCTGGATCTTGGGAAAGCCAGATACACTCTAGACCTCTTCTGTTCAGTATGGTAACCAGTAGTCGTCAGCCATCTATTGAAACATATTTAATCTGATACACTTCATGTGAAGAAAATGTAGAATGCTTTATTGTTTTTTATGTTATGTATTGAAATGATGTTTTGAGTATACTGGATTAAATAAAGTGTAATATTGAATATGTTGGGTTAACTATTACTACAGTTAACTTTACATATTTAATTTCTTTTTAAACGTAGCTTCTAGAATGTCCCAAGTGGCTTGCGTTATGTTTCTCATGGACAGCACTGCTATAATTCTTACTGTGTCGTCTTCACCCTTCTATATGGGAGTAGTTACAGTGGATAATTCTTCTAGAAGACATATATTTAAGTAATACAGTGTCAAAGCCTGGCAGAGTTGAAAATACCCAATGGTTGGTCATTAGATAAATGATATGTTAACTTCACATTAGCTCTGCAGCTACTACAGTTTTAATTTGTGTCAGAACAAAATAACACGTTGTATTACATGGACTTCTGGGGTCACTTTTAAATAGTTGTAGTCCAGTTTGTTGACCGGGAAAGGGTACCTCAGGATGATTGTTTCTTTCTCTCTTTCTTTGGCTTTTCTTGGTCTGGGTGAGGTTTTAGCCCAGAGCTCCTTTACCACTTGCTTGTGTTTCTGCCTTTTTATAGCTCACGGATGATTGATGTCCAAACCAAGATGGCTGGGCGAGCGTTGGAGCTCCTCTGTCTGCCTGAGGGTCAACCTTGTTACCTGTTGGATATTGGGTGAGATCCTGGGGCTCACTTCAGATAGTCCAGGTAGGTGGTGGGGTGTCTTTGCTACTCACAGTGTTGAGTCCCCATTTGATTGTGTCTTCCAGCTGTGGTTCTGGGCTGAGTGGAGATTACCTCTCAGATGAGGGGCACTACTGGGTGGGCATTGACATCAGCCCTGCCATGCTGGGTAAGTATGTCCTATTTAGCCCTGGAGTGGACTCCCCTGCATGAGTATGGAACAGTGATGCAGATTGATTCCTCACCTACTCTTCTCCAATGTAGATGTGGCCTTGGACCGAGACACGGAGGGAGACCTGCTTCTGGGGGACATGGGTCAGGGCATCCCCTTCAAACCGGGCTCCTTTGATGGTTGTATCAGGTGAGAGTCTTCAGGTCCTGCTTTTAGTCCTGCAGGCCAGTGCTTCCCAAACCTGGCTGTGGAGCAGAATCACACAGAATACTTAAAAGTACACATCCCCCAGGATTTCCAGATGTATAAGCTCAGAGCAAGGCCCCCAAATATGTATTCTTTTGTATTTCAAAACTACTCCTGTGATTATCTTGCACTGCCAGGTTCAGGCACCATGGTATAAGTTTCTCTGCTTTGTGTGTGGGGGTGTGTGTGGAGGGGTGGTCTTCTGAGCCTCTAGGAGCCATTTTGTGGGTCCCAGCAGCCATCTTGTTGACTTCTTTTCAAAGGACTTTGTAGTGGAGAGTGACCCCAATTGCTCCAATCTCTTCGGTGGCTTAGGAGTCATTTCTGTGGCGTCAGGTTCAAGTTTTGAATGTGTACGTAGTACTTTGATAACAGATCTTAGAACACTGAAATTACAGTTAGAAACGTCAAGTTGTTCTTTGTCTTCTGTGGTAAGTTCTGTTTAGTATTTGGTTTAGTGTTTTGTTGGTGGGGTGGAGGTAGGGGCTAGGGTAGGAAGTCATAGTTTAATCATTACCTGGGGGAAGACCTCCTGTGATGATAGATTGAGCTGTAGCTATACACAGTAGGAATCTGGGTGAGGAGTACAAATCTGGATTTGAAGGGTTTTTTTAGGGTATGGGATTAGTTTACATGTGGGAACAAAGCAGGAGGGGAGAAAAAACATTTCAAAGATAGCAATTGCTTTTTAGTAATGATCAGGTGAGATGTTCTAAGCTGCAGAAAACCAAAGGCCAGCAATTTGGTCTTGTATGTTTCAGGAGTAAATAGTCATTTTTAGTTTGTTTTTAAGAGGAGGGGTGGTATGGCAGGCTTTTTCTTTTTTTTTTTTTTTTTTTTTTTTTTTTTGTGGTACGCGGGCCTCTCACTGCTGGGGCCTCTCCCGTTGCACAGGCTCCGGACGCACAGGCTCAGCGGCCATGGCTCACAGGCCCAGCCGCTCCGCGGCATGTGGGATCTTCCCAGACCGGGGCACGAACCTGTGTCCCCTGCATTGGCAGGCGGACGCTCAACCACTGCGCCACCAGGGAAGCCCAGCAGGCTTTTTCTTTTCAGCATTTCTTACCTGCAAGAAATTGTCCAAGGTGCTATGCTGTTTGTGGAAATAAAGGTCCCTGTTTTTAAGACTCCATGGTTTTTTAGGTGCTATAAGATGTGGACCAAGTTACTAAACGTGAGCCCCAGTGTGGGGTGTGTACTAGGGACTCATGGGACCCACCAGAGTTATGAAGAGAAGTAAGAGCACAGGAAAGCAGGAGGGGCCGGGGCTGGGCCCTGAGGTTGGGAGGAATTTGGATAGTCAAGGAGAGGGTTTCAGAGTGAAGGAACAGTGTGAGCAAAAGCACATAAGTGGGTGGGGAAAGGAGTCTAATAGGTGTAGGGAGGAATGAGAAATTCTACGGAAGATGAGATTGTGTGGGGTCGGTTCCTAGAGGCTTTTAACTCCATCCCGAGAAGTTTGGGTTTTACTCAGTAGTTGATGGGGAGCTGGGGAGTGACGAGATCGGGTCTGTGTTGTAGGAGGATTATTTAAAAGAAGAGAGAAGACGCGAGAGGAGAGATAAGTTAGGTTGTCGAAGCAATGGAGGCGGTAATGAGTGCTGACCAAGGAGAGTAGTGGAGGATCGTAAAAGCTGGAAGAGGCGGTCGGACACACCAGCAGGGTTTGGGGTTCTGTAGATGTATGTGCACAGCAGTGAGGAGGGGAGTGTCGGAAAGGAGAACATAGTAGCTGCTTGAGGCTTTAAATCTGGGGATGGTGGAGACAGTTAGCAGGTACAGTTGAAGGAAGTGATTTAGGAGGAGAGCGAATGGCTTTGTGTAAGTCCAAAGCATATTTCCCTTGATTGGAGGAAGGGAATGAAGGGGTAGGTGGCAGGGAGAGCCTTGACCTGCTGAGTAATGCTAAACTTGAGATGTGTGCAGAAGCAAGGTTAAGGAAATGTTTCCTTGGACTGGCCACGAGAAGTTCACATTCACCTTCGTAGACCCTATTTGGTCCAACGTTGTAGAATAGTGACCTGGAGTGGACCTGCACGTGCCAACAAAGAGTCGTGGGCAGGAGGGTTTCATCTGGAGATCGAACCTTGCGTATCGCTCCCTTTCCTGACTAGGTCCCTTCCTCTTTTCAGCATTTCTGCGGTGCAGTGGCTCTGTAATGCTAACAAGAAGTCCGACATTCCTGCCAAGCGCCTGTACTGCTTCTTTTCTGCTCTTTACTCTGTTCTGGTGAGTATGAGATCTCCTTCCCACCTGGGCTGGCTGCCTGTCCCTCCCTTGCCCTGCAGATAGCATGATGAAGTGGAGGTGCCCCGTGGGAATGCCATTTAGATGGGACCACACGGGATGGCAGGACCTCATTGTTGGCTACTTCGGTCCAAGTCTTCAGCCCCCAAAAAAGGAAAGCTCAGGGGGCTGACGCTCTAGTGAAATGCGAAGACATTGATGTCAGAATCTGAGACTGATCACAACTCTTGTGTCCAGTCTGCTGAATACCAGTCAGAAGTTGGCTTGGGGGCCTGGACGCCACAGAGGGAGGATAGGGACAGCATTTCGAGGCCACACAGAGGACACCTTCTAGAGTGCTCACATCCTTCAACTCCCACCTTGCCTTCCACCAACTGCCAGTGCTCAGATGGGGAGCAGGGTGGTTATTTACCACTGAGAGAGCCTTTATTAGCTTTTTCTTGTCTTTTATTTATTTGTTCGTTTGTTTATTTATTTATTTGGGCCACACCGCTTGGCTTCAGGCCCCTGCAAAGAAAGCGCTGAGTCCTAAGCACTGGACTGCTGGGGAATTCCCTATCTTGTCTTTAGAAGTGATGGTGTTGATTTCCACTGTTTACTAGGATTAGATGATAGTCTGCGATTCTAAGTCCTAAAAGTGAGTTCTTTCACATTTTTTTTTTTGGATCCAGGTGTTTCTTGGTCCCCTTAGTCCCCCTCACCCTGGCTTTCTTAGAGTGGGTTGTTCTGGCAGATAGCTGCGTCTTGTGCGTTATATGGTTTCTCTTCCTCTCAGGTCCTGGGGTTAACCCTGAAGTTCTGACGGCCTTTGTGTTTGGTTTTCTCTCTGCTGAAATGCTCTTCCCTCAGACATTTAAATAGCCCAGCCGTCTACTACATTCCGGTCTCTGCTCCAGCGTCCCTCAGAGAGAGGCCTTCCTTGAGCCAGAAGTAAACTTGATAGTTGCTGTCATGCACCATCCCTTGTCCTAAGTTATTTTTCTTTTTGGCACTTAATCACTACTGTAAATTAGCTACCTCACCCACTAAAACGTGAGCTGCAGAAGTTCGGAGGCTGTCTCTTTTGTCCATGGCTGTTTCCCAGCCCTGAGAACAGTATACCTTGCACATAATGGGAACTCAATAAGCATCTCGTGAATAAGGAAAGGAGGAGCGTCTGGGTTCTGACCCCATGGGATATTTGAAAGATAGCCATGTTTCTGTTGCAGGTCCATGGAGCTCGGGCTGTCCTGCAGCTGTACCCTGAGAACTCAGAGCAGGTGAACCCCTTGGCTAGTGGAGGTACAGGGAAGGGGGAGGGACCCAGAATAGGTCAACATCGTCCTGCTCCTCACCCACCTGCCCTCCTGCTGTTGGGAGGTGACGGAACAAGCAACCTTAGGCTGCTTGGTGGGAAGGGAGGGGCTGAGCTCCTGGGAGTGGTCCCCGTGGCCCCTGCTGGCACATTTTATGACCTAGTGTCCTAAGGAAGAGGGAGGGGTACCTGGGGCGAGGGGCGGGGTGGGGGGGTCTGTCTTCTCTTGACAGAGAAATCATCTGATATTACTGGTTTCCATAACCGGGGGTGGGGAGAGGACGTCACCAGTTGTCTGTTCTATGGAGTGTGATGCATGAGCAGTGAGGGGTGGGAGGTACCGACCCTGACGGACAAGTGGCGAGCTGTCCCTGACTAGTAACATGAATGAGTCTGCCTCGCAGTCGGTGGCCATTCCTCTCCTGAGATTTGAGTCGGGAGGCGGGTCCCTGGGCTGGAAAGTGAGAATCGGGGGGCCTTGCTTGGCCGTAACCCCCGAGGGGGTATCTGCCGTGGCTGCCTCTAGGCTGCACCTTCTCGGCATGGCTTTCGGGGACTCAGCGTTGCGAATAGTCTGATAAAGACGCTCACTTCTCCCAGACAAGGCCCATTCTGGGACCAGAGCGGGGCCAGGGGAGGGGGCGGGAAGCTGCTGCTCCCCCAGCCGCCCTGCCTGACTGCACGCTCTTCTCTCCCCAGTTGGAGCTGATCACGACCCAGGCCACCAGGGCCGGCTTCACTGGTGGTGTGTTGGTGGACTATCCCAACAGCGCCAGAGCCAAGAAGTGAGTGCCGGGAGCCAGGGTGCTGCCCGTGCTGCGGGAGAGAGGGCGGCGGTGTGGCCCTCGTGGGCCGCTGATGCGAGCACCAGAGCAGTGCTGAGTTGGGTCACTGGGGCCCCGGGCAGGCAAGAGGCCTGGCTGTGTCTGTATCTGTATCTGTTTGTGGCAGAGAGGGGGAGGACTTGTCTTGCTCTGTGAGCCTTTCTGAGCCCAGCCCTCACTCTGCACTTTCTTGTTTCAGGTTCTACCTCTGTTTGTTTTCTGGACCTTCGACCTTTATACCAATGGTGAGGGACTTTGAGTTTGTAGGCCCATCTCTTCTGGCTTCCCTTCTTCTGGGGCCGGGCCGTCTACCTGTTAGAAGGGCTCAGGCCTGGGTGCCAGGCCTTCTGGGGTGGGGCAGGTGGGTTGAGAGATCTCCAGGGTGATCTGAGAGCCCTTCGGTTCCTGCAGGCCCAGAACGAAGATGATGAGGAAGAGGAGGCCAGGGAGTCCACGTTCACGGTTGAGAGGTAAGGCTGTCCATCAGCCCTGCCTAAGGCGCAGGCAGTTCCTGCCACCAGGTTCATTGGACACAGCAGCACGACTCCTCCATTTCCCTCTGCTTTCACCAAGTCTGTCAGGGTCCGGTGTGGCAGAGACACCAAGGCGGAAATAGGACCTGGGAACCCTTCAGACCTGTGCCTGCACCTGCCTCCGGCTGAGCTAGTGGAGCCCCTCCGGATGTCTGTGGGCAGCCTTCCTCTCTGCCTGCCCTCTTGCCATACCCAGCAGGCTGTCCCCTCCTCCCAAGGCTGCCTCCTCCACCTACATCCCGGACCCCATCCCCACTTGGCCCCTGTGGCTCTCGTTCCTCTCCCGCATCCTCATGTTTACCCTCCTGAGTCATCCCCATCAGCACACAAACATCCTGCGCGATTTCTCCTGTCTTCAGAAAGGGTCCTGCCTTAACCCCGTAACAGCTCCTGGCGGCCACCCTGTTCGTCGGCTTCCCTTTATGACCGAACTCCTCACACTGTCTCCTCTGCCATTCTCGCTCCTCTCCTCTGGCTCATGCTTGTCTCATCACAAATTGCTCTCTTTTTTTTTCAGTACGCGGGCCTCTCACGGTTGTGGCCTCTCCCGTTGCGGAGCACAGGCTCCGGACGTGCAGGCTCAGCAGCCATGGCTCACGGGCCCAGCCGCTCCGCGGCATGTGAGATCTTCCCGGACCAGGGCACGAACCCGTGTCCCCTGCATCGGCAGGTGGACTCCCAACCACTGCGCCACCAGGGAAGCCCCACAGATGGCTCTCTTGATCAAGGCCACCGCCAGGCTGTCTCGCCAAACCCATGGTCACTTCCCAGTCTTTTTTCCTTCTCCATCTTCATTGTAACTTGCCTGCTCATTAGGAGCTGATGCAGCCGATCGCTCCCCTAATGCTTTCCTCACTTGGCCTCCCACCCACGGTCCCGGTTTTCTGTTAACCTCACTGGCTGTTCCTTCTTGGTCCACTCTGGGGCCCACCCTGGACCCCTTTTCTCTCTGTGCTGCTGCCTTAGACACCAGCTACAGGTTCAGAACCTCCAGGTTTCTGTGCTTGGTCTCAATCCCACCTCTGCTTTCCAAACCACCTCCCCTCCTAAATATCCATACCTGGACTTCCCACGGGTCTCTGGAACAAAACAGAGCTCTTGGTCTTCATCCCCGAACTTCCTCCCTCCATTCTTTCCATTCTCAGCCCTTCCTGTTTTCCTTACATTTTACATCTAGTCACTCCATCCCTTTTCCCCACTCCTACCTAGTCTCTGTCTTTGCTGCCTAGATTACTGAAAGCTACCTCACTTGTCTCCTTACTTCTGACTTTGCCTCTTTGAATTCATTTGCTGTGCAGCAAGACGGAGACTTCCCTTTTTCTTTTACTTTTTTGAAATGTAAATCATATCTTGCCGTTTCTCTGTTCAGTATCTTCAGTTGAGTTCTTGTTACCTTTATTTTCCCTACCACCTTTCACTGCTCTAAATCATAAGTATTCGTTTACTTGGTATTACTTCTGTCCCCAACTAGAGTGAAAACTTGGTGGGGACTTGACTGTATCCCTGAAACCAGAATCGTGTCTTGTTAGCAAAAGGTGTTCAGTATTTGTTGAAGGAACAATTGATTATGAGGTAGTGAAGAAGGAGGTGATTTCTTAGTTCTGATTAGTAGGGGTGAAAGGTTTTCAGACTCTTAAGACGTTTAAGAGGAAAAATGAGCCGAGAATGGATGAGTTAGGAAGGCCCACCTGTGGTGAAAATCATGAGTGCGGTCCTCCTGTCCACTGTGGATTGATGCCCTCTGACCCATTGGCCCTCCGCGGTCATCTCCCTTAGCTTCCTCAGCCCATTTCCCCGTGGGGACTTGGCGGCTCTCCTAGCCGTTTCTGCTCTAAGGTGCCCATTGCTTGCTCTCAGGGAGTGGTCCCGTCTCCTGCTTCCCCTCCCGTCTATCTTAGGCTCCCTCTTGTCCTCAACGCCGGTGTCTACAGACGACGTGTCCTAACTGTAAACTTAGGTAAGTTGTGGGACCTGATCGTCCATTTCTCGTGTTTAAAACTGGGGGGGATATGCCACCCTCTTGGGCAGTGAGTTGAGTCGAGGGCATGTCTGTACAGGACTCGGCACAGTGCCTGGCGCGGACCTCATTTCCCTACAGGCTCTTCCTCTTGAAGTCCTCGGATTTGAGGAGGGTGGGAGGAGGCCTTTGTCTACTGTAAGGCTGATCGGGCTTCTCCCGGTGCTGTCACTTCTGTCTGATCACATTCAGGCCACTTACTGTAAATAAATAGGTAAATCAAGGAAAAGTATTTTAAACCTTTACCTGACTTATCTCTAATTTCTTCCCCCCGCCCCCCAACAACTTTGCTTGACCTATGTATTCCTTAATCCTCGTCACCCAGCCTCTACCGTACCACTCGTCAGCTGCTCTCTCCAAAGGCTCCGTCCCCTCTGGCATTTGCACTGTGGACTCCGCTTTCCTCTTGGCACCTGTGGTCGGGGTCGCTTACCGTCTTCACTGCTCCCTTTGTCTCCCCGATGACTCTTTCCCATCGTCCCTCCCGCAGCTCACATCTTGCCCCCTGTTCACTGTGCTGCCCCAGAGCTCGTTCTTCCTTAGAGACTCCTGGGGATTAGTCCTGCATCTGTTTAGTCCTGCATCTCCAGCAGCCTGCTTTGCACCTGGCACATCAGACTCCTGCCCCCTCACTGTAGGCCCTCTTAACTTTCTTTCGTGAACTGCTATCTGCACACCCCAGAGTCTAGGACATGTTGTGTTCCTCCTGTGGTAGAAAGCCTCGCTGCTTCCTGGAGGGAGAGCACGCTCCTTGCTGGTTGGTGTTCACACCTCCATGAACTGGACCAGCCAGGTGGGATTCTGAGTTGGTGTTTTTTTTTAATCTGACTTTTACTATTAGGTTAGAACAGATGAGAAGTAGGAGCCGGAAGAGTGTGTCATGCAGTCCGGCTTCCACTGGTCCTCAGGCGAGGAGGACACTTACGAGGATGACTCAATCTTCAGCTGACCCTCAGAGTCTCACTTGGACCCTTCCCCTTCTTACACTCAATGACTCCAGGCAACAGGGCTCTTCTGCTCCCTGACCTTCCTCTTCAGTCCTTTCCCTGTGCCTCATTTTCACGTATTGCTTCTTGTCTGGAATGCTGGCCCGCCTTCTGCATGAAGCAGCTTATCTCTGTGGCCCTCTCCTTTTCCCCATCACTGCCTTAGCAGCTCCTGGCCTCCCTGCTCTTGCTTTGCCTCGTGCGGGTGGTTGCTACCACAGCCCAGCCGTGGACTCTTCAGGGGCAGGGCTGGTTCATAGCCACTGTGGAACATCCACGGGGCGTGCACGCAGGTACTCAGGGAATGGTTACTCAGAGGGCAAGCAGCCTCCGTGGTGTGTTCGACGCTGAAAACAGTTGGATTCCAACTGCCAGATGGGGATGTGGTTTGAGGGCCCAGGCTCCCCTGTTCTCAGGGCCTCTCTCCCATAGAGCTGTGGGAGGTCCCTTTTCTCCTCAGCCAGGACTGGAGGCCAAGATCACCCCTTGAGGATCATTGTCAGGGCTGCCACAAGTGGGGCAGCCTTGTTTTCCTACCTCAGACACCTGTAGTTGCTGGGAGCCCCAACCTGGTCTGTACCAAGCGTGCTGGCCTCACAGCCAGACTAGGGCCTGCTTTCCTTGGATCGGCTCTTGTGAGCCCCAAAAGTAGCTTGGCCCCTGCCTGCCCCACAGGCAGGTATGTATGCCTAACCACGTGGTCAACCGCATGGATGCCTGCGAGCGAGGGGCGTACCCCACGTCTCCTGCCTCCTAAACAACCGCTCTGGCTCCAGCAGATGTCACCAGGAAGGGGTGTCCAGAATGGGGGCTTCTGTTGTGGAAGGGGCATCTGAGGCCACCTGACTCCGGGGAAGCTCACCACACTTACTTGCTGGGATTAACCTGGGTGCCAGCCAGGCCACTCTGTCCTGCTCACAGGACCTGCTCACAGTCGTGTCTCCTGCACAGGGTCCCGTACATGATGGCGAGGCGGGGAGTGGTGAGGAAGAGCCGACAGTGGGTGCTGGAGAAGAAGGAGCGCCGCCGGCGGCAGGGCAAGTGAGTGCAGGGGGGGTGGGGGGGTGGGGGGGTTCTGGCCACCCAGGGCCCGGGGGCTCACCTGCCTCAGGGGTCCCAGGGGGTCTTGTTGTTTTTCCTGAGATGGTTCTGTTCTTCCCGCCCCTGTTACTTCTTCACACAGGGAGGTCCGACCTGACACTCAGTACACCGGCCGCAAGCGCAAGCCCCGCTTCTGAGCAGGCGGCCGCGTCCAGTGGGACAGCTCGGGAACCACACAGTTGTGAGCTGTGCCATCCAGCCCAGGCACTTGCTTCTGGAGGGTTTTCTGCATATTAAAGTGCCTACTTTATCAGCTGACAAAAATAGTGTTTTAGAAAAGTTCTAAAAAAAAAAAAAAAAAAAAAAAAAAAGTTTAAAGTTCTAAAAGTAATTTCTTCACTAAAAAAAGTTCTGAGAGCATCTTATTTTGTTCTAAAAGCAGTAAACCACTTCTGTGGAACTCCGGCTCTGGCATTTTCCAGCTCTGTGATCCTAAACAGATTTCCGAAGTTCCTCTATTGGTGGGGGCTTGATTCCCAGGTTATCAGTTAGGGTCTAAAGAACTTAATGTATGAAAGCATTCTTTTAACCTGCAAGGAACAAGGTAGATTAATTTAGGGCTGCTTATATGTGACTTAGATGAGACTATATTATGTATAACAACACCAGGCAAAGTTGGGAAGCATGGGCAGGATGAAATGAAAGGTATCCGTGGTACCCATTGGCCTGAGGCCTCTGCCCAGTCTCTGGTTTCCCTTTGGTCTGAAGGCATTATCCAGCCCAGCGGCCTGGGCTGACTTTAACCCCGAGCTGCCGCATCAGCTGACCAGTCCAGCGCTTGGTTGCCTCTGGGGCCTGTCTTCTCTCCAGTCACTAGTGGTCAGAAGGACAGGTTCGGCCCCGGGTGGGGGGACTGTCTAGCAGGGTGATGAGAGGGGATCCAGTGGTGGCTTGTGACTCCGGGAAAAGTGGGAAGAGGGGGTCGATCTGGGCCCACAGTACAGAATAGGCGTCAGGGGTTAAGCAGGAGTGGAGAGGTGTTCCGGCGGGGGTGGAGGGGCCAGAGGGTCTGGAAGGTGAAGGCCAAGGGAGGCGGCTGGGATCCTTGGTCTCTGAGCCCTGTGGTGCCACGCAGGATCAGCCCCAGTCCTAAGGCCGTGACACTAAGAAGTCCAGAGCAGAGGCATGGTACAGGTACAAATGTTTATTCTACATAAAAATTTCACAAAATGGGCAGCTGGTTGTACCAAGACCTTTGGTGAAGGGGTGGAGGAGGGGGAGGGGAGTCGCTGTTCAAGAAGGCAACACGGACAGCGGTCACAGTCACTGGGCAGGAGCAAAGCCGAGGGAAGGCGGGGCTCAGACCTGGCCCCAGCCCCTGCTGCATGTGCTCGCATGCATGCTCCTTGCCTGTCAACGGGCGACAGGGGTTTTGGGTGGGGGCACATCTCAGACTTGAGAAGTCCCGAGACAGTGGGGAGGCGGGAGGTGCCCCTCCCTGGCTGGCTGCTGAATACTGCATCCGAGACACCTGACACCCACGTGGCACGTCAGTGGGGGGCAGCAAGGGCAGGACGAGATTGCGGGCGCCTGAAGGGATGCTGACTTCCCGAGCACAAGAGAGCAGGGACCACTGTCCCAAACATGCAACACACAATGGCTTGAGGACCCGACTAGGGCCTGCCCGGGAGAGTGGCTGGCCCGGGCCGTGGGCTTTACCAGTGCAGAGGCCTGACCGGGGCCCGCTCTGCCTCCCTAGCTCCGAGGGTGGCTGGAGACCAGGCACCAGTCAGCCTCTTCCAGAATATTACCTGGGGTCAGGTGTAGCCCAAAGGGGTTGCTCCTGGGGCTGTAGGAATGTGGGAAGGGAGGCTGAGGCAGCTGAAGACCTGTTGGACTCTGCCCCGAGGCAGGGGAGGAAGCCTGGTCTTGACACGGCCAGAAGCCAGAAGCCTTACCCGGCCACGGCGCCCTGAGCCTCCCTGGCAGTGAATTGGCTGTTAGAGGCTTAGAGCTGGGCTGTCTCTCAGGGCCACCCTTCCCCGAACCTGAAAAGCAGCACCATGTGGCCAGCTGGTCCCCAGCCCTCAGGGGGCTTGGCTTATGGGGACAGCTGGAGAGGACACAGGATGGGGCAGATGGGCTGGTCAGTAGGAGGCAAGGTTGGGGTCCAGAGAGCCTTGATCCCAGGAGAGGGCAGACCCCAGGCTGGAGTGGAATTACTGAAGGCTGGGGGAGGGGAGCATAGCTGACTACCCCAGGCAGCCCTGTCTATAAGGGGAGCGGCCTGGGCCAGGGCCTGAGTCTGTCCCTTGCCGGCCCATCCCCACCAGGCTGGCTGTTTCCCAGCCTGGCTCCCCTCTGCCTCCTCTGTACAGACGCACACTGTCACAAGGATCATGCACACGACGGCTCAGGGCAGGGTGGGAACGGGGGCCCTGTGCAGAGAAAGCGGTATGGGGTGGGGAGGAGAGGGCCCGAGCCAGAAGGTGGCAGCAGCCAGGCGGCCTCCCAGGGTGGGCCATCCAGAGCGCGGTGGTGGTGGGGTGGTCTCTACCCAAAGATGCCTCCGAAGGTGGAGGCGATGACGATGCCCAGGACCACACAGCAGATGATGATCATGATCTTCTTCTGCACAGGGAGGCGAGGAGAGGCCTCAGCGCGGAAGTGGGGCCAGGAGGGAGGCTGAGCCTCTGGGCAGAGCTTTGAGGCTGTGGGGCGGCTGGGGAGGGGCTCTGGTGAGGGATGAGGGTTGGAGAGTCTGGGGGATTGAATGAGGGAGAAAGTGAGGGCCTGGAACATGTCTGGGTGGGGTTTTAACTGGGCACCAGAGGCTCTGGTCAGAGCTGAGGGAGGGTGCAGGCAGAGCACGGAGGGGGTTGTGATGGTCCGGGGGCTCTGTGCGTGCGTGAGGACGTGGGCTCGGGCGGGGTTGGGGCTACTGACCCGGCGAGCCTTGCTCTGGTACTTGACGGCCTTCTTGGTGTCAGACACAGCCCTCTCCACGTAGTCCACCGAATGTTCCACGTTGTACTCAATCCTGTCAATCATCTCTCCCTGCAGGGCCAGGGGCACCCGAGCTCCAGAGGGCCCCCCTCAGGGTTACGAGGGGGCCCAGGGCAGGATTTCAGGAAAGCAGCCTGAGGTTAGAGAAAAGGGGAGTGTGAGGGGGATGGGGCAGAGCTTCTCACCCGTGCCCTTTGCCTCTGCCAGGCACCCTGGCACCCTGCGCAGCTCCCTGAAATGCAGCCGTCCTGGGGTGGGAACTGGCCATGCAGCCTCAGCCAAGGGGGTGGGGACCATGCAGAGGACGCTCAGAAGGGCCCTGACCCCGGGGCTGGGCAGAGGACAGCACAGGGCAGAGGAAGGCAGGGGCGGGAGTGGGTGGACTGGAGTCTGGCCAGAGTGACGACGGTGAGCACCCCACTCCATCCTCCCCAGGCACGATGGTTCCGTCCAGCCCTGACAGGCTTTGGTCTTCAACCTTTAAGATGGCCCTGCAGTCTGGTCCCAGGAAGCCCCCAGAGGCCACTCGACCATGACGATGCCCAGGACTCCCAGCAGCAGCGTGCTGAGGGCTGGCCGCTCTCTCCAAGCCCACTGCTCCCACTGGCGTCCACAGCACCATGGTCTCTCGCCCCAGTGGAGGCAGCAGCCTCCTCAAGGCCTCCCTGCTTCCTAACTCGGGCCATGCCACTCCCACACTTAAGACCCTCCAGTCTAGAAGAGATCCCACACTTAAGACCCTCTAGTCTAGAAGAGACTCCAGCAGCCCAGCACCGCCTGACAAGACTCCACCCCTGTCATCTCCAGCTCTCCCCGTGCTCTAGCCGCCCGGATCTCCTTTCTGCTCCTCACATAAGTCAGGCTCTTGCTGGTCTCAGGACTGTGGTGCTGCTGGTCCCTCTGCCTGGGCCAACTGCTTCACTCTTCCCCTGGGAAGTCTTCAGAGCTCAAATGCCGCCTCCTCAGAGAGGCCTTCTCTGACCACCCCGTCCAAAGTGGCCACTGCGGTGACTGTGTCACTCCAAGTGGGGCCCTTGGACTAGTAGCGTCGGCATCACCCTTGAGCTTGTGAGACATGCAAATTTATGAACCCCCACCCCACCTACCAATGTCTGGGAACGGGGACCAGAATAGGGGAACGTATAACAAGCCCTCCTGGCGGCCCTGGAGCACTTTATAGTTTGAGAACCGCTGCTCTGTCACGTCGCCTCCTAGCGTCTGGCACAACTGGAGAATATGCCATTCATCGTTTACTTATGCTGCCCTTTTGCCCAACAGACATTAGCTCTCAGGGAGCAGGCCCTCAGCTGTCCTGGTCACGGCTATACCTCCGGCTCCTAGAAAAGTGCCCATCCACAGTGCCCACATGACACACAGCTGGTGAACAAGACAGGACAAGGCTGGGTGAAGGTGGGTAGGGCCATGCAGGGCCTGGGGTCTTGGAAGGCCAAGCAGAGCCATGCAGAGAGGATCCTTCAGGTGGGCAGGACCCTGAGGGCAGTTTCAACAGCACGTGGTTAGTTACCTGAAGACTTGGTCCCTCCCGGGCAGGGCAGCGTGGCGGGCAGAGAGGGTAGGGTTAGTGCCGCCCTGGGTGCTGCTGGGGGCTGGGGGGGGGACGGTGGGGCCCCGGGCGCTCACCTGGCTCTCCACGAGCAGGGCCATGTCCGTGAACATGTCGTGCGGCCCTGGGTGCTGCTGGGGGCTGGCGGGGGACGATGGGGCCCCGGGCGCTCACCTGGCTCTCCACGAGCAGGGCCATGTCCGTGAACATGTCGTGCAGCTCCCGGATGCTGCTCTCCAGCTTGATGATCTCACTGTGGCGCGTCTCGATCTCGCTCAGGGCCTGCTTGGAGATGCTGGAGTCCATGATGATCTAGAGGGTGGGAGCAGCGGGCTGGGACCCAGGGACCAGCTGAAGGGAGCGGGGGTGGGGACTGGGACAGCAAGAAGCCGAGGGTGGAAGCAGGCCACCGGGATGGGCCGTGGCCTGAGCAGCACGTTCTGACAGCAGAGCCTGAGGCTTCCTCCTCAGCCGCAGCTCTCCCCCCACTTTCTGCTCGGCGCTTACTAGCTGTTACCTAACTTCTCTGAGACCTGGGTAAAAGGTCCTGAGGCTGGTGGAAGGAGCCCCCAGCCGGTGGCAAATAAGCAGGGGTAGCTAGGAAGCGGACCCGACTGGGAGGAACCGGGAGACGGGTCTTAATTCCCCCTTTGCCCCTAACATTTGTGTGACCTCTGCCTGGTCCCTAAGACTCTCTGGGACTCGGCCTTCTCTTCTCTAAAACCTGCCGCACAGGTGGCTGTGTCCAAAGACTGCCCAGATCTGGCGCTCTGCACGCACACCACAGGGTCCCCAGGGGGAGGGGTCCACACTCACCCCAGAGGCAAAGATGGCGGGGTTCCCACTCTCCAGCATGTCCTCCAGCTCCTCGCTGGTCGTGGTCCGGCCGGCTGTGAGCAGGGGTCACGCTGAGCCCGGCCTTCCCCAGGGTGGTCAGCGGCAGCCCGGCCCCGCCCCTTGGCCCCACCCCCTCAGCTTACTGATCTCCAGCTGCCTCTGGATGCGGCCCTTGCAGCGCTCACGGTAGTCAGTCTGCGTGGTGTTGTACTCTGACATCACCTCCACAAACTTCCGGGACAGTGTGGAGTGCTGGGGGCCCGAGATGGGAGTGCAGGTGTTAGGCCCACCCCACCGGGCCCCAGAGCCTCAGGTGCCTGGCTGCCCGCCCCAGAGGTCCCACCCACACCTGTGTCTTTCGGATCCTCAGGTCAGCAGACGAGCGGCTCAGGCCTTCCTCCTGCTCGATGCTCTGCTCGATGCCTGGGGAACAGCCAGCTGCTGATAACCTGCCCCATTCACCGCTGCCTCGCCACCCACACACCCAGGATCTGGCTCAGGACCTCCCCTGGGGGGACGTGTGTTGTCTGTTGAGTGGGGTCACACAGGAAGCAGAGCAAGAGGGAGCTCCAGGCACTGATGGAGGAGGGGCCGACAAGGGCTCTTCCAGGCATGATGTGTGTGTGGGTGCGTGCATACACACACACACAGACACACCTGTGAGGCCTCAGGCACACACCAAGCTGTGTATCTGTGTGTGTGTGCACCTACTATGTGCTAGGCCTGGTGGCTCAGGCCCACCCTGTCTCTCTCCTGCTCAGGAAGGCTGTGCATGGAGCGAGGAGTGGAGCGTGCCGTGGAGGGGGTCGGGGGGTGGGCAGGGCTAGGTGGCCATAACCACAGGGCACGGGACCCCTAGGCCTGTGCGTTCCAGGGCCTGCATGCCTGTGCTCACGTGAGCGCGTGGGGGCTCCTGTGTGGGACCAGGCACTGCTGGCCACTCCTTTAACTCTCTTTAGCTGACAGTGTCCAGAGTGGAACACTCCCTGGACGGAGCCTCAGGCATGTGTCCCAAGGCCCAGCCCAGAGCCTGGCACAAACAGGCCTTGCCAGGTAGCTGCTAAGTAAATGGCGCGTGATGGCACCCTCACAAAGGAGAG
Organism: Phocoena phocoena; assembly: GCF_963924675.1. Classification (NCBI taxonomy): domain Eukaryota; kingdom Metazoa; phylum Chordata; class Mammalia; order Artiodactyla; family Phocoenidae; genus Phocoena; species Phocoena phocoena. The sequence goes on from NC_089233.1 coordinate 9,356,559, forward strand.
AAAGACCCAAAGTAGCCCTCAGAGTCAGTGAAATTCCATGGGCTGTGTTGGGGAAGCAGGCCTGGAGTGCCCCCCATATCCCAGACAAGGCCTGGAGCCCAGACTCACTCTTCAATTTGGAGCGAACTTTGTTTGCTGTCTTCTTTATGTCAGACATGAGTTCCTCCAGCTCTTCCTTGGTTTCTGGGGAGGTAGAAGGGGTGGCGGGTAGACACCCTGGGCTCCCCCATGCCTGATCTTCACGCTCAGGCCCGAGGGGGCTCTGGGCAGACCCTGGGTCTCCCCTTGTCCCCTGGCTAAGAGTCCACCTGCCCCTCCAATCCCGGGCCGGGGCCACACCAGCTGCAGCCTCACCCCTTCTCGTGTACCTTCCAAGGAGCCTCCCTTCTGCCTCCGCTGGCTCCCCCCAACCCCCTGCCGATAACAGATGGGGCTAAATTTAAGGCAGAAGTAATTGTGGAGCAGCTGGTGATGCTGAAGGTGGCACTGGGGAACGTTTACTTGATAACTTGCCTGAGTCGAAGGTGGACGTGCGGGCTCACCTAGCGCTACCTGGTGGCTCTGGGGGTGAACATCCAGCTGATGGGCTGATGCGGGCCAGGGGCCAAGGAGGCAGAAGCCAGCCCCCATCAAGCACCCTGGGCGGGGCAGACCCTGTTCTCTTCACAAAGTCCCCCTCCCCAGGTGCTGAGCTCAGTGAAGGCCAACTGCTGAGCGCCCGGCAGGTGGATGGGGGCTGGAGGCACCCGGCCGGGTGGGAGCTGTGAGAAGAGCTTCAAAGAGGTGGGCCCCTGCGGTACAGTCAGCTCTAGAGGTAGCATGGAGCAGGGCTATGAGGGGGTGAAGCTGGGGGAGGGCTGTGGCATAGTTTCTGGCCCTTGTTCCAACTGGGACCATCTCTGTAAAGCTGGCAGAGGCCATGGAGGTGCCCAGCTAGCCCTGCTCCCTGCGAGGGGTTGTCTGGCAAAGTGGGGCAAGATGGCTGCTTCCCTCTGGGGTGCTGGGTGGAGCCCAGCCTCAGGGCAGCCCCCCATGGCTCCACCCCCTGGAGAAACCAGGACTGAGCTCCTGGCTGGAGCCTTTCTCACCCATCCTGTGCTTGCTTCTGGGGTTGGGGCTTCTCCCATAGGGGACTCGGGAGGGGCATTTACAGTGGCTGGTCAAGTGGGAGGGCCACTTCCCAAGTGGAATGTGAATGAGGTGGAGTGGGGGGCTTCCAGGAGCAGGGGAAGAGGCCTTGTTTGTAGGAACAAAGGCAAACTCGGTTACCAGCTGCTCTGACGTCACAGCCTATTTTGCTCAGACCCAGAATAGCCCAGCCTGGATGGCAGCCCCCAGAGGAGGCAGAGCAAGCCTTGGCCCAGGAAAGCCCCCCACTCACTGCCAACTTTCTTTGTGATGCCCCCTCAGCTCTGCTCTGCCTCTGCCCTAGAACCCTTAATGGGGAGCCCCCTCCTCTTGGGGAGTGCCTGTTAGCCCATGTCAGTGACCGTCAGCCGGGTCCTGACTGCCCAGCTCATGGGTGGCAATTCTAAACTGGTCACTAGTGCTGTCTGATGAAGGTGGCACAAGGCAGCCAAGGCTGGGGGAGTTGGGCAGTTCTGTCCCCTGCCTGCCCCACCTTCCAGCAGGTGAGAGGCCAACTCCCAGCTCTTTATAGTCTCGCCCCACAGTCAGCCCCCTCCTGCGCCTCACCAGGAGTGACCCACCAGGGACACGCGCTGACCCGGATACCCACGGGCCCACAGACAAACCACATCACATACTGCCGTCCCAGACAAACCTCTAGGGAAAGGGGCAAAGCACGACGACACAGCAGCTGCACTGGATGTACGCCCTGCTCTGGGGTGTCCCTCTTTCCTTCCCACTTCTTCCTGGGCTAGTCTCCCGGCTCCCAGCTGACTCACTCTGCCTTCAAAGGGCCTAGCACTGGCCTCAAGTTCAAGCACACTTTGGGGCCGTGGAGAGATTTATTCTGGGTGCTTGAGGATGCCTGTGGGCCTGGGGCTGAGAGGCCATGGATAGGGAGGCAGTGCTGGAGTTGAGAACAAAATCAAGCTTTGGGTGCCTGGGTGGTGGGCTATGGGCCGTAGGTCCTTTCCCATGAACACCTGGGCGGCAGCCGGACCCTCCCCCGTGCTTTGTCCTGGGGCCCCATAGGCTGGCGCCTTCCAAAGGAGCTGGAGAAGGGAGAGGAGGTGAGCAAGCCGCAAGAACAGGCAGGCAGTGCACACACCCAATCTGATGAGTCCAGGTGGCTGACCTGGGCCCCAGCCCGTCACTGCCTCCCCAGGGCTGAGGGTGAGCCCCCTCCATGAGAGGGGATCACGGGCCTGCATGCCGTCAGCCTGGCCCATGTTAGTGTGGTAGTAATCAACACCTCCACGGGAATCGTGACAGCCAGGTCAGTGGGACCCGTCTGGAGACAGTGAAATGCAGACCCACACAGCCTCCCTGTGCAGAGGGAGAGAGGTCACTTCCTGGAGCCCTGAGAATGCCCGGCTCCGGGGTACCAATGGCCAAGTGCCAGGGCTGCCAGCTTTTCCCGGAAACTCTGCCTGCTTGGCCGGCTTGCCCTCCCACAGCGCTGATGCCTCAGAGCTGCCATCTGCTCCCCTGGGGAGGCGAGGGAAAGGGAGAGGCTGGGCTGAGAGGCCTTCTGTTGATCAGAGGCTGCTGCCTCCCTCCTTGCTCCCTCCCAGAATCCCCGGGCTACAGCCAGCTGGCCAGCCATGCCGCCTTAGAAAACAGCCAGCTCACCTGGGGAGGGCGGGTCCGGCGCCTGACCCCGCCCTTCTCACCAGGCATCCGGTAGGTGGTACTGGGCACTGACCCCACCCCCACCCCGGGCCTGGGACAGCTGTTTCCTGAGGCTTCCCATGGAGCCCTCCCCAGCCTGGCCAGGCGCAGGCAGCCCTCAGCCGGCCAGCAATGAAGGGCGTCCCTCCCCGCAGCAGCGCCCTCCTGGAGGCCTGTGGGGCTCCTCACATCTACGCACTCACTCTCATCAGGGTTGGGGGAGGCCAGGATGGCGCTGTGCTTCCGCTTCACCTCCTCCACGTTCTCTGAGATCTTGTCAATGAAGCCGCGGATCTCCTCCACCTGTGGACCAAGGCCAGGTGGTCTGGGGGCAAAATCCAGGGAGGGGGCTTCTTGGGCCCAGGGCTTGCCCAGAGTAGGGCTGGAGGTCAGGGCTCAGGGCCAGACTGGGCCAGGCTTCAGGGGGTAGGTGAGGGGAGGTGGGGCTGCTCCAAGGATCCTTCTAGACTGGGGTAGGAGTAGGGAGGAATGGGCCAGCCCAAACTTTGCTCCCCTCTGAGCCTCAGTGGGCTCATTAGCTGGCGCCTGGGGGCCGCTGAGCCAGGCGCAGGCGTGTAAGAGCCCTGGCCTGCCTCAGAGTTGAGACGTGGCCACCCTGGGTCTGCCAGTGTTTGGGGAGACGCAGGTGTGCTGCTCCCACCTGTTCGAAGAACTCATCCATGAAGCGGTCTCGGTCCACGGTGACAGTGACATCGTCATCATCATCGCTGTCCTTGGCCTGCACAGAGGTGTGCACACATGAGCGGACCTGTGCTAGGACCACTGGGCCCCACTGAACCTGGGACACCCAAACTGCCCAGCACCTACATACAGCAGGCCCGCAGGCTGCAGCTCCAGGGCCCTTGGCAGGGACAAGGCCTGGCTGTGCCCTCAGCTCCCAGCCGCAGTGAGACCTGGAGGATCCCTGGGGACCCAGCATGATCATGGAGAGAGGCCTTGCCTGTCAAGTTGGCGACAGGGCCAAGTATCCACCTCCGTGCCAGGCACTCCTTCCCCTGCTCAGCTGCCTCCCCTCCCCCACAGGACTGGGGTCCTCCAAGCACACCCCTCACCCTAGGGTGCTGCTGGGGAGGCCCTGCCACAGGCTAGGCAAACAAACCTCAGGGCTTAGTCCCCCGGCCACTGGCCCCAGATCACACCACGCCCGAGACAGGTTTCCTGGAGTTCCCAAGCTGGTCCTGAGTTCCAATCTCCCTCTCAGGGGAGGGCCATGCAGGGGGAGGCCTGGGCACCACGAACACCTCCCTGCCAAAAGGTGGAATGGCTCAGATATGGGCCATCCCCACAGCACCCAGGCCGGCTTGAGAGCTCCTGCCTGTGAGGGGCCTCGGATCCGCCAGGCTTGCTCCCTCAGACCTCGGGGAACTCTCCCTCCTTGTTAGTCTTGACATTGATCCTCTTTCCTTCCAGGCCCAGAGTTGGGTCCGGCAGGCACAAGAGGCCAGTCATGTTGCCACTTGGCCCGGGGCCTGCCTCAGCTGCAGGTGCAGGCCTTACCCCGCGGCCCCAGGGGCAGCCGTACAAAAGCCAGCCCATCAGGAGGTGGGGGTGATTACACCTCTGACTTCCCAGCATGCCGGCCACTCTCATTACTGTCCGCCCCACACCTGGAATCAGCCATGGTCGGCCCACTCTGCTGGCAAGGCCAAGGTCCCTCTCCACAGCCAAGGCCCAGATGCTCAGGGCAGGACGGTCACCTGGGTTCTCGGGCTGGGTCATGCCTCCTCATTTCTCAGCGCCCCACAGGGAGGAGGCACTAGCCCTCACCCTGATGCTCTCTTGCGAGGATGGAGGCAGGCAGAGGCTGAGGGGACGGGGAGGCTGAGGGGCCAGGGAGGCTGGGCCCCCGCTGGCTGGGGAAGGGGCCGAGTTCTGGGCCCAGCACAGACACTGACTGGCTGAGGGACTTCCCCTCTGGGTCTGTTTGCTCCTCTATGAAATGGGGACAGTGATGCCATGCTGGGGGAGGCGGGCTGAGAATGGATGGGGAAGCCCAGCATGTTCTGTAAAGGGCTGTGGCCCTGGGGCTCTTGGGGTCCCACTACCCCACCAAAGTGGGACCAACCAAGAGAGGGGGTTGGTTGGGAGCGTTATGGAGGCGGCCCCCCTCCTCAAGAGATCACACCTCCTCCCCCAGCAGCTAAAATAAATCCTCGCTCCCACAAGTGCCTGTGGCTGCCACCAGGTGGCCCCCATCCCCCACCAAGCCCACCCTTAGCCACAGAGAATCTAGGAGCCATTTCCATACTTTAAGGCCCAGGAACCAAGCCAAGCAGGAGGACACGGAGGCAGGGTGCAGCCTGGAGAACCCCAGGGCCCCCTCCCCGGCAGCCTGCCAGGTTGGGAAGTGGCCCCAGGAGTTCCTGCCATTCAGCTGCCTGGCTTCTCTGTCCTTCTGGTGCCCAGAGAAGGATGGGGTGGATGGGAAGAGGCAGAAGGAGAATTTTCCAGCTCCCTTCCCTTCCGGAGTGATGACCAGCTAGAGCCAAAGACAAGGGCGCCAGAGTCACTGGAGATGAGAGTCACTGCCGATGAGAGTCACTGCCAGGGACCCCGGGGCTGATGCCTCCCTTTGGGCCTCAGCTTGCCCATCTGTGAAATGGACTTATCTTTTCCAGGCATCCAGCCAGTTCTGACCTGCTACCTGCACAGCCTCCCTGCACAGAGGCTGGACTTGAGTAGCTTGTCCAACAGAAGGGTGGCGGGAGAGATGCCACACCCTCCTCCATGCTCTCTATCAATTGGAGGGTTTAGGGCCTGACCTCACAGCCTGGGTCAAACAGCTGTGGCTCTGAGCAAAACATGGAGGGGATGCTCCAAGGGCACCCTTCCTTACCAAGTGCTACTACTTCTTCCTCCTCAGGACCTTTTCACTCTCACCCCCCTCTTCATCTCACTGCCCCAGTCTGAAATCTGATCTCACCACACTCCGCCTATAACCTATAACCATCTCCCTGCCCCTATAATCTACCCATTATCCTCCCTGCTGTCCCCATGTGGCTCCCTCTGCCGGCAGTGCCAATTCCATGAAGCTGACATTCCCCTCGTCCTTAGATGCCACCCCCTTCGGAAGCCTTCCCCAGCTCCCTGGGGTGGGTATCTTGCTCCTCTGGTTCCCGACACCCTATTCGCATCCCTACTGGAGCCACAGGCACACACTCTCGAGCCCTAAGGGACCTGAAAAGTCACCTTGGCCGCAGCATCTAGCCGCAGCTTTCACACCTCCAGGGATGGAGAGCACACCAGCTCTCCCAGGCACTTCTGCCTATCTGGAGCAGCCCCAATTGTTAGAAAGTCCTTCCCTTTCCTGCGGTTTGGCCCCAGGCTGTAAAGAACCTGTTGGTGCCCTCTCCCTGGGCTGGCCGTGCCAGAGATCTGAAGGTAGCATCCACATCCTTCCTGGGTTTTTCTTCTCAAGTTGACCATTCCCTCCCCTTCAGATCCTTCCCAGAGGGCTTAAGTTGCAGCCCCTGCCCCAGACTTGTTCCACTCAGCCTCTGTCTTCTCCAGCAGTAGAAGATATAAACTGAACCTGCTACTGATTGCGGCCTGAGCAGTGCCAAAGCGCTGACCCATCACCTCCCTCTTTCTACATAGTCTACCTCTGTTAATGTAGCCAGGGATCACAGAAGTGATGTTGTAGTTCCTCCTGCCAAGGAAAGCCCCCAAGCCCTTCCCCACCCTGTTTACTTGGTTGGATTTTGGGCTCAAGGGAAGGATCTTCATTTGTTCTGATCCTTGCTTCAGTTTGTGAGAATCTGACGGTTTATGCCTTTGTTGCCCCCTGCAACTTCATCCACATCTAGGCCAAAGCCCTGAATGATTAGGGCCCCAGCTCCCTTGGGGATCCGCCAACCCTCTCTAAGTGGCAGTCACAGCTCCGGAAAGAGGGCTGGACTAGAGCTGGGGACTTAAGAGGCTGCAGCGTGGAGGCGGCAGCTGGAGTCGTGAGGCAGTTATAAACTCAAAGGTACAAACATCTTCTGGACAAACCCACCCAGACATCATATGGGCACCCTGTCTGCCACCTGGCCAAAACTAAGTTCCACCTCTTTCTCCTGAGCCCCCTTCTCTGAACCCCCCTGCTCAGAACCCCCGTTCTCAAGAGTCCCCCAAATCAGAAACTGGGGGGAGCATCCGCACTCTTCCTCCTCCTCTCACATCCAACCTACATCCCATTTGTCATGGTGTTTGTTTTTTGGTTCTAGTGTTCACGGGTTCTCAACCCTGGCTCAGGACCTGAGTCCCTCGGTGGGGGATTAAAAAAACAAAACAAAACAGCTTCCAGACCAAATGAGAATCTACGGGGACGGGGCTGGTGAGGTTAAGTTTTTTTTTAAGCCCCCCCAGGATTGAGAACCACTGGTCTGGTCTCACTCCTCTCTGGCCGGCTGGCCATCTCGGCTCTAGCATCATCACCTCCGGCCTGAGCAATCAGAAAAGAAAATCGGTGCGGGAGTGAGAAAGCACTGCCCCACCACAGGGACCTGCTGCAACAGGGGAGAGAATATCCCACTAGAACCACCACGCGTGCAGCCCTGGTGGTCTCTCCAAGCAGAGGCTCCAGGATTCCAGGATACCCTCCTGGAAGTAAGAGTGTGAATCCTCCAAGGGGTGCGGAGGCCAGGCAGCCTCTGGGGCGTCCTGGGGGATGGTGGCAGGCTGGCAGGCAGGCTTGATTCATTCCTGCTGGAGCAGGAGTTGCTGTTGTCTGTCTCGAGGGCTATTTTTTTTTCCCCTTGTTCTTTTTAATGACTAATCAAAGCCGGTATTACTAAAGCAGAGAGGCCCAGAGCTGAGTCAGGGGTGTGCGAGAGGCCGAGCTGGGTCTCCAGAAAGAAAGGGCTCTCCTTTCTGACCCCTTCCTCCTTTCCCCATCCTGCAAACCTCCCCCTCCCCCAGATCCCTGCCCTCAGCTGGATCTACCCCTTAGCAGGGCCCCAGAGCAGCTCGGGGAGGCAGCTTCGGGCTGTGGGGAGGGGCTGAGCTCTGCCTCCCTCCAGGTGCTGTGTGACCTTGGATAAACTCCTGGCCCTTTCTGACCTCAGTTTTCCATTTGTAAAATAGCAGGTTGGACTAGATAGTTCCTGGAGGCCATCTGTACCTCAGATGAACACGTACCCAAATCCACTGGGGTTTTTTTTTTGTGGGGAAACTCCAAGGAGGTGATCAGAGGGAACGAAGGAAGGAGAGGGCCCCTAGCCTGGGTCTATTCTTACACTCCCATTTCTTCTGCTCTGCAGGGCAAAGCCGGCTGGCTCCACTGTACAGACAAATGAGCATGGAGAGGTTAAGGCACCAACCTGCCTGCTGTTGCCCCGGGAACCCCCAGTCTCTTCCCAGCAGTGAGAGAGAAAAAGGGAACCGGTCAGCAGAGTGCTGCCCCGGTGAGCTGGGCCCTGCTCTAGACCAGATGTCAGGCCCACCCACCATTCTCTGGGTTGGGCATCCTAGCCCCTCCGCCTTTACTCACACTGGTCCCTTCTTATGGACCACACTCCCTCCTCCCATTCAAATCCAACTCCTCCTTCTGGGCCATCCCAAGTCCTCTCCTTCCAGGAAGTTTCTTCCTGGGTCTGGCTACCCCATTCTCCCTCCTCTTTACTGTCGCAGGCCCCCCTGTGTCTCACATGGCCCAGAATGTAGATAAACACCATTCTGGGCCCAGGGAGGGGTGGGTCGGCTCCAAGGAGTTCTCGGAAAGAAAACCAGGGAGGCCTCTGAACTGGGGGAAGGAGGCAGCTGCAGGCCAGGCGGGGCTGCCTGGGGACACCTCGTCCCCAAATTCTCCCCGGTATACTCTGGTGACCCAGGTCTTCACCCGTCCTAGGCCTCCAGGCTGCCCTTCTGATCTCTGAGGGCTGTGGAGAGCATTCAGGTCCCCACACCGGCCCGCGAGGACCCCTTCGTCCTCCCTCTGCATGAGAGGATCAGCTCCACAAGAGATGAGGGCTGGAGAAGGCTGGAGGGCTGGGCCTGGCTTGCAGCGCTGAGGAAACGTGCTAGCTCCTTCCCCAAGTGTGACTTTTATAAATAAGCTCCCTTCGCCTTCCTTCCAAATGTGGTGGGGAAGGAGGAGGAGGGGGGAGGAGGAGGGAGGGAGGCTGGCTGTGGTGCAAGTGGCTGTCCCAAGTGCCACCCTCTGTCCAGCCCAGCTAGCACTGGAGTCTCAGTTCCTGGGGGTTCTGGCTCCTGGGGTTCAAGGTCTCCCCCAAATATGGAGTCAGAGTCAGGAGACCTGTGACCACCCCTCTTGCCCTGAGAAATTGGGTTCTAGGTTTTCCTACCTCCGCTTCATAGATAGGAATCTATGCAGCCCAGAGGGAGACCTGTGGGAATGGCAGCGCCCCATACTAATGGTTCCACCCCACCCAGTGTGGGCTCCTGCCAGCGGACCCTCAAGGCTGCTAGAAACCCCCAAGGGGCAGAGCCACCCAGCCATGAGTACAGCAGCCTTCATGGGTGCTGAATGCCTGGACTGGGGGCCTGTCTGGAGAGGAAGACTCTTTCAGAGAAGCCAGGCCTCACCACCTAAAGACCACTCTGGCTAGTGTGTGTGCGTGTATGTGTGCTGGCTGGGGGGAAGGGGGGAATCACAGACACACCAGAGCAAAGAGCTGGCTTCAAGCTTCCTACAGCCCAAGATCTCTTAGGCCTTAGGTCTCAGCCAGGTCTGAGTGTGACCATTTTTAGGACTAGGTGAAGCCGCTTTCTACCATCCCACTTCATCTTCCAGGCCAGCCACATCTCTTTTGTGCCTCAGTTTTCCCTTCAGCAGAGGGAATGAAGCTGATGAGTGAGAGGATGTCAGATGGAAAGGATTGTGCTCTCCCTGATCACCTGGTTCCCACATACACCCTCCCCTGACCCACCAGGCACCCAAACACCAGCAAATGCACCACACAGCCATTCATCACCGAGATAACCACACTCCTTCTGACTCAACCAAGCACAGGAAACTTGAGGGCAACCACAAGGGCTGGCGGGGGAAGTGTTCAGACACCATACACGACATGAGGGACCGTCTTCTTCCTTTGAAACCTCGTGGGGTTTACTCCTGGGTCTGGGCACTCAGCCAGGAATAACACAGGTCTGACGGGAGAGTGGGGGCTGGCAGCCAGAGCAAGGGGGACACGGAGGCAGGAGAGCACAGGTTCCAGCCCCATGCTGCCCAGGAGACAAGACTGGTACAACGGGTGGGAGACCCAGGCACAAATGCAGGGAACCTATGGGCAGAGAGGACAAGCCATGGGATCAAAAGTCCAAAGGACCCTTGGAACTTTCCATATAAGGGGACCCAGGTCTCTGGCTCTAAGGTGGATAGCACAGGAAGTGTTCTGGGGAGACACTGAGCTAGCCCCGCCCCCGCCACAGAGATCAGCAGGTGGGGGCCTGCCAGTACGGGGGTCAGCCGGGGCATCAGAGGAGCCTCAACTGGGTCTAGAGCCCTGATGCCCCTCTCCCCACAGGCAGGCTTCCCTTCCTTCTCTGTCCCCCCCCAGCCCCCCCACCCCAAGATTGCCATCTTTAAAGGGAGAGGTGCGAACACCCTGGTTAATAGCAGAGGCCAGGGGAGGGGGGCCTTGACGAGGAGGAGCAGGCGGCAGGGGTCTCTGTCAGGGCTGGGAGAGGGCGGGCTCCGACTGAGAACCTTTGCGCATCCTTCTACTTCCCCCACCGGAACCCCGCCCCAGAAGCCACACCCCAGGGGCCCCCGAAACACAGGTGGAAAAATAGGTTCAGGTAGGAATCCGACCAGGGAACCCCGGAAGGGTCTGGAAACGCCGGCCCGGGCTGCCCGGAAGCCAGGAATGTGGACCGGGAGCGGGTCTGACCCCTCCCGGACCAGGGCGGGCAGCAGATGCCGATCGCCACCGGGTGGGGAGCCACAGGTGACGGGAGCTACAGGTGACGGAAGGTGATGGGGGCGGCGGTCGCCCCGCGAGACAGCGCCCAACGGAGGAGCCCGGCCACACCCGACCGCCCCGTTTCCGCAGCGCGCCCTGCAGCGGGGCTCTGGACAGCGGACCGCCCGCGGCCCCTTCCCACCGGTCCCGCCGTCGGTCTAAACCAGAGGGAGGGCAGAAGGGTCAGTGATGAGGCACCGTGGGGAGAGAGAGTCGGGACCTGCTCCGCGGGGCGAGCGAGAGGCCAGGCTTCGGTCCCGCCACCGGTATTCCAGAATACCCCTTCGACCCCCGAAAAGAAGGGGGCGCCGAAAAGTTTATCCAGGACCCCGGGCTCCAGTCGTCAGTCCGCGAACCATCGGAGCCGAGCTCACGCGAGCCCGTGACCCCAGAGGGTCCAAGGGGCGGGACCCGGATGGGGGTCCCCGGCTCGGCACTGCTCCCTCCTACCCTGGCCAGGGACGCAGGGACTACCGCCCCAGAGGTCGCCAGAGGTGGTCGGGGAGCTGCCCGGCCGCTGGGCACGGGCGGCGAGGGGCGCCGCGCAGGGGCCGGACTCACCGTGCGGAGCTCCTGTGTTCGGTCCTTCATGCTCCCGGGAGTGGCAGCGGCACCGGCTGCAGCCCTGTGAGCCCCGCATGCGCGGCGGCCGCCCCGCGGCTGCGCAGCGCCAGCCCGGCCCCGCCCCGGCCCCCGGGACCCCGGCCCAGCCCCCAGCCCCCAGCCCGGCCCCGCCCCTCGCCCGCCCCGCCCTGGCGGATCCCAGCCTAGAGCCCAATTCTGGGACTCTGGCTCCCCGCTCCCACTGCCCACCCTCCCCCACACCCAATCAGGTCCTCCGAAGGGTCACAGCCCAGGGACCTCATCCCCCTGCGTTCTCGACGCCCGCCTGATCCCTGCCTGGGGTCGGTTCCCAGAGTCTCTGCTCCCTCCCGTCCCAGCTCTGTCCTCCCTCCTCCCATCCCTCGACTCAGCCGCTCAGCATCCCTCCTTCTGGACCCTGGCTCTTCACCCCCAAGGCCCCTCATATCCCCGGGAATTTGCTAGAGGTTAGACCCCACCTCCCTCCTTAATTTTATTGCCTTGGGACCTCCAGCATCCCCCTCCAAAAGCCTCCTCCAGCCAAAACCCTCTAGAGTTCCAGCCTTTGAGCCCCTACCCTTCCTGCCTTCTCCCAGCGTCTCATCCAGACTCAGGCTCTGGCCCCTTCTTTCCCCAGGATTCCTCAGTTCACAGTCTGATGCTGAGTGACCACCACTTTTCCTTTAGTTTCCACTCCCAGCAAGATGCAGGCACCCCTCTATTTTGGGGGAAGGTGATCTAAGTTATAGCCCCATCTCTTTCCCCTTTCCCTGTATTCCCAGTCCTGCATCCCAGCCCCGGGCCTGAGATCCTACTTCCTAGCTAGAAGCTGGGAGTAGCTAAGCAGGGGCCGAGCTCCTCTGGACTAATGGGAAGGTCTTCTCAATACTGTGGAGGGGTGGTGGCTGGGGGCTAGTCAGTAGCAGATGCTTCTTTTCTGGTCCCTGCCAGCATCTTGAGCGGCAGCCACACACACACACCCCCAGCTGCACCCTCTGTGCCCTGGCCCAGATGCTCTGACCTCAAGCCAAGCACTCCCCCTTCCCTTCCCCAGGGCTGCCAAGGTGTTGCTCTGGAGCTGGGCCAGCCCCCTGCTGACCAGTATGTCCAGGCCCAGCACTTCTCCGAGACTGTGGGCACAGGTTAGCTGGCCAGACACTGTTCCAGCCATCCCTCCTTCCCAGGAAAGTCTGGTCCAAGACTAGCTCAGATGTAGCCTAGCATGAGAGGCAGCCACACCCCTTCCACTTGTCCAGACCTCAACCTTGAGTGTCCCACAGAGCAAGTGTTGGTGGTGCCCCATTTGACAGATGCGAGACCAGAACTCACCTGCTAGAGGGACTTGCCCAGGGTTACAGGGAACAGGTGGCAGGGAAGCTGCTGATTCCTGGTTCAGAGTACTTTCCTCTGTGCAGGGTGACTCAGTGGGGTGAGTCATGGGTGCAGCCCCAGAGCCCAGTGTCTGGCCCTGTGGGGAGAGGGCAGGAAGGGGAGACACAGCTGCTGCCCTTAGAGAATCCTGGTGTCATGCCAAGCATCACTTATTGAGATGAATATTAAATGGTAGCGTGAAAAATGAATAGAGAATGAATGTGTGCCCTTCAACTTAAACTGCCTTTCTGATACAGGTCTTACTCTCATTCATTCATTCATCAAACATTACCTGGGAATGCACGTTCTAGGGATACTGTTCTGCACCTAAGGTGCTCCTAGAGTGGTGGGAGAGACAGACATGGTTTCAATATGTGAAGGATTCAGGGTGGCTTCCCAGAGCCGGTGACATTCAAGCTGGATATTGAAGGAGTGGCATTGCAGCAGGCAGTGGTGCAGGCATTCTAGACAGAAGGAGTGTGCCCAGACGCTGGGGTGAGGGTGGAGAGCAACTGGAGAACCTCAGGAGCCTGCTGCAGTGCTCAGGTATGGGGATGAGCGTGGGTGGGAGATGAGTCCAGTGAGGGAGACCTTGAACGTTAAACTTCATTGTGAAGACAAGGGGGGAGGCAATCAAGGGTCCGACTTTCATTCCCTTAATCAAAAAGCATCTACTATGTGCTGACTATTCTAGACGTTGGGGACATGGCAGAAAACCAAAGTCCTTGCCCTCCATGGGTTCTAGTAGAGGAGAGAGATGACAAACAAGCAAATAACATACATGACGGTGATAATATATTATGAAGAAGATAAAGCAGGCCAGAAGGAGTAGGGTGCCGGGTTTGAGGCAGGATTCCAGCTTTAAATCAGGTGGTCAAGGAGGACCTTGCTGAGAAGGTGCCACTTGAGTACATATTTAAAGGAGGTGAGGGGGTAAGGCTGCCCTGGTGGTGCAGTGGTTGAGAGTCCGCCTGCCGATGCAGGGGACAGGGGTTCGTGCCCCGGGTTCGTGCCCTGGTCCAGGAAGATCCCACATGCCGCGGAGCGGCTGGGCCAGTGAGCCATGGCCGCTGAGCCTGCGCGTCCGGAGCCTGTGCTCCACAACGGGAGAGGCCGCAGCAGTGAGAGGTCCGCATACCGCAAAAAAAATAATAATAAAGGAGGTGAGGGGGGCTTCCCTGGTGGTGCAGTGGTTAAGAATCCACCTGCCAATGCAGGGGACATGGGTTCGAGCCCTGGTCTAGGAAGATCCCACATGCCACGGAGCAACTAAGCCCGTGCACCACAACTACTGAGCCTGCGCTCTAGAGCCCGCATGCCACAACTACTGAAGCCCGCGCGCCTGGAGCCTGTGCTCCGCAACAAGAGAAGCCACCGCAATGAGAAGCTCGCGCATGGCAATGAAGAGTAACCGCCACTCGCCGCAACTAGAGAAAGCCCGCGCACAGCAATGAAGACCCAATGCAGCCAAAAAAAAAAAAGATTTTCTAAATAAATAAATAAAGGAGGTGAGGGAGTGAGGCATGTAGGTCTCTGGAGGAGGAGCATTCTGGGCAGAGGAAACGTCAAGTGCAATGACCAGGAGCAGGGAGTGTGCCTAGCATATCGGAGAGACAGCAAGGAGGTGAGGGTGCCTGGAGTGTGGTGGATGAAGAAGAGCTCCAAGGAGGTGAAGTCAGAGGACTCGAGGGAGGGGCGTTGGAATTGACTGTGTGTCCCTTGGCTTTGATTCTGAGGGTGATGGGAGCCCCAGAGGGTTTTGAACAGAGAAGGTACCTGATCCATCTTGGGCTTCAGCAGGATTGCTCTGATTGCTGAGTGGAGAACAGACGGAAGGGGACACGGGAGGAAGCGGGGACGTATTTAGGAAGTTGTGATCACGCAGGCAGCTGGGCCAAAGGTGATACAATGGTGGTGATGAGAAGTGGTCACATCCCGGATACATTTTATTATTATTTATTTTATTTTATTGTATTTTATGGCTGTGCCATGTGGCTTGCAGGATCTTAGTTCCCCAACCAGGGATTGAACCTGGGCCACAGCAGTAAAAGCGCCGAGCCCTAAACTACTGGACCACCAGGGAGCTCCCCTGGATACATTTTAAAGGTAGAGCCAACCGAGAGAAAGAGAGGCATCAAGGATGCCTGGAGTCAAGTTTTTTGCCCTGAATACATGGAAAGATGGTGTTGCCATTTGCAAAGGTGGAGGAAAAGCTAGAGAAGGAGCAGGTGGCAGGTGGGTGGCAGGTGGTAATAGGATTCGGGGTTTGGACCCTTAAGTTTGAGTGGCCCATTAGACATCCCACCAGGGAGGGCAAGTAGGCCACTGCCCATAGGAATCTGGAATTTGTGGGAGAGGTCCAGGCTGGAAGAGGCCACCATAGATGGTCTTAAAGCAAGGGAAGAGGCTCATCTATAGCAGCATGGAGGCCAGATGGAAGGCTGCTGCGTTGTCCAGGAGAGAGACTGGGACTGTGTGAACAAGACAGGACCCATCGGCTGGAGAGAAGGGTCAAAGGCATTCAAGAGATTTATTTAAGGGAATTCCCTGGCGGTCCAGTAGCTATAGTTAGGACTCTGTGCTTCCACTGCAGGGGGCACGGGTTCGATCCCTGGTCAGGGAACTCAGATCCTGCAAGCCATGTGGCCAAGAAAAAAAAAGAGAGAGAGAGAGAGAGAGATATTTATTTAATACGACTATACTTTATTTCAATTATGAAAAGAATATGTTTGTTGTAAAACATTAAAACAGTGACAGAGGCTTCCCTGGTGGCAGTGGTTAAGAATCCGCCTGCCAATGCAGGGGATGAGGGTTCGAGCCCTGGTCCGGGAAGATCCCACATGCCATGGAGCAACTAAGCCCGTGCGCCACAACTACTGAGACTGCGCTCTAGAGCCCGCGAGCCACAACTACTGAGCCCACGTGCCACAACTACTGAAGCCCGCGCACCTAGAGCCTGTGCTCCGCAACAAGAGAAGCCACCGCAATGAGAGGCCTGTGCACCGCAACAAAGAGTAGTCTCCGCTCGTTGCAACTAAAAGGAAAGCCCATGTGCAGCAATGAAGACCCAACGCAGCCAAAAATAAAACAACAAACAAATAAATAAATTTATTTAAAACAAAACAAAACAAAACAGTGACAGATATTATGAACTAGAAGCCACAGGCCCTGTGACTGACCATGTGCAGATAAGGACAGAACCGGCACCTGGGGGAGGGGTTCGACCAGGATGTGTACTATTTAAGGTTTCTGCCCTGACATCCAGAGGAGACAGGCAGACAGTCAATGAGGAGTTAGTGTGGCACACAGGCTGGAGACTTGGAAGGCAGGAGGAGTCTGACTTGGGGTGGAAATGGAAGTTGTGGGCCACAGTCTAGGGAAGTGTGTGCATATGTGTGTGTCTGTGTGTGTGTGTCTGTGTCTATGGAAGAAGGTGAAGGGCTGAAGATGAAACTGACAGGTGAGGGATGGCCAGAGACAGAGGAGCCAGAACCATGGCAGGAGCTAAAGTAGAAGCTGCTGCACAAGGTGCCGTGAGTACCCGAGCAGCCACCTCCCTGGGATCAGGGACCACTTCGCAGAGGTGGGGCATTTGACTTGGGGCTTAAAGGATGAGTAGGAGGTGGCCAGGTGGAGAATGGGGGAAGGGCATTCTGGGACAAAACTGTGAACAAGGACATGGACAGTGAGAGAGCAGGGCTTCGTCCCTGTGGGAACCAGGCAGTCCCCACAACACACATCACTCCCATTCTTTAATGTGGTTAATTGATGGAGATTCAGTCCAGAGCAATGTTCTGTAGAGCCCTCTCCCCACTCTCGTTAAAGGGGCATCACTGTGCCCCAACATTGGCATTCTGCACCCCTCTACTTGTTCAGGTTTCCTTTTTTCCTTGAGGAGCGGGGAAATGCTGGTACCACAATATAGCTTTCCAGGTCCTTTGTGGTCTGGCCCTGCCTCGCTTCTTGGAGGCCGCCTTCCCTCCCACCCTGTGAGCAGCCTTAATGTCTGACCTGCACACGCCTGGGGCCCTCTCCTCCCTCTTTTCTCCTCCCCATGCAGCTGGCCAATGACTTCTAGTCCTTCCCTGCTAGACATCACCTCCTCCAAGAATTTGTCTCTGACCACCCAAGAATGAGCTTTGGACTCCTTCTGCGTGGTCCCACAAAGGCCTGTATTTATCCCGACTATAGCACTATCGTCCTGTGTGCATATAGTGTGTGTTAAGTGTCTGTCCCCTCATTAGATGGGGACACATAAAGGGAAGGAACGGGGTCACATTCTTGTTGATTCCCCAGGGCTGGCACAGAAAGTGTGTTTGCAGACTGAGCTGTAAACATTTGGATGCTTGAATGAGGCGTGTTCCTATAAAGGAGCACTGAAGGAAAGGCTGGGCGTCTGGGAGCACCCTCGCCCCAGCACAGTTTGGGGTTTCCATCCCAACAGCTGGGAGGGTGGGAGTGGGGATCCCTAATATTGGGAACTGCTGCCACCTGCTGGGCAAGGCCGGTGTTGCCTTGCCCACGCCCTCACGGCTGAGCGCTTGTGTGCCCAGGTCGGGATGATGACAGTCACTATCTGTCCTCCAGAAGCTCCCGGGCTGGTGTGAGAGACACCCTGACAGTGACAAGACAATGATGTGGAAGTATATGGGCTTTCGGGGTCTGGAGGCGGAAGGGGAGGCAGCTAGTGTAGAATTCAGGAATTCTGTCCCCGGGGCAGAGTTGTGAGGGGCTCAGAGCAGGAAGGGCCAGCCAACCCAGGCTCCGAGGCTGGGGAGAGTGCGTGTCCGTGTGTGTGCGTGCGTGCGTGCGTGCGTGTGTTGTTGATGTTCTCCTGTTGTGGCTTTTCTGCTGCTTTCTGGCAGATTTACTCCCTCTTTCTCCTCCCCTGGGAAGTCTGGCCCTGGCCCATTATTGTACAAAGTGCTGGCCATTGTGTAAGGGTCACTCTTACTGTGACCCTATCAGGAAGGCCCTCCTTTAGTTCCATTTCACAGATGAGGACGATGAGGCTCAGAGAGGTAAACACAAACCAGGTACTGAAGGTTGGGTGACATGGTTTGTAAGCCACCTAGCCCTGCAAATCCAAGCTGTTTTGACCACAAAGTCCAGCCCTGCCCAGCAGGCAGCTCTCCTTCCCCCTTCCAGACTCCCTAACCCCAGCCCACCATCTTCTAGCTCAGTCTTGAGGCCTGGGCTCAGCCATCCTGGGGGTGCAGCAGGGGAGGGAGATACGGGCAGTAGGCAGCTGGGGAATGAGTCTCACTGCTCAGTGTGTGATATTTAAGGTATTTGTGATGGAACTGACTATATACCTGAATACATTGCCCTCCTTTTCCCAATGAGAAGATTTTTAAAAAAGAAATGTGGCTCAATAGTCTAATTAAAACATTTAGGGATGCAAATGAAGTAAGTGGCTCCCTAGTAATATTTAGTGAAAACATTAAAAATGGAAATAGTTTAAATCACATATATTTATAAATAACTTTATTTCAAAACCAATTCTTTTCCACGCTCACAGTTTGTGAAAGTTCATTCAAACCCTTCACTTGTATTTCTGCTTCTCATTGTCATGTCATGTGTCATCCCTGGCATCTCCTTTGAGTTCCCTAATACAGTTTTCTCGAATGTGTCATCTTCACTTGTGCTTGGAAATACAGAACTCTTTTTTTTTTTTTTGGCTGCACTGCATGGCATGCGCAACTTCCCCGACCAGGGATTGAACCCGTGCCCCCTGAGGTGGAAGCGTGGAATCTTAATCACTGAACCATCAGGGGAACCCAGAGCTTTTTGAATCCATGAGTGATGCTGTTGCTGGAAAAATTATTCCAAGTCATGAGAACGGTTATCTTTCATCTCAGTGGTAGGTTAATATTTGTGATCTCCTTAGGGTAGTACAGAATTATATAAAATAGCAATCTCCTAGTCTTTTATCATTCTCTTGCCCTGCTTTCTTTTTCTTCACAGCACTTCTTACCATCTGGTATACTCATTTATTTATTGTTTATTGTCTATCTCCCTTCCCTAGAATGTGAGCTCCGGTGGTCAGGGAACTTTGTCTATCTTCCTGTTTTATGTCTGTCACTTGGAAACATGCCTGAAGCATAGCAGGTGCTCAATAAATATCTGTAGAATGAACGAATATAAAAGTCTTAGAAATGTTTGATAGCCCAGTGGCAGCCAGGACCATGCATGCAGATGGCACTGGAGTGGGATGGGAAGGCAGCCCTGCCAGACCCACCCCCATGTAAGGAGGGCATCTAAGTCGGGGGCAGCCTGTTGTCTCAGAGGATTAGCTACCTACAGGGAGACTGAACAAATTATAAAATATATTGAAGACAATTGGGGAAAAGGAAGTAAAAATCTGGAAAGGGGGAAAGCTAGGATGAACCCTGTGCCATTGGAATTTAAGGTCTGAATGGAAACTATTTTTCAATATATGGAAATTGTATTAGTTTGGGTTTTCGGAGAACCAGAACCAATAGGATAAATATAGAGAAAGAGACTTATTATGAGGGATTGACTCACGCAATTATGGAGGCTGAGAAGTCTCACAATCTGCCGTCTGCAAGCTGGAGACTTGGAAAGCAGGGTGGTGGAGTTCCAGACTCAGACAGAAGGCCTGAGAACCAGGGAGCTGTAATGGTGCAAGTACCAGTTCAAGGGCAGGAGGAGACCAAGTCTAGCTCAACAGTCCGAAAGAGAGAATTCAACCTTGCTCTGCCTTTTTGTTCTATTCAGGCCCTCAATGAATTGGATGATGCCCGCCCACATCGGGGAGGGCCACCTGCTTTACCCAGGCCACCAAGTCAAATGCTAACCTCTTCTGGAAACACCCTCACAGACACACCCAGAGGTAATATTTAACCAGGTATCTGGGCATCCAGCAGCTCAGTAAGGTTGACGTATAAAATTAACCACCACACAGATAAAGGAATAAACATAGGTATAAATGTGTATGTTTATGTGTGTATATAAACGTGTCTACTGAGTGGGCCTGGCAGTAGAGGTTACCCTAATTGCATTGAGCACAACTAACACCCAGATCTTGGTTTCTAAATATTATTCTCCAGCAAAAAGAAACAGGTATTCTTGTTGAAATGGCTAATTCTAGGGCTGGGGCAGGGAAAAACAAGATGAACCTGGAATAACTTATTGAGCCAGAAAAGAATGGACGTGTCCAAAGAATGATGCGACACATCAAAATGACAAGAGGTCAGCAAGGGGCACCTGCTGACCAATCCTGGGACAATTTGAGCATCAAAATAAATGACAGGAATGGATTATAACCTATTGAATAAAATAGGAAATCACAAGTTCATCTGATAAGTAAATGAATAAATAAATGGAGGTGAAGAAAAAGTTTTTTATAATAGAAGGCCAACTAATAAATGTAGAAGAAATGATAAAATTGGAAAATCACCATTTGCAAACCATTGTATTAATAATTAATTCAGGCAAGAAACAGCAATGGATGCTGAAACCTATGGGTGAAAGTGGGATGAAGAAAAGGGTGTTTCATAGTCTTAAAGTACCTCCCTTCCCCAATACCTACTAATTATGATCAAGTGATCAACATTACCAGCACCAGGCATCATGGTTCCAAATGATACTGAATACAAGAACACAGCATCAGGAGTTCCCTGGCGGTCCAGTGATTAGGACTCAGCGCTTTCACTGCCATGGCCTGGGTTCAATCCCTGGTCGGGGAACTAAGATCCCGCAAGCTGTGCGGCGTGGCCAAAAAAAAAAAAAAAAAAAAAAAAAAGCACAGCATCGTTTCTGTGATATTTCTGCCCAAAATATATAACAGTGGTCTAATTGTGAGAAAGAAATGGACAAACCCAAATTGAAGGACAATCTACAAAATAAGTTCCCTGTAATTTTCAAACATGTCAAGGTCAAAATTCAGAGAAAGGCTGCAAATTGTTCTAGATTGAGGGAGACCAGAGAGATGTGACAACTGGGTGCAATGTTTGATACCATATTAGTTTCTTTAACCCTAAAAGGATATATATATATGTATTTTTTGACATTGAAGAGCAGTTTGAAATTGCTTCAAAGTAAAACGTTAAGATAAAAGAAATGCCTGGCCTGAGTGTTAGACCTTTCTGGCTGACTCCTGCTGGCCTGTGGGATTCATTATTGGACAAGCTCCTGTGGAACCCCCGTGACTGGATGTGAGGGGCCTTTGCGCTCCCACTGTCCCTGGACTCCCTGACACCCTTCTCTGATTATATCTGTGCTTCATCCCTGCTAGCCCCAGAGATCCGAGAGCAGAGGTCCTGTCTGGATCATGACATACACCAGCCTCCAGAAACACAATGAATGAATCTCCTCCACAAAAGGGGTTTTTGGGGGTACAGCTCAATTCCACCTCTTTGCCTGGGTTCAACCAAAGAAACTGGAGTCTGGCTGTTAGAGGTGCACCCAGCTGAGTGGGACCCAGAAAACCAGGAGTCATGTCTGCAGGGAGCTTCCTGGGGGGTCTTGGAGGAAGTATGTACTATTTAGAGTGGGGTTGAGGGTCTAATCCCCAAGATGGAACCTTGCTGCAAAGGCCTCTCAATGGGGAGGCCCTCTTACACGTTTGAGGTTACTTGTGCGCTCAATGGTCACATCGAGGGGGGGTGTGGGATACTGAGATTCTGAGACTTCCCCTGCCTGCCCCCCCTCAGAGCACAGCACCTCCACCCACACTCCAGGATCAGAATGTTGGGAATACCGGAGGAATAATGAGCACTATTGTGGGAATACTGGAGGATATTGCTAGGGGGGATGGACCGTTCAATGTGTTAGGAGGCATTTGCCAGGAACGGTTAAACTTTTGCCCTTCTGTTTTCTGGTGAGCTAAGGTTATGGTTGTATGCGTGGTGATGCCACTCAAGCTTCCAAGATGCCAACTCTTCAGCATGGGGGACTGGGGCACCTGTCTCTCAGCGTTGACGTCATCCGGCTCTCACTCCTTTCTTATCTCCTGACGTGAGTAGAGCACCCCCTTGAGGTGAGGGGCACGCATGCCTGGACAAGGAATGGGTGAGGAAACTCTGGGTCTGGCTGGAGGGTTCCAGGATCCAGGAGTGGAGGCAGGGGCATGGTCAGCCTACCCGGGGCGGAGTCTGACAGGGAGTGCCTTGACAGGAAGGGAGGGCAAAGGGCCACATCCTCCGCCTGCCCCACCCTGCTGACAAGAGTCCCAGTCACCAGGCCACCCTCTCAGTCTGGGGCCCTCGAGGGGTAAGTGTCCTTCTGAAGCCACCTTGTCTCTTTCCTGGGGATCAGGTGAGAATTCCTTTCCTCTTGTGGGGTGGAGGGGGGCGGTCCAGACACCCTGCCCCCTCTGCTTTCCTTTAGGTGGGAAGGGGCCACACCTACTAACCCCTCAGCATGACGCAGTCCCCTGCCCACGAGACCGGGGCACTGGGGGGCAGGTACAGAACGTCTCAGACCCTTCCCCTCCTGACATCAGCCTCAGGGCCAAGGCCAGGGCGGAAGAGCCAAGTGGGGCACCTCATCCAGGCAAGCCGCAAACCACTACTCCCTCCTCTGTCACCCTACCACAGAGCCCAGAATCCCAAGTGGCTGGAGCGCTGGGGGACACCCAGACAGAGCCCTCGCTGGACCAGGTCCTCCGGGAGCGGGATGAAGCCATTGCCAAGTGAGAGGAAGCTGCTTGTGGGGGATGGGAGGGTGGTGGCTGGCTCACCCTCAGGCTCTGTCCTGCCAGGAGGGGAAGGGGGGACATCAGGCATTCCTGGAAGAAAAGCCACACAAATACCCACTCTGTCACAAGGCGGGGGCTGTGGCCATACTTGTCCACCCCCAGGGCCCAGAACCAGATCTGCAGGCCCTGACGCCCAGGCTGCTCTCTCTGCCCCCTCAGGAAGCGGGCAGTGGAGGCTGAGCTGGACATATTCAAAGCCAAGTTGCGAGCTGTGGAGGCCCAGCTGCTGGAAGTTCTGGAGGAGAAGCTGAGACTGAAGCAGGAGGTGCAGGCCTGGGAGGTAGGGTGGACCTGCCGGCCGGGCCCAGGGGGCAGGGCCAGACGGGCACAAGCCTGGCCCCTGAACCTGCTCTCCTGCCCCCAGGATGACATGCAGTGGATGGTGAGTCAGCGGGTCAAGAGTCAGCTGCAGAGAGAGTCCAGGGGCGCACTGGGAGCCCCCATGGACCCTGGAACTGCCAGGACCCCCTGGGTCAGATTCCCCCTGAGTTGGGGGGGACGTTGGCGGTGAGAGAGCTCAGCCCAAGACCTTGGGAGGAGTAACTTTATTCATTAAAGTTTAAGGTCTGACACACCCCCGACGCATCCTTGTGCCCTCTCAGTGCCCACCTGAGTCCTTCTGTGCAGAAACAAGGAGCAGCCCACAGGGCCTTGAAGCCTGGGGTTTTGTGTCCCCTTCTGGCCTTTCTTAGGCCAGGAAGTCTCGGACTGCAGCCATGAAGTCCTGCGGGCGGTCGCTGTGGACCCAGTGGCTAGCGTTAGGCACGGTCTGCATCTGGGCCCGAGGGAAGAGCCGTCTAATCTCAGGGTGGTGGCTGGGACTGTCCGCCGGAGAGAAGGCCACCGAGAGGGGGTGAAAGTAGGAAGATGGAGAGAGAAGGAGAGAAGTGGAGGCCAAGGGGGGAGGGATGGAGAGCCACGTGAGTCCACCTGCCTAGTGGTGTTTCTGGGTTTTCAGGCACCCCCTGCCCACACCCCAGCCCTCCCCAGGCTGGGGGCTGGATAAGTCAGGTGTGCCCCTCCCCCCACCCAGCCTGGCTTACAGCACAAATTGAGAGTTTCCACCCAGGAGGAAGAGGGATGGCCCAGAGTAGGTTTCTCGTCGTGGTGGGAAGTTCAAGATCTTGTCCAAGTGCTGGGCCAAGGCATCCAAGTTCACCCTCCACATAAAGCGCCCGTCCACCTCCACCAGGTTGGTGAGCAGGAACTGCCGCATACTTATGCTCTGTGGGGGTCCAGCAGTTGCGGGTGGGAGGGACTCCTTGTGAGGCCCGGGGCCGCCACTCTTCCTTTGCCCACAACACCATACAGGGGCTTGGGTGTATTACCTGGATAACACAGCTGAGCTTCTCATCCACCAGTTTTCGGGCACTAGAGAGGGACGCCTCATCCGGGATGTCTACGGCCCTCATGGCTGCCACGTAGTTTGGAAAGTTCAAGCTGGACGGGCTCTCCACTGGGCTGATGTCCACGGCAATCAAGCGCTCCACCAGCTCTGGCTGTGGGAGAGAATCAGACTGGGGACCTTAGGGCAGGCATAGCAGGTCTCAGGCCTAGTTCCTGGATCCTGAACTTGGCCATCCAAGGCTCACTGGAGTTCCAGGTTGCCTGCTGGGCATGCAGGGTCTACAGTGGATGGGAAGAAACCCTGGATAGAGACGGCTCACCCTCTGAAGTGCCAGCAGCATGGCTGTCCTGCCTCCCATGCTGTGGCCAATGAGGACGCAGGGCACTAGGCCCAGCTGGGGCAGGAGGTCCTGCAGATCTTGGCTCATGGCCTCGTAGCTCATGTCTGGGCTGTGGGGGCTGTCACCATGGTTCCGGGCATCCACCGTCAGCACCTGGGGAGTGGGCGAGGCGGGCAGCTCCGGCATCCACATTCAGGGCACAGCCAAAAGCCTGGCAGATCTGCAGGCTGAGGGAGGTGGAGAGCCTGGGGTGGTGGGGAGATCCAGAAGGGGAAGAAGGGCCCGAAAGGTGAGAAGGCCCAGTTCTCAGACCTTGGAGGCCCAGATGACGAACCTGGAGCCACTGTGCCAGAAGGCCCAAGGAGTGTGACCACGTCTCTGGAGGTATGGCCTAGCTGGGTGGCAACTCCAGAGAAAGCAGACACCAAGAATTGGCAACAGCTGGAGCACAGCAGGACGGGCTGCTGTACGAGGCGGAAAGCCCCCTGTCATCCCTGGTGAACAAGCAGGGTCTGGCCCCCTTAGGGGATAGGGTATTGGTGCTAAGGCATCTGACAGCAGAGCCTAGGTTAGGGTGCAGCACTTAGACCTGTAACACGAATGAAGGACTTGATGGGTGAAAGCACGAGGGAATGAATGGGGTTCATCTAGGGCCTGGGTCTGCCCTGGGGCCTCCAGCCTTAGAAGGTCAATCTCTTCTTTAATTTCTGCCGAGAAGGACCTGCCACTCCCAGCGCTGAGGACAGAGAAGCTCGGCCTCCTCTAGGGCCCCGCCCACCAAGGACCCACCTCCCTCGGGTCCCCGCCTCTCCCGGAAGCTCACCCTCCGGCCTGTCTGCTGGGCCAGGGCCTTGGCGATGGAGTTGAAGTTGGTTTTGCAGCCGAAGAGCCCATGCAGAAAGACAAGGGGCGGGCGGGTTGCCTCCCCGTCCAGAAGTCTGTAGGAAAGCGGCACCGGCCTGGCGGGAGGAGCAAGGGTAGGGGAAGGGTCTGCGCCGGCTGGCGAAGCGGCCTGGGAGAGGGCGGGCCCAAGCGGAGGAAGTGGAGCTATCTGGGTTGGACTGGAGGGGGAGGGGCGAAGGACGAACTTGCACCTGACACCCTTGACTGACCTCGGCTCGGTGCCGCCTTGGCTGCTGCTGGGTGCGACAGGCACTCTGGAGAAGCTGGGACTGGAGGGGCCGAGGCCCCTATGGGGGTGCCTCCAGGCGCTGGCCCAGCGGAGCATCTCCCAGATCTCCTTCCCGGCGCGCACCTCGTGGTGTCCCCCGGCTCCGCCTCGCTCGGAGCCCCGCCCAATTCCGACTGGAGCGCCGCCTTCTCCCCGCCCCCTATCGCGGAGCGCCCCTCCTTCGCTCACGTTTCCTTACGTAATCCCGGAAAACTGTCCCCCCCCAGGCTCCGCCCCTTGCGTCACTACGAAACCCTGTGGGCCCCACGCCCACAGGCGAGAGCGCCGCACCTGGCCACGCCCTGGGCGGAGCCAACCAATACTCTGGCCCCGCCCTGCTAAGCTCCTCCCGGCCCCTCCCCGCGCAGAATTCTTGCGGGGAGTCGGAGCCTGAGTTTTGAGAATCACGTTCCCGCAGCTCGTGACGTGCTGGGTTTGGGGCTTGAACTCTCGCCGCGGGGCAGATCCTTGCCAAGCCGAGGAGGCGCTGCCTGAGCCCGCTGCGGACCCCGCACCTGGCCTGCTCCGGATGCTGTATTTTCTGTGCCGCTGGCGGTCGCAGGCGAGGGGCGCCATGAGTGGCTCCCGTCGTCGAGGCGTCAGCTTGGAGGCGCCGTGCTCTACAGCTGGCGGCCCAGGCAGGCTGGACGGAGCACCTCTTACTAATCCTGAAGTCTACTCTAGAAAGAGCTAGGAGAGACTCTAGAGAGTCATTTCCAACCCGCCCTTCGACCCCCGCTCCCGCCCTTTACTGATGAGGAAACTGAGGCAAATAACTTTTACAAGCGGTATAACGTAACCTCTGGTCTGCGAGTCAAGGTGGGAGGCCAGGTGTTTGTACTAAAGGGGGCATTTGCTGCACTGAGCTGAAATGGTTCAGATCTGCTCACCCCCGCCCCCCATTTACCAGCAGAGAAATAAATAAGACCTTTATTTCCCACCCCCCTCAGCACATCGTGCAGGGAAGTCGCCTCCTTTTGGAGCACTGACTGGCTCCCATTTTCTCTGACCAGTCTGGGGTAGTGGTGGCAGTGGCGACATTGTCTCAGGTCTCAGCTGGCTTCCACAGCAGTCCAGCCTTCAGCAGCTGCAAGAGTAGCTGCTCTTTCTACAGCATTCTTCTGCTCAGAAACGGTCAGGGGGAATTTCCTGGTGATCCAGTGGTTAGGACTCTGTCCTCTCTCTGCTGAGGGCCCGAGTTCAATCCCTGGTCGGGGAAATAAGATCCCACAAGCTGTGCAGTGGCAGGCACCCCCAAGGACTATACAGCACACCTCCCTTCAGGTCCTTTCCCACACCACTTCCCACTGGGATGCTGTGTCCACTTTCCAGATAGCCAGTTGCCCAAGTCCTCCATGTCTTTTAAGGTCCAGGATAACTGCCACCTCTTCCTCAAGCCTTCCCAGCTTTTCCCAGTTGAAACTAATCTCTTCCACCTCATGTTCTCAAAACATTTGTCAGAGTCTGGACTCCTATGTGTCCACCATAGGCTGGGGGCTCCTGAAGGACCTGGGTCATGTTTTGTTCATCTGGCACAAAGTACAATAGTAATTTTACTGAATGGTTATGGAGAGATTCAAGCACTAGCTGAGGCTTAGGTGTAGGCTCAGCTGGTAGCTGGGTCAGTGCCCCCTCCAGGACATGGCACCTGGGCTAGCCAGGGATCCACTGGCTTCTCCCCCACCTCCTTAGGACAAGCCTGATGGAGTCAGTACAGTAGGATGCATCCTAACTCCATGGCCTCATAAATGCCTTGCCTAATGAAGTGGCCCCCATCTTGAGCCAGCCTGGTGATGGGCAGGTGTTTTGTTCTAATCTGAGGAGGACTTTGAGATCGCTGGGGGACTCTAAACACACCAGGTGGTGATCATTTGTTGCCAGCATAGTCAATAGGGGCATGATGAGAACATCTGAGCCCTGGAGGGGGGTTGGTCCAAGGCCTGGGAGGGGTCCTTGGAGGAGATCAGGTAGGAAGTTTTTCTAGAACTGGTGGATAAAGGGGAAGAGGGTTGATGTCATGGTGGTGATTCAGAAGAGTAGCATTTCAAAGGTGGTTTCAGGTGGGCCCCCATCCCCACCCCAGCCTACTGCCTAACTGGGTAACCTGAGCCTGGCCCACAACCCTTGACCATCTGCCCCCAGCCAGAGTCCTGGGTCTAGGGGCAGAAGCAGTCTTGAGACGTTTCTGAGTCCTGGGCCCCAGCTGTGTCACGTGGCCGGTCAGGACCTGGCTGGCTGGCAAGCAGAAAAACCAGTTGGCTTGAGGTTTTCACTTAACACTCCAGAATAAGCAGTGGGACCAGGAGAGGGGTTGTTGTTACCTTGGAAGGACTCTGGTGATGGGGTGTTGGGAGGGGTGGACGGCCCTAAGGTTTACCCCTGCCCATCTTGTCTGGAACAGGCCAGTGGCCTCCCTGGTGGTTGGTGAGGTTCTCCTTCTTGGGGGGTGTCAAGCCCCTGATATGCTGAGGTTGATGTAGGGGGAGAAACGGGGCGCAGAATGAGGACGCTCGACCTCGGTGATCGACTCTCCATTTCTGCATCTCTGTTCCCAGCCGTCCAAACTGGGAAGGTGTTAGCATCCTTATTTTACTGCTGAGAAAATGGAGACTTGGGAGGTGAAGTCACCCAGCTCCAATCATGCAGCCCCCGTGTGGCGCAACCCGAAGTCCTTCCCCGGCTGTGTGACTCCTAGTGCAGTGCTCCGAATATTTCGTCACCGCCCTTCTGGCTGGGGACTGAGAGCCAAGGGGGTGTGGCCTGCGGCCGCAGGAACACTGCACCCTGGTGGCGGCGGCGTTGAATGGGTTAAGACAGGGAGGTGGCGGGTGTCCCTTAACCGCACCTGGCTCAGTATCGGTCACGTGGCCAGGGTTTCACCTGCCCCGCTGAGCAGGGACAATCAGCTTGCTTGTTTCTGCGATTGGTCACCATGGTGACAGGAGGGCGCCTGGGGAGGTCATCAGGGCAAATTCCTGCCCGCTGCCAGGTGGGGCAGGGGTGTCGGTCAGGCGGGTGTCACCGGGGCTCCTGGAAGACCCCTCGAGGTTTCCCTTGGGGCTGTCCCCGTGGCCCCCCTCAAGTGACTCCCATCCAGCATCCTCCCATAGCACCCCACCCCCAACCCAACTTCTCTCTTACCAGATTTTGAACCTGAGTTTATTAAACTGCCAAGACTTTCGTATGCATTATCTTGTTTAATCAGCACAGCAGCCTGTTCTGCGTGGGAGTGGTGGTAATCCCCTGTGCCTCCCCCGACTCAGGGAACGCTTTGAGAACATTTGCTCCTGCCTTCTTTCACTCAACAATCAACAGATATTCTTGGGGCCTCACGCCTTTCTAGACACAGCCAGTGAACAAAACAACAGACTAACCAGCCACACAACAGTGGATGGTGTGGAGTATTTATTTTCTTCGGAGCAGGTTGGGGAGGCTCATGGGGACCCCGTGTAGAAGACAGAGACGGCGCGTGATCATCCTCTAGCCCCGGTGTCCAGAACGCCTCTGGGGACCATTTCTGCCACCCCCAGGCCTTACCTGTACCTCCTCCCCTCCAAGCTCCCCACCAGACCCACAGATCTCCAACTCCTGCTTTCACCTACTTGCTCCTCTGCCCCAGAACCCCCGACAGGCCCTGCTAACTTTTTTTTTTTTTTTTTGCGGTACGCGGGCCTCTCACCGTTGTGGCCTCTCCCGTTGCAGAACACAGGCTCTGGATGCGCAGGCTCAGTGGCCATGGCTCACGGGCCCAGCCACTCTGTGGCATGTGGGATCTTCCCGGACCGGGGCACGAACCCGTGTTCCCTGCGTCGGCAGGCAGACTCTCAACCACTGCGCCACCAGGGAAGCCCGAGTCTGTGTATTTTGAAACCGATCAACCTTCATTCCCCTTGAGAAACAGCAGCCTGCAGGTTGCACACCAGCCCCCTCTGCCTGCATTTTGGAGCCTTCATTTACTGAGCGCTATGTGCCAGGCACAGGGGATGCAGGGGTGAGCCCAGATCAATTCACAGACCTGACAGTCTGCTGGGGAAGATACGAATGGATGTGTGATCACACACCCAGTAAATATGCAAAGGAAAGTGAGAGCATAAAACCGAGGAATCCGACTGGCCCTGCAGAAGTGATGCTTGAATGGAGATCTGAAGGATGAGTAGGAATCGGCCAGGTGAAGGGGTTACAGTGGAGGAGGGTGTTCCGGAAGTTGGCACACCATGTTCACTGACAAAGCCATCCTATTTCTCAAGGCAGAATCAGGAGTCATTTCTGATGCCTCCTTCCTTACCTCCTCCACCCCCATCCAATCCATCACCTAGTTCTGTTGATCTTTATCTCCCAAACAGCTCTGATATCCATCCACTTCTGTCCATCTCCACGGCCCCATCTCGCCCCTCCATCACCACCTTCTCACTGGACCTGTCCATTTTGGCCCTTCTAGTATTTTCCCTACATAGTAGGCAGCTTGGTCTTTTCCAAACATCTAATATATTTCTGTTATTCTAGTTTGTTCCTTTTTACATTTTCCTATTTTTCTGTGCTCTGGGTTCTGTGTTCAATGCTCCTGGGGATGCATGTGGCAGACCAAAGAGTAGAAAAGCTGGTTTTTGTGTTTCAAAAGCTGAAGCCCAGAGGGGAAGAGGAAGCCTCAGTAGAGATAAGTGTTTGGGCCAAGAATGGGAGGGGTCTGCCACTTACTTCTTGGCAGGGTCCCCAGAAAGGAATGGCTCATGGGCTTACTAGGCAGGCAGGATCATAGGCAGCTTGCAAAATTGTTCCCAGCTCTGAGCCCAAAACAGACCCAGTACAAACCACAGGACCAAAGGGACCATGGAGACAAGATGGTGGTGCCTCAGCAGTGATCACTGTTGCCTGAGGGCTGGATACTGTCCAACTTCACCCTCCCCCCAGCCTCCTCCCTCATCTCCCCCCTCCAACACACCCCCAGCAAATTTGGCCCTGCTGAATGTCCTGGAATTGTGGCCCAGCCACTGCCTCAGCAGAATGGAGCATCTAGGAAATAATGTTATTGCATGGCTCAGTTTATGAACTGAGGTAATTGCCACAATGCCATATACACGGACTTTCTTTATAAATCAACGATCCAATGATTCATCTGGCAAATATTTACTGGGCACCCGTGGATGCTAAATATGAATTTTAGAGTCAGGGATATGGCAGTTACATGGCCCTCTTCCTCAAGGAACACTAAAAGCCAAAACCAAAAAAACCCCCCAGCATTTCTACTTTCAAGTGGGCAGGGTGCTGTGTTCAATAATTGGGGTGGGAGATATTAAGTAGGGTGGTAAAGAAAGGTCTCAGGTAAGGTGAAATTTGTAGGATAAGAAGGAGACAGTCATATAAGCACCAGGGGGAAAAGTGTTTTAGGCAGAGGGAATAGTATGTACAAAGGCCCTGAAGTACACAAGACCTCCCCTTGTTAGAAGAACAGAGAGGTAGGCAGAGGAAGCTGGAGCAGAGAAAACCAAGGGGAAAAAGGCCTATAAGAGATGGGCTGGGGTGGGTCCATGTAGGGGCCTGGTAAGGGACTTGGTCTTTATTAAAGAGAAATGAGAGCCAGTAAGGGTTTAAGCAGGGAGAGACATGATTTCCATTTTACAAAGACTATTTGGCTATGCAGGAAAAGGCTGGAGAGACAGATTAGAGGGGAAGTGGAGAAGAGGAAGGAAAATCAGCTAGGAAGCTATTGTATTATCTAGTTGAGACAAGATGGTAACTTTTGACTGTGAGGTGGCCGTGGAGATAGAGAGAGGTAGATGGACTTGAGATATATTTTGAGTTAGAATTAATAGGATTGGATGAACAATTATTTTTAGTTTTTATTTTTGGCTGCAGGGCGTGGCTTGTGGGATCTTAGTTCCCCGACCAGGGATCGAACCTGCACCCTCAGCAGTGAAAGTGCGGCGTCCTAACCACTGGACCACCAGGGAATTCCCTGGATGAAGAATTAGATGGATATCCCCCTCTATAGGGTACAAACGGTAAGGGAGAATCTAGAGTTCCACCTGAGGCATGTTAAGTTTGAGATGCCCATGAGATAGCATAATAGTTAACATTTATTGAGTTTAACATGCCAAGCACTGTTCTAAAGGCTTTATATCCATTAACTCATTTACTCCTCATAATGACTGTGAGAGGGTACATGTATTATTTAATCCCTCCTTTAATAGCTGAGAGAATTGAGCAACAGAGAGGTTAATTAATTGCCCACGATCACACTGCTTGGAAGCTGCAGGGCCGGGATCCAATCCCAAGTGGTTGGACTCCAGGGGCCATGCTGTTAACCAGTGTCCTCTACTGTCTTCGTGGCATTCAAGGAGGCAGGTGGATGCATGAGTGGGGAGCTCGGAGGAGAGGTCTGGGAGCTGGGGGATGTTAAAGCCGTGGAAATGGGAGAGACACTTACAGGGGATAAAAGTGCATTGGAGGAAGAGAAGAGGGCCTAAGACAGAGGACCTTTGGAGGATGGCAGGAAGGGAGATGGAGGAAGTGCACAGAAGGAGGAGGAAGGCCAGGCGAGGGTGGTGTCACAAAGAGCAGGACAAGTGAGGGTTCTGAGGAGGAGAGAGAGCAGTCACCTCTGTCAACAGCTGCTGAGAGCGTGAGTAAACTCCGGATGGAAAAGTGACTGTTGGCCATGGCAACCTGGAGGCCCCAGGGACCTTGCCAGGAGCAGCCTGGAGTGGTAAGTGGGTGGGGGCAGGAGCAGACAGGAGGGGCTGATTGGCATGTGGGCAGAGAGGAAGCAAGATCAGGGGTGAGATAGCTCTTGAGGTGAACAGAGAAATGGGGTGGCATCTCTTTGGAGATGTGAAGTCAAGGAACTTTCTTTTTTTAAGATGGGAGATAAACATGTTTATATGTTGATGTGAAGGATATAGTAGAGAGTGGGTGGTATTTGCTAATGCAAGAGAAATAAGGTATTTCTGAGGGAGATTTTTTTTTCTATCTACCTTTTTAGTTTTTATTTTTAAAAATTAAAAAAATTAATTTATTTTTATTATTTAATTTAGTTTATTGGATCTACCTTTCTTTATAATTTAAATTTTAAATTTTATTTCCTTTTATTTTTTGGCTGTGCCGTGCAGCTTGCAGGATTTTACTTTCCTGACCAGGGATTGAACCCAGGCCCACGACAGTGAAAGCGCAGAGTTCTAACCACTGGACTGCCAGGGAATTCCCTGGATCTACCTGTAAAAAAAAATACTTTTTATTATGAAAAATTTTAAACATATATGAAGGGAGATAGAATCACCATCACCCATCACCCAGCTTCAACAATTATCAACTCAGGGCCAATCTTGTTTCATCTGTACCCCATGTATCTCCTCTCCCATCTCTGCATTATTTTGAAATAAACCTCAGACATCATACTATTTCATCTGTAAATATTTCAGTATGTTTCTCTAAAAGCTAAGGACCTATTTGTTTTTTAAACATAAACCACCATATCATTTACATACTTTTTTTCTTTCTTCCCCTCCGCACCATTGGCATGTGGAACTTCCCTGACCAGGGATCGAACCTGCAGCCCCTGCAGTGGAAGCACAGAGTCTTAACCACTGGACCACTTAATATTCCTTAATATTATCAATTATACACTCAATGTTCACTTTTCTAATTGTCTCACAAATGCCATAAATTTTAACAGGTTGCATCAGGAAACAATTAAGATCCACAGCTGTGATTGGTTGATATGTCTTGTGTTTCTTCTTTTTTGATCCATATGTCCCTACATCTCATTTTTTTCCTTGAGTTTTTTTGTTGTGGTTGAAGAACCCGTTTGTCCTATAGAGTTCTCCACATCTGGATTTTGCTGACTGTATTCTGGGTATATGTGTTCCTCTTTCCTTTGCATGTGCTGTAAATTGATCTTCTGATCTAGAAGATTGATCAGATTCAGATTTCACTTATTTGCTATTTTTGTTTTTCTGCAAGGGTACTTCACAAGAGATGTTGTACTTGATTCTTCTTTTACGGCAGCCAAGTTGTACTGGTTAGGACCCTTTTGGCTGGAAACCCCAAATCACACTGGCTTAACCAATAAGAAAAGCCGCATCTCCCACAACCAAGAGATCTAGAGGAAATTCAGGGCCCCGAAGAGGAGACGGTTACTGGATAGAAAATGTTTCCAGGGCTCCAGGTTCCTCCTCTCCAGATCGACGTCCTCATCATTGGTCGCAGTCCTTGGGCTCATTCTCTTTGGAGGTTCAAGTTGGCATAGAATTCCAGATGTCACCACCTGACAGGACAACGTCCAGGGGAAGATGGGGTGCTTTCTTTCCTAGGCAAGTGGAAGCCTAGTCCTGTGGCCTGGCAACAGACCTTCCCTCCTGTCTCACTGGCTGCAAAAGTGTCACGTGCCCACTCTGAGCCAATCACCACGGAGGGAAAGAAACCAACCACCATGATTGGCTTAGTTTAATCAGGAGTTATCACTGGAGCTGGGGGTGGGGATCTGCTCTAGTTATCTATAGACGCATAAAATGAATATCCCGTATCTTTGCACACTGAGTATTTCTGAACAATGTTACCTAGAAGTGGAGTTACTGGATCTCAGACTATTTTTTTATACTTATAAGGGACCTTATTTTTGTAGAAGTGGTCAAATTGCCCTCCAAAAAATTGGTTATTGTATCAATATATACTTCACCAACAAGGGAGAAGGAAAACAAGAGACAGAGGAGTCCAGTCCTTAACAACGTGGGCTCTAGAAGACCAGATGCCTGAGTTGTGAGCCCAGCGTCTCTGTGTAATGTCTGTGTGAACTTTGGGCAACT
Source organism: Phocoena phocoena (assembly GCF_963924675.1). Lineage (NCBI taxonomy): Eukaryota > Metazoa > Chordata > Mammalia > Artiodactyla > Phocoenidae > Phocoena > Phocoena phocoena. The sequence continues at coordinate 9,390,620 of NC_089233.1, forward strand.
AGTATAACTTCTTTGTGCCTCAGTTCTCCTATCTATAAAATGGGGATAATGATGATAATACCACTATTCAGTCAACACTTACACTTAAACATTGTTAGCTATTATTTTCCCTCATATGGGATATCATCAAAGTGCTGGTTAGTGTCGCAGATCCTTTCTCCGCTCTTGACTGCGCCTCTGGGAGGCTCACCTTTGCAGGCTGTATTAGCTTTGTCTTCTGGCTTCTGAGGGCGAGAAGAGAAAGATGCTGGCCTATTTGTTTCTCCTGCTGCTCCCAGGTTTGCTGTGGTTCCAGCAGAGGGTGTGTCCTTCTATAGCTGTGGCTACTGTCCAGCAACCCTGTTTCCCATGGCTCCATCTTTCAACCCTGTAACTCGGTTTCCTCCCGTTGCTTATTTAGGCTTGGGGGTGGTAATGGCTCCCCACTACTGTTAGTTTCTTTCTTTCTTTCTTTTTTTTTAATGCTGCTGGAGATGCAACTCTTTTTATTTATTTATTTTTGGCTGCGTTGGGTCTTCGTTTCTGTGCGCGGGCTTTCTCTAGTTGAGGCGAGCGGGGGCTACTCTTCGTTGTGGTGCGCGGCTTCTCATTGCAATGGCTTCTCTTGTTGTGGAGCACGGGCTCTAGGCACGTGGGCTTCAGTAGCTGAGGCATGTGGGCTAAGTAGTTGTGGCTCGTGGGCTCTAGAGCCAGGCTCAGTAGTTGTGGCGCACGGGCTTAGTTGCTCCGCAGCATGTGGGATCTTCCTGGACCAGGGCTCGAACCTGTGTCCCCTGCATTGGCAGGCAGATTCCTAACCACTGCGCCACCAGGGAAGCCCTCTTTCCTTTTTTTGTTTTTAATTGTTAGTTTCCTGGTACCTCAATATCCTTTACTGAATTCCCTAGCTCTACCCATACCTCTCTGTACGTAGTCCCTCCAATAAAGTCTCTTTAAAATCAAGCATGCTGGACTTCCCTGGTGGTCCAGTGGTTAAGACTCTGCCCTTCCAATGCAGGGGGCACAGGCTCAATCCCTGGGTGGGGAAGTTCTGCTGGCCACGTGGCCAAAAAAATAAAAAATAAATAAATAGAATAAAATCTAGCATGCTGTCTGCTCTCTGCCAGGCCCCCAGTGATACAATTAGTCTTTAAAGTTTGCCAATCTAAAAGGGGGGAAAATTTGTTTCACTTAGAGAATTTAGAGAAATACCACTTAATAAGGAAGTTATACATCTTTTCATATGTTTATTAGCATAAATAGTTATTTTTATAATTGCTTCTTCTCCTTTGCCTATTATTCTTTTGGACTGCTATACTTTCTCTTATTGATTTGCAGGAACTCTTTATAGTAGGTGTTTTAACCATTTTTCTGTTACATATGTTGCAAACATTTTCTCCCTGTTTCTTGCTTATCTTTGACATTTGTTCATTTTTCCCTTCTATGTAAATTTTTTTATTGTTGCAAAAAACACATAACATAAAATTTACCACCTTAACTATGGAGTATAGTTCAGTAATTTTAAATAAATTCATATTGTTGTGAAACATATATTCAGAACTTTTTCTTTTTCTTTATTTGGGATCTTAGTTCCCTGACCAGGGATTGAACCAGTACCCCCTGCTGTGGAAGCACAGAGTCTTAACCATTGGGCTGCCAGGGAAGTCCCCAGAACTTTTTAATCTTGTAAATCTGAAACTATACCCAATTAAAGGGCAACTCCCTTTTTCCGCCTCTCCCCACCTTGGTAGCTATCATTCTGCTTTCTGTCTTTATGATTTCGACTCCTCTATGTACCTCATGTAAGTAGAATCATAACAGTATCTGTCTTTCTGTGGCTGGATTATTTCAATTAGTATTTATCTTTAAGGCTCATCCATATTATGGCATATGTCAGAATTTTCTTCCTTTTTAAGGCTGAAGAATATTTCATTGTATGTATAGACCACATTTTACTTATCCCTTTATCCATAGATGGACATTTGCATTCCACCCCTTGGCTATTGTGAATAGTACTATGAACATGGGTGTGCAAATAACTCTTTGAGACCCTGCTTTCAACTATTTCGGGTATATACCCAAAAGTGGCATTGTTGGATCATAAGGTAGTTAAAGTTTTTTACCCCCATATTGTTTTCCACAGCATCGGTACCATTTTACATTCCCACCAAAAGTTCCAATTTCTCTATATCCTTGCCAACAGTTGTTATTTTCTGTTTTATTTTTCTTTTTGAGTTTTAGGAATTCTCTATATATCCTGGATATTAATCATATATCAGATACATGATTTGCAAATATATTCCAAAACCATCCCGTGGATTGCCTTTTCATTCTGTCCATAGTATCTTTTGATGCACAAAATTTTAAATTTTCATCAAGTCCAATCTGTCTATTCTTTTCTTTTGCTGCTAGTGCCTTTGATGTCATATCCAAGAAATTGTTGCCAAGTCCAACGTTGTGAAGCTTTTTCCCCACATTCTTCTAAAAGTTTTGTTGTTTCACCTCTTATGTTTAGGTCTTTGATCCAGTTTTAGTTTTTGTATAAGCTGTCAGGCAAGAGTCCAACTTCGTTCTTTGGCATGTGGATATCCAGTTGAAAAAACTGTTCTTTCCTCATTGAGTGTTCTTGGCATCCTTGTTGAAACTCATTCGACCATCTTTGTGAGAGTGTATTTCTGGGTTCTCTATTCCATTTCATTGGTCTATATGTCTGTCTTTATGCTAGTACCACACTGATTTGATTACTATAGTTTTGTAATATTTTGAAATCCAGATGTATGGATTCTCCAACTTTGTTCTTCTTTTTGGCTATTCAGTTCCCTTGAGATTCCATATGAATTTCAGAATGAAGTTTTCTATTTCTGCAACACAAAAACAAAAATGTCGTTGGGATTTTGACAGGGGTTGCATTGAATCTGTAGATCACTTTGGGTGGTATGGATGTCTGAGCAATTTTAAGTCTTTCAGTCCATAAACATGGGGTGTCTTTCCATCTATTTGTGCTTTCTTTAATTTCTTTCAGTAATGTTTTGTAATTTTCAGTGTACAGGTCTTTCACTTCCTTGGTTAGGTTTTATTTCTAAGAATTTTATTCATTTTGATGTTATTGTAAGTGGAATTATTTTCTTACTTTCCTTTTCAGATTGTTTATTTATTTTATATTTTTATGCACTCAAATCTGATCATCTTTTGTTTGACTTCTTCTGGGGTTTGTGTCTTGCTTAGGGAGGCTTTCCTCATTTTGATATCATAAAAATGCTTTCTGCATTGTCTTTAGTTCTTTCTAGTTTGCTTGTTTGTTTTGTTGTGTTAGACCTTTAATGCATCTGGATTCCCAGTGAATTGCCAATGATTAGCATGTGGACAGAAGGCAAGGTGGAAGGATAGGGATAGTAAAAAGTGTTGGGACTTCCCTGGCAGTCCAGTGGTTAAGACTCCTCTTTTTCACTGCAGGGGGCACGGGTTCAATCCCTGGTCAGGGAAGTAAGATCCCCGATGCTGCTGTGCGACATGGCCAAAAAAAAAAAAAGTGTGGAGATTGGGTGGGGAGAAGGAAAGGAGGAGGGACAATACAGGGGCAGGGGATTAAGAGGTACAAACTACTAGGTATGAAATAAGCTACAGGGATATGTTGTACAACATGGGGAATATAGTCAATATTTTATGATAACTATAAATGGAGTATAACCTTGAAAAATTGTGGATCACGATACTGCACACCTGTAACCTATATAGCATTACTGTACATCAACTATACTTCAATAAAAGAAAAACTGCGGAGGCTGGAACAGCTCCAGGTGGCTACATTGTCGGGTCTGGGAAGGAGGCACTGAAGGGTCTGGAATACCAGGTAGAGAAATTTGGGTTGAAATGTAACTCCGTGTCCCTACTCAAATTTTTCAACCTTTCTCTTACTGGCTTGTATACGAAGTTTGTACTTCAACCAGGTTGACCTCTTGGTCAACTCCTGACTTCTGGTCTGACACCTTACCTTTGCCCAATCAGTGACTCCTGCCTGGAAAGCCTTTTCCTCTTAGCTCTGCCCATCTAAAACCTACTTATGCAAGACCTTTTCAGGGACCACCCCCCCACTGCCCACAAAGCCTTCCTAGACTGTTACAGCTCTTCATGACCTCTGAACTCTTCTAGAACCAATCTACTGCTGTTCCCTGATTGCACATAAGACACAGTCATTTTTGTCTCCAAAAGGCAACATGGACATTAACCTTGTCTCTTCTTTATTGAGTATCAGCTTTGTGCTGGACATTCTGCTAGGCTTGGGGCATACAAAGGTGAACAGGATGCTTAGGTCCTTCCCCGACAGAGCTGATGGTCTAGGGCAGGAGAAAGACAAGAGGTGATTCTGTCCACCTGCCAATGCAGGGGACATGGGTTCGATCCCTGGTCAGGGAAGATCCCACATGCTGCGGAGCAACTAAGCCCGTGGCCACAACTACTGAGCCTGTATGCTGCAACTACTGAAGTCCACGTGCCTAGAGCCCATGCTCCGCAACAAAAGAAGCCACTGCAATGAGAAGCCCACGCACCGCAACGAAGAGTAGCCCCCGCTCACCGCAACTAGAAAAAGCTTGCGCGCAGCAACTAAGACCCAACGAGGCCAACAAAAAAAAAAAAAAAAAGAGAAAAGAAAAAAAGAGGTGATTCTGACACAGAGGGACAAATGCTATGGTGTTGCCCGCGATGCCCAGGACTCTATAGGAATAGGCTGGGTGTCAGGGAAGCATCCCTCAGATTGGATATAAAGTGACCTCTAAGCTTCCCAAGACAGGTGAGGTGAAGATGGGGAAACTGTGCCAAGAAGAGAGGATGACTTGTGTTGAGGGTCCAGAGAGCACGATTTTTGAGGAAGGGAAGGCTGTCTAGTGGGGTTGAGCCTTGGAGGCCGGGGTGGGGAGGCAGAGTGGGGCAATGTGCAGAGTTCAGGCAGAAACTGAGAGGCAAGCACGGCTCTGCCTTTGTAGGGGCTCTTTAGGCATGCCATGGTGTTTGGGTGGGCTCTTAAGAGCCACGTCGGCTTGGGGGACTGGAAGGACTTTAAATAGGGGAGTGACATGGCCAGATTCAGGACTGTGTCACTTGGCTATTCCAAATGGCTTGGAAATGGACTGAGCAGGGTCGAGGGTAGGGAGAGGCAGTCTGGAGATGGGAGACCCTCTTGAGGCTGTTACAGAAAGATGGTGATAGCCTGGTTGGAATCGGTGGTACAAGTGGGGAAGAAGAGAGGTGGACGTATCTAGAAATAATAACAGGCTGGTAATTGACAGGAGGTGGCAGAGCCTGGAGCCCAGCGTCATCAGCTTGTGAGCTTCGGTGGTCTCATCGTGTAATGCCTACCTCGCAGGGTCCTTACGGAGATCAAATAGAGCAGGGACAACATCACCTCTCTTACAGAGGAGAGTGGGAGGTGGCCAGTGACTTGTCCAAGGTCTCTCACCAGGGCCAATGCGCTCTCTCTCTCTTCACCTCCTCTGCAGTGCATACTTGTCTTGGCAAGGAAGACCTTGAATGGAGCCCTGGCAGGGGAGGGAGAAGGAAGGTATGGTCTGTCCCTCCAGGCCTGCCGCAGACCTTGAGGGAGCCACAATAAATGCTGTATTTGTTCGGTAAAACACTTGGCTTTTAGTTTTGCTAGGAGGAAGAGCTAGAACAGGTGTGGCCAGATCAGGGCAGCCTGCAGCACAACAGTGGGAGGTGGGGTGGGACAGAGCCCCAGGGCCCGGCAGGGGGCTCCAGGGGCTGTGGATTTTGAAGAAATCCAAGGACTTTCTCATGACCCAGCCATCTCCCTCATGTTCCCAGACTCCTGCCTGGCTGAATACACCAAAATATTAACAAGACCAACTCAAGTTAACTGACGTTCTACTGTGTGCCTAGCATTGTGCCACGTGCCACTCCTGTACACGGACAGGAACACAAATGAGTGCTGGCCTGTACTGGGTGCTGCAGACCGAGAGACGCTCAGGATCTTGGGAGATGACCTTCTGCAGGGGACACCTCACAGGAAACAAAACAACAACATAGTGTATGTAGTATGTGCTGTGACGGGATGAAACTAGACTGCATGGGAATCCAGAGGATGGCTCAGCTAACCCTCAACACAGCTCAGTGCTCTTATCATACCCATTTTGTAGATGAGGAAACTGAGACTCAGAGAGTGAACTGCCCTGTTTGTTTACCCGGTCAGTTTGGTTCCGACTAATTTTCTTCTGCAGGGGGTGATAAGGATAAAAACGGGGATGGAAAAGACAAGTTACAGGGGCCCTCATGGATCATCTGGTCCAAGCCCTATGTTGAAATGATGGGGAAACTGAGACCCAGAAGGGAAGGAAATTGCTCCGAGTCACACAGGGAAAGGAGCGGATCCCAGCTGACTCCCAGTCCAGTCACACCAAATGGCTTTCTCTTCTCTAGCAGTCTCAAGATTTCCTGGGACCCCTCACGTGGGACCCTCCTCAGTTTGTGGTCTCTAGGCTGCAAACTCTACGCCCTCTGTTTAGACCCTAAACTGCAGAAAGAATAAGAAGAGTTTGAGTCAGGACAGATCCTGAGGCCAGGCAAGGATATGTGTGTGAGTTGGGGTGGGATGGTGTAGGATGGGGTAGGATACCTCACCACTGTCTGCCAGGGGAGCCCAGGAGAGCCCAGGCTTGGGGAGAGACTAGGGAGCCGGGGGAGGGTCTGAGGTCCGGGAGCCCTTCCCACCCCACCTGAGGATCTGATTGGGTCTGTCTACCTTCTCTGCCGCATCCCTCTGGCTCAGGGGCGCTGACAGGTGTGCTGGGGATGAACCACAGTGGGCTGGCTGGCTCGGAGCCTCAGCCTGCAGCTCTGCCACAGTGTGGTTGGGAGGCGTTGCATCCAGGCTGCCCTCTTGAAGCCGGTGGTAAATGAATAACCTCGCTCCTGCCTGCAGGGCCCTCTGGGACGAAGAAGCCACCTGGTGCCCCTCAGTTTCGGCTTGGGCCAACCTGACTCCCTGGTTCCACTGACCAAGAGACCGTGGGGGTGGGTGAAGGCAGATGCAATCCCTTGGTCCTTTGCCTACACTCCCAAATCCCATCTCAGTTCCCTCCCCCTCTACTGCTAAGCCTCTTCCCTCTCTGACACTTCCCCCCACGGAGCCTCCTCCCCTTCACTGACCCCCTTCTCTGAGTCCCTTCCCTCTTACTGGGCTCCCTCCCCTCACTTCCCCATGGCTAAGCCTCCTTCCCTTGAGGCCTCCCCATGGAGCCCTCCCACCCACTGCCCCGAGCCCACATCCCCTCCCTCTAGCTCTCCCTAGGATCCATCACTAGCAGCCCCCCTCACCTTCATATTCCACGTCACTCTGTTTCCTTCCCCGCAGGCTAGAAGACTGGTTCCCAAAGGGGACTGGGCTGGAGAGAGAGTAATGGCAACCCCAAGTCCTTTCCTGGAATCTCACAGAGAATGAAGGATCTAAAGCCAGGGTACTCTTACTGTTCATGGTAACCTACTTCCTCTTCCCCGGGTCATAAAGGGTAAAAACATATCTGTTGTTCCTTGACCAGAGGAGAATTTTGGGGGAGCTATGTGAAGCATTCTACTGAAAACATCTGCCCGCTCCCGGGGCCTTTTGCTTTCGCTTTGCTGCAGGCCAACATGTTCGAGATACAATAATTTCGAAATAATTGCAAGCCTCCACAATCCCAAATACCTGTCCTGTGACCTTTGCTCCCCTGCAAGTGGCTCTCCTGGCCTGGATTCCCCAAACCTCTAGGACTCATGGTCTCCATGTTCTGTTTCTGCTTCTCATCTCCCACTCACTTTTCTGCCCACTGCATCTGCCCCCGCGCCTCTAGTTAAGGATGCCAGTGACCACCTTGCTGCTTTTAATCTTCAGGCTTCTTCTTGCCTGACGACTTCCGCAGCCTCGGATGCCATTGCCAACGCCCGCCTTCTTGAAACTCTTTTTTTTTTCTCTTTGGTTTCTAGACTGACCTCATCCACTTCCCTGGTTTCGGTTGCCATATGTATGCTAACAACAGCCAGGTTTACTGTTCCTGAGTTCCAGATCTCTATGTATGTCCTGTCACTTCCTGGACGTCTCTGCCTGGAGGTCCCACAGGCTTGCCAAACTCCGTTCACTCACAACTGAAACCATCATCTTCCCCCAGCAACCTGGTCCTATTTTGGTAAATGGCGGCACCACCACCAGCCAGTCAGTGACCTAAGGCAGAAAATTGGGGTTATCCTAGCTCTTTCCACTCCCTCACCCCGCCTATCCAAATGGTTCTCCAGCCCAGCTCATCTTGATTCTTTTACAGCGCCCCCTCCCCGTCAGGCCTGGTCCCCCACCCCACTGTCCCTGCTTTATTTCTGGGCTGCATCATCTCACACGGGTACAGCTGCACAGCCTCTAAGATGGTCTCCTGCCTTCATGTGCCTCCTTGAGTCCCAGTTCTGCAGGGGCAGCTGGAGAGGTTATTTTAGAGTGTAAAGTTGACCAGGTACGTCCCTCCCCTGATTCCCATAATATTAGATTAGGGTCCAAAATCTGTAATTCTGCACACGAGATTCTCCATGACTTGGCCTCTTCTGGGCCCAGGGCCCCATTGCTACTTCCCCCCTCACCTTGCTATCTCCCCAGCCATTGGAATCCCACTTTCCCGGCTCTGCACACCAGCCCCCTTTCCCACTGCCTGAACCTCTTACACCTTCTCCAAGACACAAGTGCTTCCAAACCTTGTTTACCTTAGCATTAGAATGTCACCAGAGAGTTCTGAGTCGCCCTGCCTCTTTCCCTCCCTCAAGGGTTTCAGGAAGAAAATGAGGCCCCTCTCTCATCTCTTCTCCTGGTGAGAAGATTTCACTCAGCTTCCTTTGGTGGTGTGTTTTACCAAAACAATAGATCTTTTTGTTCTCCTTTCCCAAATATGAAATCATAGCATTGAATGTGCTCTTTCACACACCACAGGGGAGATTCAGGTGTGCGGGAGTGCTGTGGAGGGCGGGTGCTCCAGGCACAAGCCCTGGGGAAGGGGGTCCCTGACATCCTCCTCCCACCTCCCCCATGCCCGGAAGCGCTCGTGCCCGCCCCTCCAGATTGGGGCTTCATCGTCTGAATCCCCAGTGAACAGGCCAAAGGACCAACTAGCTAGTGAGCACCCAGCTCAGTTTACAACCCCACTTTCTCGGCTACTGAAACTCGGTCCCTCTCTAAGCTTCATCCCGGGCAGTGGGAGAGCAGAATCCAGCCAAGGCCAGCCCTTGCAGGCAGAGCTCTGCAGGGAGGTGGAGGCCTGTCCGCGCTCGGGACAAGGAGGCACAGGCAACTGCAAAACGAAAGGTTTTTATTGAAAAATATCAAGTGGCCCTTTTCAAGACTGCGGGTCCCTGCTCAACGAAGGCTGTCAGGCCGCGGCCCGACGGGGCGAACAAGTAGCGGCAGTCACCCCAGCTCCGCGCTCCAGAAGGGCAAGGTTTCACGGTCCATGCTGGCTGGCCCCTGGACTCCGCAATCCCGCTCCCCGGCCCGAGGAGGGGTGGCAGCTGGGGAAGGGGGCGCCGGGAGGTCCCCTCCCAGTCCAGCGAGAGAGTTGCCTGGCATCTGGGTGGGCTGGTCTCCGATGCAAGGCCGCACGCGGGACTGGTGGGCGCGCCATCTCGTGGGAGTGGTAGAGGCTTCCCGCGGCTGCTCACTCAGACGTAGTCCTTGCGGTCGTAGGCTGTGCCGGTGCCGGTGCCCGGGCCGTTGGAGCGCGGCGCCGAGTAGAGGATCTTGGCGGGCGTGTATTTCTTCTCGCGCGGCGGGCACGAGCAGCAGAGTAGCGCTCCCCCCAGCAGCTGCAGCGCCGCGGCCGCCCAGCCCACGTACAGGGCGGAGCCCATCTCGCGCTTCTGTGCATCTGGCACCAACGGGTTGTAGAATTCCCGGATGATGGTGTTGGCCGACCAGGACACCGGCACGAGGGTGAGCAAGGCGGCCACCAGGAAGAGCACGCCCGCCACGATGACGATCTTGGCCTTGGCCGTTTCGTCCTGCACACAGTTTGTGCACTGGGCACCCACGAGCGCCACAAGGAGCCCGAAGGCGGCCAGCAGGATGGCGATGACGATGAGGGCGCGGGCCGCCTGTAGGTCCTGCGGCAGCGCCAGCAGCGAGTCGTACACCTTGCACTGCATCTGGCCCGTGCTCTGCACCACGCAGTTCATCCACAGGCCCTCCCAGGTGATCTGCGCCGTGATGATGCTGCTGCCGATGAAGGCCGTTACGCGCCACATGGGCAGCACGCAGCACACGATGGTGCCCAGCCAGCCCATGACGGCCACCGAGGTGCCCGCGATCTCCAGGCCCATGGACATGGCTGCCGCTCCAAGGCCGTCACTGGCGGGCGGCTCCGGGTGCGGGACGACGAGGGGCCGGGGCCGCTGGGGCCTGGGCGGGAGCGGCGGTGCGCCGACGGACTGACGCCCGAATTGATGGACCGACGGAAAGACACACGGATGGCGCGCGCCCTAAAGGGTCCGCTCTGCCCGTTCGCGCAGCGGCTGCGCCTGCACCTGCCTGTGGCTTTGTAGGCGGGCGGCAGCGACTGGGCTGGCCCTGGGCTGGGGCAGGTTAGTCTTCGATCCGGGCTCAGCGCTCCGGCGGGGGAGGGAGGGGCGGAGCCGCCCTCTCCCGGGCCTGGGGACAGTGACGTGGCCCCTCTTCCCACCTTCACTAAGCGCCCTGGGAGGAAGGACTTGGCCAGGAGTGGCTCACGGCGCGGGGATGGGGGGTGCCAAGAGAGGGCGGGGCCGAGACCTGCGCCCCCGCCCCTCGCTCCTGGTTCCCCACTGTTCGGAAACGAATTCTACGGGGTGTGGGGTGAAAAGCACAAAGTGCTGGACACTCCCCTCCCACCTTCCGCATTTTCAGCGCCGTTGGCACGGAAGGCGTGGGGAAGCGGGCGCTGCCAGCTGCCAGGGATCCGCGGGGACAGGGAGGGCCCACTGTGGGCGTGGCCGCGGCTGTTTTCCCAGAGTGGGCCGCTGCCCCGGGAGCTGCGCACCTGCTCCTCGGTCCGTCTGGCCTCTGAGGCAGCGCTCCCAGCGCAGGATCCCGATCTGATCCAGGCCCATGGGGTTGCCAGCCCTGGACGTCTGGACTCGGCGGAAGCCAGGGACCACCCGCAAAGGCGCCCAGAAGACACCCCTGAGCCAGTGCTGAACTCAGATTCTCTAGCCCCTCTCCAGCTCTCAGCTCTTAACACTCGCAGTGACCCTGGATCCCTTTAGCTGAGCTGCTCTCGCCTCCCAGAGCCGCCCCCATTGAGTCCCTTCCCTTCACAGAGCTCTGGTTCTCTCTCCCGCTGAGCCGGGGGCGGGTGGGGGTGGGGGAGTCAGAACCGGGATCCACCTTAATGAAATGGTGGTGAAAGAGGTTTGATCCAGGCAAACGTGGGAAGTCAGAGACATTACCTGCCAATAGCCTTGCTCCCACACCTGGGCTATCCCTCGCCCTGCTTAGAGCCCTGCAGAGTTGGCCTTGGAGGGTCTGTCCCCCACCTTCCTCGCTTCCCCTCATCTCAGGGCCCTCATTCTTGCCGTGTCCTCTGCCTGGGACATTGCAGAGACCACATGGCTCACTCCTTTCACCTTTCATGTTTTTGTTCCCAGCCAGGCCTTCCCTAACCACACTATTTAAAATCACAGCTGGGACTTCCCTGGTGGCGAAGTGGTTAAGAATCTGCCTGCCAATGCAGGGCACACGGGTTCCGTCCCTGATCCGGGAAGATCCCACGTACCATGGAGCAACTAAGCCCGTGCGCCACAGCTACTGAGCCTGCACTCTAGAGCCCGTGAGCCACAACTACTGAGCCCACGTGCCACAACTACTGAAGCCTGCGTGCCTAGAGCCCGTGCTCTGCAACAAGAGAAGCCACCGCAATGAAGAAGCCCGCGCACAGCAACGAAGACCCAATGCGGCCAAAAGTAAATAAATAAATTAAATTTATTTTAAAAAATTAAAAAATAAAATCACAGCTGGGAATTCCCCAACGGTCCAGGCGTTAGGACTCCCTGCTTTCACCGCAGTGACCCAGGTTCAATCCCTGGTGGGGGAAATAAGATCCCGCAAGCCACGTGGTGCGGCCAAATAGATATATAAAATCGCAGCTATTCACCCCACTATGTCCTGTCCCCTTTTTATACTTTACATTCTTTTTTAGCATTTAACACTGTCCATCATACTCTATATTTTTCTTACTTATTTTTTATTCTCTCTCTCTCTGCTCTAGTGTGTCAGCTCCACTGGGACATCCAGAAGGTCCCCAAACAGGCAAGGGTTTCTGCTGGTTTTATTAACTGCCGTATCTCCAGTGCCCAGAACGGTGCTGGGTCCTCAAGAGAAAGTTGATTTAGAAAGTTCATGCAAAAACATCACTTTCTTGCATTCCTGCAACCTTGTCTGCCTGGGGGCCCTCCTCCCGGCATAAATGACTGATAATGGGACACCACTCTGTCACATGCTTTTGGAATCTAGTCGGAACCTAGGGCACTTCCAGGCGAGATGAGAAACCCCATCAAACCGGGCCTAGGGGTTTTTCTGGTTTGCCCCACATCTCTCAAATACAGGCATGCAGCCTATGTCTTCCTCCGTAAGGGTCCAATCCCTGGGGTGAGGTAAACAGGGCCAGAGGCCCATGGAAACCAGGGTCCTACTTCTCGCAGGGGCAAAGGTCTTGGGCTGGGCCTGTTGGGGCTGGGTTGGGCAGGGCTGGGAGTGCCCAGCCAGAGGGCCCTGCTGGTGCTGGGCGGGGGCTGCCCTGGAGCAAGTTCTTGAAGCCCAGGTCCATCCAGTGGACTGCTGGCTGCTGCAGTTTCCTGGTTAGTGGCGTGGCTTTGGGTCGGAGGAGAGGCAGAACACTTGGGCAGTGCGGCTGCGTATAGGGTGGGTGCCTGAAATCACATGCTTTTGTCCTGAGAGTGGGCTTCCTGCTGGTTTTGCCCTGAGCTCTATCTCTTGCTACCTGTGAGGCTGAGGAAAGTCACGTCCCCTCTCTTAACCTACATTTCCTCCTCTGCCAAATGAGGAGACTGATGCCTACATGACCTACCTCACAGGGCATTGATGAGGACGGAGGAAACGTATGTGTACTGCAAACCAGAAAACAGCCAGGACCAAACAAACCAGTGGGCAGTGAAACAGTGTGGGCAAGGTGGAGGGTTTAGTTGGACAGACCTGAGGTGGAGTCCAGCTCCACTCTTATCAGTCCTGTGGCCTTGAGCAAGTCCTTTCCCACCTGGACTCGGTTTCTTCATCTGTGAAGAGGGGTTTGTTCTGAGCTGCTTGGGTTCGGGGTTTGGCGGGGTGGGGGGGGTGGGCAGGAAGAGGCGCCTTGTTCCTGAGCCTGAATGAGGTGGATGTGCTAGGCAGGGCTGTGAGGAGATGAGGCCAGCAAGACAGAAAGCTTCTTGCCCAGGGGCCAAACTTCAGGGACGCTGGGCAAATAGCTTCAATCAGCGTTTTGCTCAATATCGTCCATGGTCCTTACAACTCAATAATAAAAAGACAAATAACCCAATTAAAAAAATGGTCAAAGGATCTGAGTAGACATTTGGAACAGACAAGGAAGACATACAAATGGCCAAGGTGCACATGAAAAGCTGTCTGACACCATTAGTCATTAGGGAAATGCAAATCAAAACTACAAAGAGGGACTTCCCTGGCGGTCCAGTGGTTAAGACTTTTCCTTCCAAGGCAGGGGGTGTGGGTTCGATCCCTGGTTGGGGAGTTGAGAGCCCACATGCCTCGTGGCCAAAAAACCAAAACATAAAACAGAAGCAATATTGTAACAAATTCAATAAAGGCTTTAAAAATGGTCCACATGAAAAAAATCTTAAAAAAATACGTACAGAGATAAAACTTCATACCTATGAGGATGGCTAGAATCAAAAAGATGATAACAAGTGCTGCAGAGGATGTGGAAAAATTGGAACCCTCCGACAATGCCGGTGGCATTGTAAAATGCTGCAGCTGCTTTTGAAAACAGTCTGACAGTTCCTCACAAGGTAGAATTACCATAGGACCCAGCAATTCCATTATTAGGTATTTACCCAAGAGAAATGAAAATGCACGTTCACACGAAAAACTTGTGCACGAATGTTCATAGCAGCATTATTACTAATAGCCTGAAAGTGGAAATGTCCTAAATGTCAGTTGATGAGTGAATAAACAAAAAGGAGTGTATCTATACATGCAATATCATTCAGCCATAGAGAGGAATAAAGTTCTGATATGTGTTACAACGTGGATGAACCTTGAAGACATTATGATAAGTGAGAGATACCAGTTGCAAAAGATGGCGTATTATATGATTTCATTTATAAAAATGATCCAGGACTTCCCTGGTGGCACAGTGGTTAAGAACCCGCTTGCCAATGCAGGGGACACGGGTTCGAGCCCTGGTCTGGGAAGATCCCACATGCCACAGAGCAACTAAGCCCGAGCACCACAACTACTGAGCCTGCGCTCTAGAGCCCGCGAGCCACAACTACTGAAGCCCGAGCGCCTAGAGCCCGTGCTCTGCAACAAGAGAAGCCACTGTAATGAGAGACCTCTGCGTGGCAATGAAGAGTAGCCCCTGCTCGCCCGCACCCAGCAACAAAGACCCAACGCAGCCAAAAAAAAAAAAAGATCCAGAGTAGGAAAATCTATAAAAATAGAAAGTAGATCGGTGGTGGTGCTGGGGTGGTGGTGTTGGGAGAAAATGGGGACTAACTGCTAATGGGGACAGGGTTTCTTTTTGGGGTGATGAAAATGTTCTATTGACACAATTGATTGTGTTGATGGTTGCATAGCTCTGTGATGATACTAAAAAACCATTGAACAGTACAGTTTAAATTGTGAGTTGTGCGGTATGTAAATTGTATCCATAAAGCTGTTAAAAACCACAGTGGTGCTGGGTGGGGGGGCTGCAGTGTGTGTTCGTGTGGTGTGTGTGTCCCCAGAGAGTGGGAATGAGGGTGGGATGAAGCTGTTTTTGAATGGAGAGTACTGTGGGAGTTGGTGAGAGGAGGGTGAGGCTTGGGGGCTCCAAGCACGAGGCTTGTCTCCTCCTCCTCCATTCCTGAGCCTCCCGTCTAGAAACAGCAGCCCGAGCCAAGGTGGGACCGATGCTCCAGCATCCCTCCAGTTAGTGCTGAGTGGCCATAGGAAGGGGAGTTCTGATGCTGTCTTGGTCCAGGAGAGCTTCCCGTAGGAGGAGGTTGGGCAGGAGCTGGCTGGTGGAGGTGACTAGGTGCGTTTGGGGTGAATTGTGTGTGTGTAACTCCAAGAAGCAAGGGTCTAGAAAAAGAGGAACTGAAAGAAGAGTGCCCCCAGGAGATTAGCCTGTTCCCCATCTCCCACCCAGTGTTCAGCTCCCCAGAAGTAGCCCTCACATCCCCAAGGCCTGCCATTCCCCTACTGCAGTGGCGGCATCCTCCCCTTTCTCCCATCCCAGCACACTCAGCCTGGCCCCCACCTCTCCCCAGTGGGCAGCCTGTACTGAATTACACCATCGGCTTTCTTGGTTCTCCAGTTTGCAAATGGCAGATTGTGGGACTTCTTGGCCTCTATGACTGCATGAGCCAATTCCTATGATAAATCTTCTATTATGTGTATCTGTATATAGTCTATTAGCTCTGTTTTTCTTGAGGACCTTGACTAATGTGGTAGAGTTCTCCAGTGAAAAACTGGGCCCGTAGATTACTTTCTGGGAGTTTTAAAATTACAAATACTTAATACTTACAGGTCTATTTAAATTATCTATTTCATACTGAGTGAATTGTTGTAGCTGTGTTTTTTGAGAAATTGGACCGTTTCATCTAAGTGGTTGAATTTATGTGTGTTCATAATATTTCTTATTATCCTTTTGATATCTGTAGGGTCTGTATGATAGCTCTTGTTTCATTTCTGTTGGCAAATTGTATTTCTCCCTCTCTCTCTGTCAGCTAGAGGTCTGTCTTTGTCAGCTAGAGGTTTGTCATTTTTACCAGTTTTTTTTTTTTCCTCAAAGAACCAGCCCTTTGTTTCATTGATCTTCTCAATTATCAATTTCCTTGATTTTTGCTCTTCTTTATTATTTTCTTATTTCTACTTGTTTTGGGTTTATTTTCTCCTCTTTTTCTAAATTCTTGATGTGGGAGTGTAGATTATTGATTTGAAACTTTTCCTCTTTTCTAATATATGCATTTAGTGTTATAAATTTCTCTCTTAGCACTGCTTTATCTATGTTCTACAATTTTGATATGTTGTACTTTCACATTCACTTATTTCAATGCATTTAAAAAAAAATTTCCCTTGACCTATGGCTGCCTTTTGAGTTATGGAACAAGAAGTGTGCTGTTTAGTTTCCAAGTGTTTGGAGATTTTCCTGTTGTCATTCTGTTATTGATTTCTAGTTTGATTCCACTGTGGTCAGAAAGCATACTATATGATTTCAATTAATTTAAATTCAATTAATTTCAATTAATTTAAATTCAATTAATTTAAATTCCCTGGCCATCCAGTGGTTAAGACTCAACGCTTTCACTGCCAGAACCTGGGTTCAATCCCTGGTGGGGGAATTAAGATCCTGCAATCCAAGCAGCACGGCCAAAAAAAAAAAAAAAAAAAAATCCGTGGAGATTTCATTTTGGCCCAGGATATGGTCTATCTAGGTTTTTAATTTTTAATTAAAAAAAATTTTTTTTAAGATTTTTTTATATGGACCATTTTTAAAGTCTTTATTGAATTTGTTACGATATTGCTTCTGTTTTTTGTTTTGTTTTTTTGCCCTCGAGGCATGTGGGATCTTAGCTCCCAGACCAGGGATCGAACCTGCGTTCCCTGCATTGGAAGGTGAAGTCTTAACCACTGGACCTCCAGGGAAGTCCCTATCTGGGTTTTTTAAACAAATGTGTGTTCTGCTGTTGTTGAGTGGAGTATTCTATAAATGTTGATTAGATCCTGTTTGTTGATGGTGTCACTGAGTTCTATAACTTTGCTATATTTCATCTAGTTGTTCCATCAATTGTTGAAAGAGAAGTGTTAAAGCCTCCAACTATAATTGTGGTTTTGTCTATTTGTCCTTTCAGTTATGTCAGCTTTTGCTTCATAATTTGCAGTTTTGTTGTTTGATAAGGCATACACATTTAGGATTACTATGTCTTCTTGGTAGATTGACCCTTTTTTCATTACGTAATGTCCCTCTCGGTCTCTGGTAATTTACTTTGCTCTGAGGTCTAGTTTATCTCATACAAATATAGCCACTTTCACTTCCCTTTGATTGTTTTCATGCTATATCCTTTTCCATGTACCTTGCCTATGTCATTATATTTGAAGTGAGTTTCTTGTACACGACATATATTCGGGTCATGCTTTTAAGCACTCTGATAATTTCTTTTAACTGATACAGAGGCATACCTTGTTTTATTGCGCTTCGCAGATATTGTGTTTTTTTACGTTGAAAGTTTGTGGCAACCCTGTACCGAGCAAGTCTATCGGTGCCTTTTTTCAACAGCATTTGCTCACTTGGTGTCTCTGTGTCGCATTTTGGTAATTCCTGAAATATTTCAAACTTTTTCATTATTATTATGTTATGGTGATCTGTGATCAGTGACCTTTGAAGTTACTATTGCAAAAGGATTATGACTCATGAGGCTCATGATGGTTAGGCTTTTTTAGCAATGAAACATTTTTCAATTAAGGTACGTACATTGTTTTTTAGATATAATACTATTGCACAGTTAATGAATAGTGTATAGTGTAAACATAACTTTTATATGCATAGGGAAACCAGAAAATATGGGTGAGTCACTTTGTTGTATTTGCTTTATTGTGGTGGTCTGGAACCAAAACTGCAATATCTCTGAGCAATGCCTGTATTTAGATTATTTACATTTAATGTAATTGTTGATGTGTTAAAGCTTAGTCTGATATTTTATTTTTTGTTTTCTGTTTGTTCTCTCCATTTGTTTGTTTTTTTTTTCTGTTTTCTTTTTTCTGCTTTCCTGTGGGTTACTTGAACAGTTTTGCAATCCATTTTATCTATAGTGTTTGTTCTTTTTAAAATATTTATTTATGTCTTAGTTGCTGCATGCAGGATCTAGTTCTCCAACCAGGGATTGAACCTGTGCCCCCTGCATTGGTAGTGCGGAGTCCTAACCACTGGACCACCAGAGAATTCCCAAGTTTGGCTATTATTTATTAAAGTTTAAAAGCAATGCCTACTTATACAGGAAAGTCAAAATGGAAAAGGATATTAGAAAAATTATAATCCCATCCATTTAAAGATACTATTATTGACATCTGGTTTTATACGTTTCAAGATGCTTTTCCAGTCATTTCTGTTCAAACGTGGTGTCCACTAGAATGTAAACTTGACGACTGTAGGGACCTTGTCTGTATGCTTCAGCACTTTATTTTTAGCAGTAGAATAGTGCCTAGCAGAGGGCAGGCACTCAGTAAATACTTGTCAAATGAATATGTGAGTGAGTCCTGTTGTACTACTGTGTTATAATATACTGTAATTAAAAATTTTTAATTGAAAAAAGTTTTCGTATTTCATATCTAGGCTCCCCATTGGCCTTTGTGGTGTGGGGATGGGTGGGGCCACAGTTTCTTCTCTGGTGTTTGTCCTAATATAGAATGCTTAGTTTTAAATTTTATTTAAAATTTATTTTGGCCGTGCCTCATGGCTTGCAGGACCTTAGTTCCCCGACCAGGGATTGAACCCACACCCCCTGCAGTGGAAGTGCGGAGTCCTTAACCCCCACTACCCACAAACGGCTGACAAATATTTATTGAGCACCTACTGTGTGCCAGGCACTGTGTAGGCGCTGAAGGCAGGGTCAAGGGTCATTCCAGCTGATGACACCTTGCATTCTCCCCACCTCACCCCGCTCCCACACAAACCACTGCAGGGATGAAGTATCACTCTTCTAGCTACCACTATCTCTAAGAACCCCAAATCTGTCACCCCATAATAAAGTTGATTTGAAGTGTTACTATCTTTTGGAGGGACTGCCAGGAAGTTCCCCTAGAATGGTTATTGTTCAAAAGTTTTCTGTCCTTTTAGGCTGCCTCTTTCCTGGTCTTTTGACCAGAGAAAGCAGACTTTTATTGGGGCTTTTTTGGTTTTTGTCCAGTGGTATCTCCCACTTGCCTACATCTTCAGTTCCATGTTTGGGATACATGAGGGAGAAAGAAAACCCAGGGCACTGGCACAAAAACAGACACCTAGATCAATAGAAAAGAATAGAGAGCCCAGAAATGAATGCACACTTATATGGGCAATGAATCTATGACAAAGGAGGCAAGAATATACAGAGGGGAAAAGACAGCCTCTTCAATAAACGGTGTTGGGAAAACTGGACAGCTATATGCAAAAGAATCTAACTGGAATACTTTCGGGCTTCCCTGGTGGCGCAGTGGTTGAGAGTCCACCTGCTGATGCAGGGGACCCGGGTTCGTGCCCCAGTCCGGGAGGATCACACATGCCGCGGAGCGGCTGGGCCCTTGAGCCATGGCTGCTGAGCCTGCGCGTCCGGAGCCTGTGCTCCGCAACGGGAGAGGCCACAACAGTGAGAGGCCCGCGTACCGCAAAAACAACAACAACAACAAAAGTACAGACTGAAAGTTGTTAAGAGAATAAATCCTAAGAGTTCTCATCACAAGCGAAAATAGATTTCTTTTCTATCTCTTTAATTTTGTGTCTATATGAGATGATGGATGTTCACTGAACTTACTGTGATAATCATCTCACGATGTATGTAAGTCAGATCCTTATGCTGTACACCTTATATTGTACAGTGCCGACATCAATGATAACTCAATAAAACTGGGAGAAAAAAGAAAAAGAAAAGCCGTGTCTCTCCTCATGAGCTACGAGGAGTCTGAAGACGGGAGGGTGGGCGGCAGGATGGTGACAACGATGAGGGCATCATGTGTCCTTGGGTCCAGAGGTCCCGAGTCTGCCTTCCCTCCACCTTTCAATCTTCTCATGCCTGTTTTATCTATAAAATCCAGGGGTTTCAGCTGTACTTGGCAGAAGGAATAGGAATACGTATGTCTATTTCATCTTCTCAGGAGTCAGTCCCCCAACTATTGTCTTTCTTTCCTTCTTCCTTCCTCTCTTCCTCCCTTCTTCCCTTCCTTCCTTCCTTCCTTTCTTTTTCTTTCGGCCACGCCATGCAGGATCTTAGTTCCTGGACCAGGGATCGAACCCTTGCCCCCTGCAGTGGAAGCGTGGAGTCCTAACCACTGGACCACCAGGGAATTCCCCCCCCCCACCCCCCCCCACACCTGTTTTCTTTCACCTGGTTCTCTGTACACATGTTCATTACCTGCTCGGCCCACGTAACCACTTGAGTTTGAGACCCCTGGCTTAGCCTCTGTAGTTTAGTGTTTTGGCCCTGGGTCTCCTACTGGCAACCAGAATGAGAAGAAAGGAAAAGGAAAAGAAAGAAACCCCAGGGAAGCTCAGTTGGGATAGGCTGGGGCTGGGGGCACTGCAGGAGAGAGGCATGTGAGACCCCGGCCCCTGCACTGTGCCGTGTCTTCACCTCACTAAGCCGCCCTTCCCGGGAACGGAGGGCAATGGACTCTGTTGACTTCTAAGTTTATTTAAACCTTGGGGAACCTTATCATATCTTCATGCAAACAGCACAAAGTTAAACAAAGCAGCTTCTGAGGCCCAAGGAGAGCATAGTTGATTTAAGATAGGGCTCTATCAGAGGTTACTCAACCCTTAGTGCCTCCCGTGTTATCACTGACAGAGGCCATGTTCCCCAACCAGGGCAGTCCCATGGCACTCTGTGCCCGACTCTGAGCTCCAACCGGAGGGAGAGTCTTGCTGCTGAAGGAGTTCAAATATCTTTGTTGGCTGATGAGCAGGCCTATGGGTACCAGGCAGCCTCTTCCCTAGACAGCCCAGTCCCTGCTCAATGGCCTGGGCACTGCGGCGGCCACTGTGGCAGGGAGGGAGTCCACGTAGGGCTTTCTCTCACCAAGGCCGACCCCTGTGGCTTCTGGCCGCAAAGTAGCACCAATCCTGAAACCAATATGGCGCTCTCCTTCCTTAGGGGCCAGCCAACCTAATGTGACTGCCGTCGCTCCAGACTCCTGTCGTGAGGATGTCAGCAGTGTGTCCGTACATCGATAGGTGCCCACCTGGGACCTGGATTTGTTCTACTTGGGAATCATGCTTCTGCCAGTACTACTATTCATGGACTTACTCATTTGCTGTTCTAGTGAATCTTGCAATATTGTTTCTGATCCAGAAGCTGCCTTACAGCAAAAGAAGTATGGGGTGATGTCCTGGGAGTCCTGCTCTTATCATGAGCCCCACCCTCTAGAAGCATCTGGCCTTGCACGGGGCATGAAATGGCCCTTTGAAGACAGCTGTGGTTCCACCTGGGAGACAACAGTGTGCCAGCTCAGACGGCCATCTTGCAAATGCTCTCACACCTCGTGCTGTTTCTCCTGCCGACAGAACACGTGTGTAATCAGACTTCCTCCTCCCCTGGCCTGCTAAAGAGGATTCAATAATTGCACCAAGTTTGCCCCAGCCCCTCCCACCTTATTGAATATAAGGAGGAAGAGTTGCTTGCTGGAGGAGAGGCAATGCAGATACATATAATAAAGTGTTGCGATGGGCAGGGGAGGAACGGACCTCGTTAGACTGGGAGTGAAAGAGTGGTTTGGGGGGTGCAGCTTCTAGAAGATTTGCTTAGGACCAATTGTGGGGTGTGAGGAGAGGAGAGGGAAGGTGGTTTTCACCTGAGTTGTGGTAGACCACATATTTTGATAACTTTGACATCTTTCAAAAGTCAATGGTGGGGGGCTCCCTTGGTGGTGCAGTGGTTGAGAGTCCGCCTGCCGATGCAGGGGACACGGGTTTGTGCCCCAGTCCGGGAAGATCCCACATTCCGCGGAGCAGCTGGGCCCGTGAGCCATGGCCGCTGAGCCTGCGTGTCCGGAGCCTGTGCTCCGCAATGGAAGAGGCCACAACAGTGAGAGGCCTGCGTATTGCAAAAAAAAAAAAGCAAAAAAAGTCAATGGTGGAGATTTCCCTGGTGGTGCAGTGGTTAAGAATTCGCCTGCCAATGCAGGGGATACGGGTTTGAGCCCTGGTCCGGGAAGATCCCACATGCCGCGGAGCAACTAAGCCTGTGCGCCACAACTACTGAGCCTGCGCTCTAGAGCCCGTGCTCCACAACAAGCCACCACAGTGAGAAGCCCACGTACCGCAACGAAGAGTAGCCCCCTGCTCGCTGCAACTAAAGAAAAGCTCGCACACGGCAACAAAGACCCAATGCAGCCAAAAATAAATAAATTGACAAATAAACATTTTAAAATATGCTAAAAAAAGTCAACAGTGGGGTGGGGGTTAGGGGGTTCCTATGTACTTCTAGATCATGCTTTGTAAATGTGACACCAAGCCTGGGTGGCATTAAATCTCTAGGACCTCAGTGTTATTTGAGGATCCAGGAACTGAGGGGCAGAAATGGGGGAGGCATCACCCTGAAGTACACCCAATGACCCACTGTCAAGAATTTTATTTCCTGAACTCTGTGGAAGGAGGGATGCTCCCCTGGGGTATTGCATGGTAACAGGCCCACTGCGCTGGAAGGGAGGAGGCCCCCTGACTGTTTTGTGTCCCTTGTCCCCCCTACAAGAACAGGCAAAAAGGAATCACTGCAATGGCTGAGATGATTGACTCTGACCACGGAGGGTAAATCAAGTCACAGTTACAGGGGGGGAGCATATGGGCAATTCGTGTAGAGCTCAGGGACCCTCCTGGGTGTCTGCATTCTGCTGTCACCAGTGATAAATGTTCACAGAAGACCACCACCACCCCAGGCAGGACCACCAAGGGCTGGTTATCTCTGTGGGAGAAGAATGCTGGCCCAGCTGGGGCTACCAAAGCTGAAATGTGGAGTGAAGGAGGGAAGGCACAGTCTGGGGTCAGCTGCAGAAACCAAGATGGCAGCCCACCAGCTTGCAGCCAGACTGTAAAACTGCCCTCTTCCCTTTGAATATATATTTTTAAATTACGAGGGGAAGTCCTTGGTGGTCTACTGGTTAGGATTTGACGCTTTCACTGCCACGGCCCAGGTTCAACCCCTGGCTGGGGAACTGTCCCGCAAGCTGGGCGGTGTGGCCAAAACCCCTCCCCCCCCAAAAAAACCCTGGAAAGTACAAAGAATAATATAAAAAATACCCATGGGACCCCACCGCTCAGAGTTAGCAAGTTGTTACATTCTGTCGGAGACCCTTTGCACTCCTTCCCTATCCCACTCCCTTCTCTTCTGGGTAACACAATCCTGAAGTTGACATGGCATCTTCCTGTTCAGATTTGTATAGTTTTGCTACTTAAGTATATATCCATCCACAATACATAGAACTTCTTGCATATTAAACATTTTTACATGGATGGTCTTACATTGCACACATTATTCTGCAATTTGCTTTATTCAATGGTGTTATGTCTTTGAAACGTATACAGGAAGCTTTAGTTCATTCATTGTAACTGCTGTGTATATTCCATGGTGTGAGTATGTCACAGTTTACATCCATTCTCCTCTTGATGAGCATTTGGATTATTTCCAACTGTTTTGCTATTACAAAGATGTGACATACATCCTTGTAAATGCCTCCAGGTGCATATGAGTGAGAGTTTCTCTGGAAGTGGAATTGCTAGATCATAGAGTATATGCACCTTCCACCTTACCAGATCTTGCCAAATGATTCCCGAAAATTGTTGCCTGTTAGTATTATACACTCCTTCCAGCACATTAGAGAGTTCCTATTGCTACACATCTCTGCCAACACTTGGTAGCATCAGACTTTTTGTCATTCCGTGGGTGTCAAGTTGCATCTCATTATTATTTTTAAAAATTATAATCCTGCTTAGTTTTTAAAAATAGTTATCTATTTAGTTGTGGCTGCGTCGGGTCTCAGTTGTAGCGCACAGGCTCTGTGTTGCGACGCACATGCTTCTCTCTAGTTGCGGCATGAGGGCTCAGTAGTTGCGGCACGTGGGCTTAGTTGCCCCGCGGTATGTGGGATCTTAGTTCCCCGACCAGGGATGGAACCCACGCCCCTGCATTGGAAGGCAGATTCTTAACCACTGGACCACCAAGGAAGTCCGCAGTTTCTTTTCTTTGAGGCATAAAATACATTCACTGAGGTCCTTGAAATGAACAAATCTTAAAGGTACAGCTTGAAATTTTTACATTTGAACACATCATGCACCTACCACCCAAATCAAGATACAGAGCATTTCTATTACCCCAGAAGGTTTCCTGGTGTCCCGCCCCCATCCTTCTCCCCAGAGGTGGCCACTTTCTAACTCCTGTCACCATTGATTACTTTTGCTTATTTTTGACCTTTGTAAAAGTGGAATCACAGTGTATACTCACCTGTACCTGGTTTCACTCAATACAATGTGTGAGGTCCACTCACGTTGTTGTGCATGTCAGTAGTTTATTCCTTTTTCATTGTTGTAGAGCATTCCATTGTGTGACTATGTCACAATTCCTAACCATTCTTGTGAGCATTTGAATGGCTTCCAATTGTTTTTCTATTACAAACAAGATGTGACACATGTCCTTGTCCTCCAGGTACACATACCTGAGAGTTTCTCTAGAAGTGGAAATGATGGCTCATAAGGTATATACGTCATCCACCTTACCAGATATTGTGAAACGATTCTCTAAGATTGTTGTACTAACCAACACTTCCTCCAGCATGTTGGAGTTTCTTTTTAAAAAAATTAATTAATTAGTTAATTAATTAATTAATTTTGGGCTGCATTGGGTCTTCGTTGCTGCACACGGGCTTTCTATAGTTGCGGTGAGCAGGGGCCGCTTTTCATTGTGGTGCGTGGTCTTCTCATTGCGGTGGCTTTTCTTGTTGCAGAGCACAGGCTCTAGGCATGCAGGCTTCAGTAGTTGTGTCACATGGGCTCAGTAGTTGTGGCACACGGGCTCAGTAGTTGTGGCTCACGGGCACTAGAGCGCAGGCTCAGTAGTTGTGGCACACGGGCTTAGTTGCCCTGTGGCATGTGGGATCTTAGTTCCCCGACCAGGGATTGAACCCATGTCCCTAGCATTGGAAGGCAGATTCTTAACTACTGGACCACCAGGGAAGTCCGAGAATTTATATATTTATATGCTGATCCCCATGCTGTTCCACCTTGTGACTTTTCTGGAATTTGGTGACTCATTTTGCTGGGGAGAGAAACCTCAGTATTCACCTTATAACTATTCCCTCCAATTCCCATACCTTTGTTTTGGGACTTACAGTAAACACTGGCAGTTTTTGTAACTTTCAATAAAAATAATCATGTCTGGCACACCTGCTATCTCTAACACTGAGGCCCTGGTCTGATTGGAGAGACATGGCCTTGTCTTTGGGGAGCCATTGCCGAGAAGAGACAGGCCCTGCCCTGGGAAGTCTCAGTCTGAGGTGGGTAATCACATATACTGGGAGCAGATGCTGCAGCTGCGGGCAGAAATGGCCGATGTGCTCAGGTGCTGGGGATTCCAGGGACTCCTTGGAGAGGTGATTTTGCAGCCGGCTCTTGTTCCATGGACACCTGTGCTGAGACATCAAGATTATGTGTGTTCCCTGAGATGGAGCCTAAGGTGGGGGGCAGGAGGCAGTAAGGGCGGGCTGGGGGGGCACCTCAGATTCTTGCGATAAGACAGTGCTTGGCCCCGGGGTGGTTAAAACCCAGTGTGTGCTCAGTGTCTCCTCAGCAGGAGGCTGGGGTCCCCCCGACCCCGATTTGGCATTCCCTCCACCTCTGCTGCCCCAGCGCCTTCCCTCTCTTTCCCTCACGAGCCTCTTAAACTGGCCGACTGAGAAGCCAGATTGGTTCTGGGCCAGCAGAGAGGGCCCACACCTGGGTCTGGCTGAGTCTGGGAGCTGGGCTTCGGGCTCACTGGGTGCTGTACTTTGCTGTGAGTGAGTGACGGTGGCTTCTCGGTGGGCTGTCTTCTGGTGGCTCTGGGGGCTGTCGCGGATGGCGGGTGTTTGTTTCTGGGTGCGGAGGTTTGGGATTGCGTTTAGCGTGTGGGTGTGTGTCTGCCTGAGTTTGTGTTTGTGTGAGAGGGTGTGTTTCTCCTCCAAGGTGTCCACTGTTCCGGGCATGGTCTGTCCCTCCCTGTGGGTGACGGTGGGAGGCCTGAAGTGAGAGTAGCCGGGGTGGGGTGGAGCTGTTTTCTCTCGGCCGGGCCTGGTTGGCTGTTTGGGAGTAATTCCCAGTCTCTGGGGTGTCAGGAGCCTGGGAGGGGGAATGAGTCACTCCCTCCTCCCCCCCACCAGAAACGTATTCCCTGTCCCGGGGGCCAGGTTTCGCCAGGAGCCATAAAGAGGCCCTGCCCGAGCCTCTTCCGCTTTCAGGCAGGCAGGCGAAACCCAGCCCGGGGGCTGCCTCGGAGCCAGGCGCTGCCCAGATGGCACGAGGCGGCCTGGACCCACCCCTCAGGTCTTTCCCTGGCCTGTTCTGTGTGCTGAATATTCTGCCCGCTCACAGCTGCTCCTCCCATGGCCCCTCCCATTGCTGAGCCCCTCCCTCACTGAGCCCCCTCCCTCACTGAGCCCCTCCCCTCACTGAGCCCCCTCCCTCACTGAGCCCCCTCCCTCACTGAGCCCCCCTCCCCCTACTGAGCCCCCTCCCTCACTGAGCCCCCCTCCCCTCACTGCAGACCCCTCTTTGAGCCCCCTTCCGCTCTCTGAGTCTCTTCGTTAAGCTTTTCTGGGGGCGGGGGCGCTGGAGGGAGTGAGTTCGGAAGCGCGACTGGGTGAGCGGGCTGATGCAGAGGGCCAGAGGCTCAGGGCAGGGTCGTGTTGCGTCTGGGCCAGCCTGCCTTTGGCCTGGCTGGCTCTCCATTTCATCCCGAACATGGGGGCCAGGGTTCCTGCCATCTTCCCAGGCCCAGGGGCATGATGTGGAGGAGGGAAGAGTAGGGGGCTGTGACTCTGGAATTGAGTCACCCCAGGGGCTCCTGGGCAGCCCCTACCTCTGCTCCCCTTCTCTCTCTCTCTCCTCACAGAGGCGCACAGTCATCTGCCTGCCCTCCTCGCCACCCACCTCCGTGAGGGCCCAGGAGAAGTCTCCCTCCTCGTTCCTAGGCTCTTGGTTCTCAGGTCGGAGCCCTTGGTCTAGGCTCCCTCACCCCATCCGACCCGACAGACCCAAGATGGGGTGTCAGGGCTTTCCTCGGGGGGACTTTGAGGAGGGCTGCAGTGACGCTTACCTCCACTGGGGGGCGCTCCTCTACTGCCGGGGCCACAGCCACCCCAACCCCATGGGTTACTCCCTTCCCGTGGACCTCACAGTCCTGCCCGGATGCCCACCTCCTCCGCCTGTGCATCAAGGCCTCGGCCACACTGGCTGTGCCCTCCGCAGACACCCAAGGGCGCCCACCTCAGGCCTGCCCCGCTGGACCCACCCAGGGGAGAACGGCATCTGCCATGCACACAGCACTGGTCAGCCTTTATT
Source organism: Phocoena phocoena (assembly GCF_963924675.1). Taxonomy (NCBI): domain Eukaryota; kingdom Metazoa; phylum Chordata; class Mammalia; order Artiodactyla; family Phocoenidae; genus Phocoena; species Phocoena phocoena. The sequence goes on from NC_089233.1 coordinate 9,418,099, forward strand.
TTTCATCATGATGAAAAAAATCTGTACATCCTATGGTTCACCATTTACCCTGAACCCCCTCCCTTCGCTGAACCCCACCTTAGGGGTACCTTGGGCGGCCCCATCACTTTTCTGACGATCACAACATTCCCTGTTCACTCCTCCACCCGCCTTTAGCAGGAGCGATTTTCGAAATTCCCATCCACGGGCTGGAGTACACGGCGGAGGCTGCAGTGACCATAAGCAAACACACGGGGGCAACACCTGAGAGGGCCGGGCGGGCCCAGCCTTGGCGGGGAGATGGACACGCAGCCATTGTACCCCGGGATGCAGCGCCACTGCCGGGGCCTCTGTCACCTTGCTGGACGTCCCAGCTCATTCTGGACAGGGGGTTGTAGCGGTGGAGATGGGGTGTTGCCTAGGACAGGCACCCTGTATTTCCACCACCCTGCTAGGTCCCCGTGCCCTTTATCCCAGCCCCACACCACCTCGGGCAGGTCTCACCACTCCTGCGTGTCCACAACCCGACCAGCAACCCTTGAAGACAGGGCCTGAGGGTTTCTGAGTTTCTCCCCAGTTCGAGCAAGCTCCCGGCTGTCTTGAAAACAGACTTGAGTAGACTTGATGTTTGGTGTGGTGGTTACATACTGGCTGTGGTTTCAGACAGGGTTCAAATCCTGCCTCCACAAGCTGTGTGACCTCGGGGAAGTCACTTAAATGCTCTGAGCTTTGGTATCTACATTAGTAGACTGGGATGATAGCCTTTTTTTTTTTTGGATCTTAATTAACAGACTCTTATTAGTTCTCTCCTACATATACCCATGGTATTAGAGCCTTGTTTCAGAGCACTTCCTTCCTCCTGTTCACTGTACAGACCTGGATCCCAGGCCTGCCCAACAATCCCTATAGAAGACAGCGTTAGTGTGCTTGGGTGCTTCTTTGGAAAGCTGTCACTTCTCCTTCACCTGAACACTGGGACTAACCCCAAATTCCAGGCAGTCACTTCATGTTTTTGAGCTGTAGCAGAACAAATGCATGGAGATTTCTTTAAGGCTACAAACTTTACAAGTTGGTCCCATTAACAACGACCTAGAGGCAGGAGCTTTTTGAATGGCACGAATCCAACACCTGCACGTTTCAACAGAATACAATTTACATTCATCTCTAAATCTGAGATTAAGAAACTATCAGCTAGTTTCCAACTGGTTTCAATACTGGTTTGAAACTTGAATAATTTTACTGTGTAGACATTAAATATTTTGTTTAAATATTAAACATTAAATCTTTTCCTGACTATCCAGACAGAAATAGAGAAAGCAGGAACAACAGGCAGGAGAAAAAACAGCCCAGTTAACAGACTTGTGACTTCTATGCCATCTGTAACAAGGGGAGGGACTTCGGCATGGGTTTCAAAATCGCCTGGGAGCTGCCACCTAAAGTCACCTCTACTCGGCATAAACCATTTTTTCTACACAAGGTGTCTGATTCCTACAAAGGCAAAAGAAACCCAGAAAACAAAACAGAAAGAACTGGGGTGGTCTCTCAATGAGTTACAGTGGATATCCTGTAGCACTAAAGGAACTGTCATTTTATTTTGTACTACTGAGCCCTTGCCACGCAGAAGAGCTCTTCCTGAGAAATAAAAAACTTCAATCCTGGTTCCCCTCAGAGGACACCTTGAGCCTGGGTAAGGTCCTCAAGACGAAGGTTTCCTGCTAGCAGGAAGCTATTCTCTCCTAACTTCTAGGCTTACTGCATACTAGTTGAAAAACAGGCCAATTGGCTATTTCAATAAATCTCAATGTCACGGCCCTTTTTTTTTAATGTTTATTTTTTTCAAAGGAAAACAGCAACAGCCAGTTGGAAACCTATTTATTCTTCAACTCCAGTTTTGTTTAATTTAGAAGTGACTTACTGATTCACTATATTAACCGCCCCTCCTCCCCCCACCTTTCCTCTTTAAATATTTATCTTCTACTTTGCTGAATTCTTCTAAGGAGAATGTTCCAGTATATATCTCCAGGTCCTTGCTTTGCTCCTCTTACCAAATAAATAAATAAAAATAAAAATGCAAAATGCAATTCCCTTGTGCATCTTAGGGGCTCCAATTGTCAAAAATAGAAAAGAAAAATCTTTGGAATAGCCAATTAAGTTGAATTAAAAAAAAAACTCGCACGACCATGTGTAAAATAGTTAGTGGGAACCTGCTGCATAGCACAGGGAGCTCAGCTTGGTGCTCTGTGATGACCTAGAGGGGTGGGAAAGGGAGGGTGGGAGGGAGGCTCAAGAGGGAGGGGAAATATGTATACATAGAGCTGATTCACTTTGTTCTACAGCAGAAACTAACACGACATAGTAAAGCAATTATACTCTAATTTTTTAAATTAATTAATTAAAAAAAAAACCCTCACGTGAATGTGGTTTCTCTGGGGGCAGAAATCTGCTCCTATTATACATCACAAGGTCCTGAGGGGTAACAGAGGCTGTGTGGGGCCTGCCTGGCACCTGACAGGCCTTTGACAAGTGCTAATTATTATTCTTTTCAAAGCAGCTCTGTTGAGCTCTAATTCACACATCATGCAATTCACCCATTTAAAGTGTATAACAAAGTGTTTTTTAGTCTATTCAGAGTATGCAACCACCATCACAGCCAATTTTAGAACATTTTCATCACACCAAAGAGAAACCCTGTACCTTCTGCCACCCTATGCCACGTCCCCTCCAGCCCCAAGCCACTCATCTACTTTCTGTCTCTGTAGATTTTCCTGTTCTAGACATTTCATGTAAACAAAATCATACGATATGTGACCTTTTTGTCTGACACTTGCATTTAGCCTGTTTTCAACGTTCACCCATGTTGTAGCACGGATCAGCACTTCATTCCTTTTTATGGCTGAAAAATAATTCCGGTGTGTGAATATAGCCCACATAGTTGATCAGTTCATCCTCTGATGGCCACTTGGGTTGTTTCCCTTTTAACTGTTGGAATTGTGCTGCTATGAACATTCAGGTCGCTATTATTATTAATGTCACTGCCCTTATCTTCCAAGGTAACTAGGCCTGAGTGCCCCAGACTGTCCAGAGCACAAAGAAGGAAAAAAGCCAGGAGGGCTGTTTTGTACCAGATTCATCCCAAAGGGAGGCCCGGGTACCAGAGTTACACGGGATGGGGGTTCCTTCTCCCCATCAGCAGGGAAGCTCAGTGTGTATGGATATGATTCAGGATATGAAGCAGGAGAGGAAGGCTGGGCCAGATTACGGCAGACTTTAGTATGGGGTGGGAAGGGGTGGAGGTGCCTGGGGAAGACTTCTGTGGGTGAGTTGGGCTTGGGGGTGAGTGGGCGTGGAGGGTGAGGCCGGTGGGAGGCCAGCAAGGAGGCTGAGGAAACCATGGCTGGTGTATGTGTGGGGGTGGTTATTGCCATAGCAGTTTGCCTCTGCTCTCTCTTCTTCCCTGTTCCCAGCAGCAACTGGTCAGGCTTGGGACTGGGGTGGGGTGGAAAGAGAGCCAAGGCTGAGGCAGAAGCTCTCCCTGGGCTTGACTTTGAGGTAAAGGCCGAGGTCAAGAAGAGCTGGGGTTTGGTGTTCTGGAGTGGGGACAGGAGGAAGGGATAGCAGAGAGATTCCTGTATTGGAAAGCAATGATGTGGGCGGGTGGATGACTTGAGAGCGTGTGGCGTGTGGGGAGGTTCCTACTACGTGCTTCTATCATACGCCAGGCACTACTCACAGGAATGAAAGGTGATACCTTTTAGTTGATGACTATATGGTTCCTGGACAGTGATTTCTTTCTTTTCGTTTTTTGGCCGTGCCACGTGGCCTGTGGGATCTTAGTTCCCTGACCAGAGATCGAACCCGTGCCCCCCTGCAGTGGAAGCGCGGAGTCTTAACCACTGGACCGCCAGGGAAGTCCCGAGGCCAGTGATTTCTGATTCCTCGGTGTTGCTGGGAGGCCACTGAGCCCCAGACCCTGAGGCGTCCAGGCAGACTGGAGCCTGGAGGTTTCCACGGCACCCAGGGCTTGGCAATGGCTGATGGTTCAAGAAAGGACTTCCCGATGTCCTGGGATGTCGAATATCCCTGGTCAGAGATGGAGCTGCAGGAAGTTCTGAGGCTGAGAGCCCTGCCAGCCCGCTGAGGTGGCAAAGAACTGGAATGAAGTGGATTAAAAGAAAATAAAGAAACACGCGGGACCCTTGGTGCATGCCCAGGTGTGTGGTGGCAGCTTCATGCTGATGTGGGGCTGAACAGCTGTGGAGTGATGCTGAGGGGCAGTGACACCAAGCCACTGGCGCCTGGCCAGCCCCCTGGGCACCTGCAGTCCCCCAACCTCACTGGAGAGAAGCAGGGATTGTATGGAGGGGGAAGGGAGGGTGTGACCGAGGGCTGTGGGTGAGCGCTCAGGTCCTTGTCAAAAGTTCAAATCATGTAGGTTGGGGCTTCCCTGGTGGCACAGTGGTTGAGAGTCCACCTGCCGATGCAGGGGACATGGGGTTCGTGCTCCGGTCCGGGAAGATCCCACATGCCACGGAGCGGCTGGGCCCGTTAGCCATGGCCGCTGAGTCTGCGCATCCGGAGCCTGTGCTCCGCAGTGGGAGAGGCCACAGCAGTGAGAGGCGCGCGTACCACAAAAAAAAAAAAAAAAAAAAAAAAGTTCAAATCATGTAGGTTAAGCCCTGCTATAAAAAGAACATTGAAAAAGAAAAAAAGTTCACACTAACCAGAGGTGTGGCTGCTCCCAGCTGGTCCCCACGTCCTGCTCCCCAGCCCATGGCGGGCAGGTCAGGGCCCGCTGTAGCCTTCCTCAGGGCTAGACTGATCCAGAGCTGGGAGCCAGCAGAGAATGAGGGCTGGGTCACTGGGCGCACCGGGCGGTAGGACAAAGACCTGGCAGTTGAACTGGGCCCCAAGAAGGCCAGGGGTCAGGATCTGTGGGTGGTGTCTACCCCAACCATGCCTGGAGGCACTCCAGTAGGAGAATGCCCGCCAGGCCAGGAGGAAAGGGTAATATGATCTCTGAGTCACCTGGGGCTGGGGTGAAATGCCACTTACAATGGATCACTAGACTTTTGGTTTTTTCCCTGGTCTGTCACTGCTGACTCACTGGCTGCCTACCTGGGAGTCCCCTGGTTGACCTGCTAGTAGTTTCTCTCTCCCTCTTGGTATGTCATGGAAGTAGAGACAGCTTCTCTGTAAGCTGTCGTCATCAGGTGTAACCTGCCCAGGCTGCTGGGAGGGAAAAGGTGCTGGGTTCCAGGATCCCCTGGGGCCCGCACTTGGTGGGTGGGCAGGAAGCAAGTAGGGATGACTCCAGCCCCTGGCTCTACCCACTGGAGACAACGTCTGTCTTGGCCCGGGGGAAGCAGGCTGCTCTGGGGGTCTAGCTGGTCCTGGGTCAAGATGTCCCCCTAATATCCCAAGGCTCCATCCACCCCAGAGCAGGGCAGCCCTCCTGGCTCTCCCCATCCAATTAACCTACCACGAAGGCCCAAGTAACAGCTGTCTGGGCCTACCCTTGCTCAAAGCCTGTCCATGGCTCCCCTGGGCACCCCAGCTCTTGAGCTGGGTACTTGAGGCTTTTCCTGATGTGCCCAACTTGCCTTCCAGCCCAGCTCCACCACCTGCCCAGCTCCAGACACCACAAGGCCCCCGAAAGGCCCCTAGTCTCTGCCCCTTGCCGCTCTCCTTTTTAGAGAACTCTCTCCTTTCCGTAGGCTTCTAAGCTTTTACTCACCTTTCACAGCTCTCCTTCCCTCTCCCTCCTCCAGGAAGCCCGCCTTGGGCCCAGGATGCTGCTGATCCTTTCCTCCAGAGCCCACACAGAGCTGCCTTCTCTGGTCTAGGGAGTTGTCTGTTTAGAACAGGGGGTCTCGAGGGCAGGCACTGGCCCAATTCCCACTGTTCTCATGGCCCTGGAATGTCACATCAGTTCTCCGAGGCTTAGTTTTCTCATCTCTAGAACGGGACAGATGGTGCCCTGCATGGTTTTGTAGTGAGAAAAAATGATGTCTCATAATACTAAGGCAACTAGCCTGCTGTCTGGCCCAACTCCTGCTGACCAGTGACCTGGCTGGGGGGTGTGGGCTGGGCAGGACTGATCCCTCCAAAAGATTAGAAGGTCCTCGGGGATCCCCTGGCCTTTAAGTCCTCTTCTTCCTCTGCCTCTGGAAAATGGATGTATCTTACAATCAAGAGACAGGGGCTGCAGGAGGAGGGATGGGGGGGCGGGAAGGAGTTCTCCTGTCCCTGGGATGGACCCCTCTGAGAAGCAGGGGAGTGACTTGTGAATGGTGGACAGCAGGGTGGGACGGTGAGGATGGCTCCAGTCTTGCATAAATATGGGCTCTTTGAAACTGCCAGGCAGAAGCTGGACTCAGAAGCACTAATTTTATGGAAACGAATTAAAAACTCACTCAGTCCCATCCTGTCTTTCAGTCTCCCCCACTTCACAGAGCCCTTCTCCCGCTGAGCCCCTCTCTCTAGCCAAGCCCATTCAGAGCACCCACATCCCCCCACCCACCCCCCCGCCCCCGCTCAGCCCCTCCCTCTCTCTGAACCCAGCTCCATCCCCGCCATCCCTCCATCCCATTCCCAGAAGTGCCTGGGCCGTTTGGCTGCAGCCAGCAGCGTGGCCTTGCTTCTCTTCCTTGGAGATGCCACCCCACCCCACCTTCTCCCTCCATGTATGTGGGGAACCAGGCCTGTCATTACCCCCTCCGGGGCCAAGTGGGGAGCGTGGTCACCAGTGTGGGCTGCCAGGCTACGGGCAGGGGGCTACCCACTCAGCCCAGGGCCTGGCCTCCACTTCTGAGCCCAGGGCCCGTGGCTTTCTAGGGCCTGGGCTGGGCCCGCCGGACCCCTGTCAAGGCGGCGAGAAGAATCTCAGTGGACTGAGTGGGCCTTGCTTCCGTGTTTTCACGGAGCCTCCCACTGCCTCAGAGGGAGATGTTGTCCTCCTTCCCCGGATGAGGAAATTGGTTGAGAGAGTTTAATTCTATTGTCCAGTGTCGCAGAATTGGTAGTGACAGAGCTGGGACTCAACCCAGGGAGGGCTGGGGTCATCTCAGAAGAGAGCCATAAAAGGACCACCATATTCTGCCCCAGATTCTGAAAGTCCCAGCCTGGGGCCCAGCCCTCCCAGCCAGGGCTGGGCCTGCCCTAGTGAAATCCCCACTGTTGCCAGAGCCATCAGGAGGCGACCAGCGCATACCGGCCCGGGGTCTGGAAGTGACCGTCTGTTTGCTGGAAGCATCCAGGAGATCCTCCTCCTGGGACCATCCAGGGCGATGGCTCTGAAGTGACTCAGAGACACAATCTTTACACTCACAGAGAATTAGGACACCCCACTGCAGATTATTTACTAAAATTTAAACAAATTTTTAACTTAATGACATTGTCTCTTGTTAAAAAAGAACAGGATCTTAACTTGTGTCTGTGGGCAGAGAAGGTAGTGAACTCCTGCAAAAATAAATCGTTTTGAGCCAACTTTCAGCTGAGACTGAGGCTTCTTCCTTTTTTTTTTTTTTTTTTCAGAAAAGCCATTTTTTTTTGAGGTAGGCGGGCCTCTCACTGTTGTGGCCTCTCCCGTTGCGGAGCACAGGCTCCGGTCGCGCAGGCCCAGTGGCCATGGCTCACGGACCCAGCCACTCCGCGGCATGTGGGATCTTCCCGGACCGGGGCACGAACCCGTGTCCCCTGCATCGGCAGGCGGACTCTCAACCACTGCACCACCAGGGAAGCCCTAGCCATTTGGTTTTATACAGATCAAAACGTATGTTTGGTGGGGAAGAATAATTTTAAGTTGACACCTGGCCTTAGAGTTCCCGGTCCCAGCGGAGACGAGTGAAGGGTCCCGGGACCCAGGTCCACTCAGCCCTCAGAGATCCCTCTGGCCGCCTCGGCAGGGGTCTGGTGGACCCGCACAGACCAGAGAAGGACAAAGAAGGCTCAGATGGCAGCAGGGCGCCTCAGGGTTGGATGGGAGACTTTATCTGCCACTTTCCCAGGGACATGCAGGGAGCTGGGCACAAGGCTGTGTGTGTGTGTATGTGTGTGTTGTGATCAAAGACTTGGCTGAGCCCCTGCGGCCCTGGGGACCAGGGTCTGAGAAGTCCCAGCTCCCCTTTGGTGCGAGGGTAGAACCAGAGCTGAGGGCCTGATGCTTTGTGACATGAACTTGGCTCTTTCCTCCTCACGGTCCCAAGCTTTTCAGCTTGCAAAGCATTTTCACATCCTCGTCTTATTTCACATCTGTCTTAGATCGGAAAAAGTGCTAATATCTTCAATTTACAGAGAGAAGTTGAGGCCCAGAGATGGAGCTGGCTTCCCCCGAGGTCACGGGGCTGGTGAGAGGGTTATGGGCAGAGATGGGTGACCTGATCTGGCTGGGGAGAGCGCTGTCCTTGATAAAAACCAGCGTGTAAGATACAATTCTATTGGCATAAAGTTAGCGTATGTTGGGAGAAAGAAAAAGAAATAAGTGCTAACCCTGCCCTCTCAGCCCCAAAAGCAAAAGTAATGAATGGCAGACACACTAGTAAAGTGTCACAGTGAAAGATTGTCTAAGCTGTTGGGAGGACCAGGCCCAGGGAGCCAGAGTGGGTGTAGGAAAATTGTTCCGGCTTTGCCGGTGTTTTTCCTGCAGCAGGTGCGTGGGACCCAGCCAGCGTCTCCTGGCGTAAATGAAGTCTCAACAAATATTTCTCCAGCTCCACTCATGTGCAGAGGGCTCACGGCTCCCCCAGGACTGGTTCCTGTTTCTCTTTCACACCTGAGCACCTCGAGCTCCACCTGAGCTCCCCTGCCCTGGGCCTGCCCTTTGCCTTGGGCCCTCCTGCACCTGTCCTCCCCCTAGCTTTCAGCCCCTCCCCTCTGCCTCTGAAGTGCTTGGCTGAGCTGGGCAGGGAAGGACAGCTTCTTAGTCACTTCTGTTGGGCCACAGGTGGAAAGTTCTAGGGCCTGTGTGTCCCCCTCCCCAACTCCTGCTTCTCCAAGTGCCAGTTGGCTGTGTCCCAGAACAAGAGCAGGAAGTTGGGGGGCGTGTAGGGGGTGAGTGAGGGTCTCTGTAGGCAGAAACCTTACTGAAGGGCTGGAAGGACCAGCCCACCCCGTTCTGGGCAAGCCCCACACGGCCCTCCCTGGGCCTCAGTTCACCCATCTGTGCAAAGGCAGTAAGAGTCCTTGCCCTGCTTAATGGTAGGCAGGCCGTGATGAGGTCACTGCAGGGAAGCGCTTATCGTCCCTCTGGAAGGGCAGTATCTCCGTTGCTTAGTCCACAGGCCTGTTTGCGTGCTGTTCCTCGAAGCCTGGTAAGGAGAACGCCAGGGAGGCGTGGTCCTGGCAGGAACTATTCCTGTTTGTGTTGGTGTGTGTGCCTGGGGCTGAGGGGGAGTGGGGGAGGGCAGCTGGGAACCAGGGTAATGCCTCCTGCCTTGTTGAGCACCTAGTAGGTGTCAACCCCTGCGCTGAGCTCTGAGGCTGAATATCTATCCTTCAGGAGCCCCCAGCCTTGTAGGGGAGGCCAAAGTGTTTACAGTCAACCACAGTACAAGGACCTCAGTTTCCACATCGCGCTAGCTTATCCCTGCCAGCCTTATGGTTCCACAGGCTGTCAGCGCGTTTTAAATAGCTCACAGAGGGCTTCTACCCAAATCACACACGCAGGATAGCTCTCTTTCTCGGGAAGCTCAGGGACAACTGCCAGGGTCAGATTAGACACCCAGCTGCCCCAGGGCACCAGGCACGGGGACTCAGGGATGAGCTCCCCAGCACGTGGGGAAGAAAGGGGGTGGGGTTCCCTTGATCCAGCCAGTATGAGCCTGGCCATTCTCTCTCCCCACCACAGTGACTCCTTCCTTTAGGTTCCCAAAGCCCCTGCCCTGAATCAGGCCCTTCCTAATCCTTGCCCTCTGCCCGGCTTTCACCTCCATCCTGTTTCCAGAGACCCCTTTCTCAACCTGGCATCCAGTGCCCTTGCTGGTCTCACAGCCTCTGTACACAGCCCAGGGCTCCGAGATGCCTGAGGCAGAGATTTCTGGCTCTTTTCCTCTGGTCCCTCCCCCACTACCCCATCTCTGGTCAGACTGGATTCCTCTGAATCTGTTCTGGTTCCCAGAACTAGCTGCATTTCCCCACCTTGGGCACCTTGGCGCTCGCCGTTCCCTCTCCCTGAAGTTCTCCTTCACCTAGTCCTGCTGTCTTGCCCAACTCCAGAGGGCCCCGTCCATGGTGACTTCTGTCATCAGTGCCTCTGCAGCGCAACCCAAGAATTCAGTGCCCGCTGGAGTTATGCCAGGCAACTCCCCTTCCCTGTCAGGCCCCCTCCCAGGCACCACCCCCTACACCCCAGCTGAGTTCTTCCTCCCCTTCCAAGTCTCATGGGACTTTGCTCCCATTCTGGCTTTATCGGAGGACCGTTCTGTGTATCTTCACTAAGTAAACACCTGTTTGCTGGACTGATGTCCCCAGGGTCTGGCCCATGGCTTTCTCTTGGTGACCTCCCCGACCTAATTCTGGCCAAGCCGGCTTAGCCCCAGCAGAAACTGGCTGAAACTTCTGAGGTGGGGGGCAGGCTTCCTTCTCTCTTTGGCCAAAAGGGCATCACCTCCGAGACCCCTCCTCCGGCAGGGCTGGGAAGCCAGGTGATGGTGGTGAGAGATGGGGAGGGCACATGATGGACCCAGAAGTCCGGGCCCCCCGGCTCCTTGGTCCTTAAAACTGGACCACATCAGGCCAATGTCCAGACGCGGGTAAGGTGGATGCATGGACGGCGAGACTCTTAATAGTAACTGTCAGGCCAGTGACGCAGCTGATGAGGGCTCTGACGTCAGTAATCATGGTGGGGCTGCTCTTTGACGTTCCCAGGACTCTGTCCTCAGACCCTCTCCCTGAAGGTAGCCACCTTCCATCCAACCACCCAAGCCTGGAATGAGGGAGCCCTGGGGTGTGGGGACCCTGGTCTTCAGGCCCCAAACCTGGCTGGGCCCGGCCCCCCAGGTATGTCCGGGTGTTTGCAGGCTGTGACTCAGCGTCTATCTCCCGGATGACCTCAGCACGGATCTGGGGGCAGGGGGAAAGGGCAGTTTCCTCTGAGACTGGCTCTCCAGCGTGGTGACTCAGGGGCCAAGGGCTGGGGCCTGAAAGTTCTTTTGTTGACAGGCTCAGGAATCTAGAGAAACTGGTCAGGGGGCGGCTCCAGGGACTGAAACCCCTCCCTCGGCCCCCGCCCCTCCCGCAGAGCCCTATAACCGCTCCAGTCTTTAGTCTGAGAGCTTGCAGCAGCGGTTGGCAGGAAGGAACTGGTCGTGTTACACTCTTACGCTCGCTGGGTTTGTGCCTCCGACCCTCAGGAAAGGCACCCGGAGCTGCTCCAACTGGCTTTGCCTCTGGACTTGCTGTGAAAGACCTCCCTGCGAACGCTGAGTGTTCATCCTCGGCACTTGGACTCCTACAGCCTCCAGGGCCGGATCCCCACAGCCTTCCAGGTCCTAGACCCCAGCAGACGCTAAGCTATGGCTTCCATGGGGCTGCAGGTGATGGGTATCGCTCTGGCCGTGCTGGGCTGGCTGGGCGCCATACTGAGCTGTGCGCTGCCCATGTGGCGCGTGACGGCCTTCATCGGCAGCAACATCGTCACGTCCCAGACCATCTGGGAGGGCCTGTGGATGAACTGCGTGGTGCAGAGCACGGGCCAGATGCAGTGCAAGGTGTACGACTCGCTGCTGGCGCTGCCGCAGGACCTGCAGGCGGCCCGCGCCCTCATCGTCATCTGCATCATCTTGGCCGTGCTCGGCGTGCTGCTCTCGGTGGTGGGCGGCAAGTGCACCAACTGCGTGGAGGACGAGAGCGCTAAGGCCAAGACCATGATTGTGGCCGGCGTGGTGTTCCTGCTGGCCGGCTTGCTGGTGATGGTGCCCGTGTCCTGGACGGCCCACAATATCATCCGTGACTTCTATAACCCACTGGTGGCCTCGGGCCAGAAGCGGGAGATGGGTGCCTCGCTCTACATTGGCTGGGCCGCCTCTGGCCTGCTGATGCTCGGTGGGGCCTTGCTTTGCTGCAACTGCCCACCCCGTACCGACAAGCCCTACTCCGCCAAGTACTCTGCCGCCCGCTCCGCTCCAGCCAGCAACTACGTGTAAGGCGCTACCGTTGACTCTTTTCCTTTCAGCTTTGTTTCTCCCTGGACTGAGCTTACTGTGACCCCAGGATGGCCCTGCCAAGCAGAGACTGAGCCAGGCCGTTGGCCAGCAGCCCTCAGCCCCTCCTGGCCCTCTCGGACATTTTCTCAAGGTCACCTCCAACACTAGCAAGGATGGATGGAAAGAGACTCCTGTACCACCCTCCTCGGAATGGCTGTGGATACAGGGGGCTGGCTCCTGCTGGCCCGGAGAGCTCAGCCCTGACTTTGTTTGAGCTCTGCCTCTGAGTGGGTGTTCAGCGGACCATGGGACTATGCCCGTGTTGATCACCGCCCCCTTCTTTGATCCTCCCCACTCCGTCTGCCAGCATCCTCTGGGTGGGTCAGCGAGCACTTGGGCTGTGGCTTGCCCATGGAAACCTGTGGCCAAGAGAATGGCTGCCTTGCTCACCCACCTGCCCTTGGAGCAGAGTTGCCAAGCAGAGAGTGGACGGACAGGTTTAGAGGGGAGGGGCAGAGGTGCTACAAACTGGTTTGGGTAGTGGTGGGGGAGGGGGCTACATGTGGCCCAGGCTGCCCACACCCCTTCCAGCCCGTCCTGCGGGCTCCGAAGAAGGACCCCGGGCCCCTTGAGACTGGCCACCTCTGGATCCTCGCCCCTGCCAAGGTCACTGGAGAGCCTGGGAGAGGCAGGGGGAATGCTTTCTCTGGTCCTAACCCCAGGAAGTCCTGGGGCTTTCCCCTGCTGCTACGTGGTTTCTGTTTTGTAATTTAAACTATTTGTCACAGTAATTGCTATTATTTTCTACAATAAATGGGACCTGTGCACAGGAAGACTGTATCGTTTCTGATTTCAGCTGCGGAGGTGGATGGGAGGGCCGGGTTGGAAGCCTGGGCAGGGGGGTGGTGAGGGGCAGGACGACCGTGTGGTGGCCAGGACCAGAAGACTTACAAAACTGGTTTTGGGGAATTGTGAGACGTTGAAACTGGCCCCGAGCTTTGGAGTCACCTTGCTCAAGCCCTCCATTTGTCAGACCGTAAAGCCCAGGACCTTAGGAAAGTGCTGGGGACTGTAGGAGGGAGGAAAGATGAGAACAGCCAGCCCTGGGGGATGGGCCACCTGCCCTCCCCTCCTTTTGTTCCAGCTCCGTCTGGGCCTCCAGGCTGGTCTGCTCACCCCCCAGGTCCCTTCTCCCAGCCTTTGCTCAGGCTGTCTCTGCCCTCAGCCTGGAACGTCCCTCTTCCTTTCTCCACCCTTCTTAATTCTAGTCCCGAAGGCTCAGCCCTGCGCCTCCTCTTCCCTGAAGCCTCCCCTGGCTCCTGTCTGGAGGCATCATCAGCCCTGTTCACATCCCCACCTGGTGCTGGTGCGGACAGTCACCGAGGCCCCTTCACCTGCCCAGCTCTGGGGCAGCCTCCAAGCTACGCCCTGAGCCCCTCGGCTCTGCGTTCCGATCCCTTTAGAGATGAGGAAACCGAATCCTGGACACGTGAAAGTGTTTGGCCAAGGCCCAGATGCGTGAGCACGGGTTCCTGGTCTGTGAGTTAGAGGGAGAGGGCCCTCCACCCCGGGAGGGGTCAGAGTCACATCTGTGGCCCTATCATGCCTGGCACAGGGACAGCCAGGGATGGGGCCCCTCTGTCCTGTTTCTTCCCTTCTGTCCTCCATAGGGACAGATGTCACTCTTTGCAGGGCTGAGAAAACCGCCGAGCCAGAGTTCTGCTGCCGCTTCTGGGACTCATTTAATAGGCATGGCTCTCCTGAGGGGCAGGGTTGGTGCAACGGCCTCGTTTTACAGGCAAAGCAGAGGAGGCCCAACCATGGGCCTGGTCGAGGCCTCATGGAGGCTCGGAGGCCAGCTGGGGGCTAGGCACTGGGCCTCACTCCCTCAGCCTGGGCTGCCTCCTGCTTTCGGTACAGGTAGACGATGCCGGAGATGAAGCCGTCGCTGTCAGAGGTGCCAGGCCCCACCTCGAGCTCGGAGGTGGCCAGTTCCCACTGGTCCACAGGCCAGGCCACCAGGCGTTCCCAAGCCCTGGCCTGCTCCAGCCTGGCCAGGGTGGCCTCCAGCGCCTCTTTGTAACGCAGGTTGGATGGGTTGGTCCTGGTGGTCAAACACAGCAGCCCACCTGGGGAGGGGTGGGGGAGGAGCAGGTGAGTGGGGGAGGGGCAGGAGCCAGGGACAGGAAGGTTGTCCCCTTCCTGCTCACATCCTCAAGGGAGGAAGTTCTCCCAGCTTTGTCCCCGGGCCAGCCTTTCCCATCTCCAAGCCCCTGGTGCTCACTGATCCCTCCCCCAGGAATACCCTCTGCTTCCTCAGCTTACCAGCTTCCTACACACCTTTCAAGGCCCCAGTGTCCTTTATGCTGGGAATTTTTGGCTGAATCCCCTTGACAGAGGGGGCTCCCTTCTCACTGTTCACCCAGCCCCTCTCCTGGAGGATATGGCTGTGTCTGAATGCTCATGGGCTTTGGACCTTGGACAACTCCCTTCACCTCTTGGAGCCTCAGTTTCCCAGCTTGCAGGCATGGTTACCCTGTCTCACAGGAAGGCCAGCAGTCAGTAAGCACTGGCTGAATGAATGAATGACCCTGTCACTCCAGGTCTTCTCCAGGCACCTAGTGTATGCCCAGTGCAGGCTCAGATATACTCAGGAGAGACAGGAGTCTGGAAGCCCTCCTGGAGGAGGAGGTAAGGAGAAGCAGGGTGCTGCTGGCGGAGAGGGGCTTCGTGAGAGGAAAGGCTCTGAAGCAAGGAGCCTGTGACATGTGGGCGGGCAGTCGGGCCGGCTGAGGGGACTGGCAAGCACAGGCTGGGCGAGGAGGTCTGGTCCTTACTGGTTCAGGTGATGGGAGTTTCCTGCCCTCCCAAGCCTGATCACTACCTCTCTCTCTGATGCCACCAATGTCCCTGCATCTGTCAGCCTCTGCGGTTCCCTGAGGATGAGGCCTGCCTAGACCTGTCTTGACTTAGCCAGAGCCCCTGCTGAGCCCAGCAGGGGTGAAGGGGCAGGGAGCAGATGCAATCGTGCTGTGATGGGGCACCTTCGGGGCTTCCAGATCCTGTCCTGCAGCCAGGTCTGAGCCTCGTGGTCCTCACACGCCACCACTCTCCTTTCTACCTGGGACTTTGCTTAGGCTGTGTTCCTGCGTGGACTGCCCCTCACTCCCCATCCCAGCTGTCCCAAATGCCTCTCTTATCTGAATTCTCAGGGCATTGGGCACCCACAGCCCTGTGGGCCCACCTCGGACTTGGTCTTTTTCCCCTGGCCCCTTTCCGGGGCATGTGGGTTGGGTGTGTACCTTCTCCCCAGGGCAGAAGCAAGCACGGGGCAAGGCACACAGTAGCAGCACAGTAAACACAACCCTCACCTGCACATCAGCCCCACTTGTGGAGTTTCTAGAAAAGCACTCACATCTATCAACTCACCTGAGCAGCCCCATTTCACAGATAAGGAAACTGAGGTCACGAAAGAGAAAGAGACTCCCCCTAGGTTAGTGGGGAAGCTGGAAGATGAGGGAACTAAACGGAGCCCGTACTATGTGCCAGGACTGAAACACAGGCCTTACAGACACTACTTGACCCAATTCTCACTGTAATCCTACGGGGAAGGAACTGTGCCACTCTACTTATTGATGAGGAAATAGAGGCTGGAGAGGAGAGTGGAATTGTTTCCGGTTTCCCAGTGGATAAGAGGCAAGCTGGCAACCTGCCTGCCCTGCCTGTTTGCCTGGGTCTGTTGATGGTGGCAGCTGCGGCCGAGCCTGGGCCGGCAGCTGTGGCTGGGATGCCAGGCTGTGTGACCCTGGGCATAACCTTACTCTCGCTTGGCCTGAGGCTTTCTGAGGCTTGCGTCTGTGGGTGTGGAGAAGGGAAGGTGCCTGCGTGTGGCCGGATGGGCTGCTTCTCACCTGGCTTGGTAACCCGCAGGAGCTCAGGTATGGCACTGCAGGGCACCTGGCCGTCACTGAGGGCGCCCACCATCAGCACCGCGTCGAAGGTCCCTGTGTGGAGGTGCGGATGTGGTGTGGTGGTTTGTCTTCAGTGTGGCCTCAGACCACCCTGGAGGATGGTGCGCATGATGGGGCCCGGGGAGGGACCAGGCCTGCCACTGGTGTCTGTGGGACCCAGATCCCGTGGGGGATATGGCAGATGTGGCCCAGTCCTGGACTGAGGTCAGATCATGGGACGGAAGTTTCAGAGAAAGCGTCTCAGTGAGGGATTGGGGGGCTCAAAAAGAGAATAGGACTCAGTGTGAGAGGGGGCTTGTGGAGGGCTAGGCAAGGGGGATGGAGTTTTGGCAAAAGAAAGGGGCTCCGTCAGGTGGGCTTGGTCAGAGGGTGTGCCTTGGGGTGCTGAAGGGGGTGGGGGAGTACCTTCAGAGCTGGGTAGAGGCTCCTGACCCAGGGTGCAGAGGCTGAGGCGCTGGTAGAGGCCACGGGCCCGGGCCTGTTCCAGCATCCCTGGGCTTCCATCCACCCCATGCAGCTGCAGGAAGCCCCGAGCCTGCAGCTGGGGTGGGGTGACCCAGTCACAATTCATACCTGCCGCCTCCCGGTTAGGTCCCTGCACCTCGGGGAGGACAATGGTCCCCGCAGTGGATGTAGCCCAAGTGTTTGGAACCAGTGAGTCTGAGCAGGGAGGCGGGGATCTGGGGCCTGGGGTAGTAGGAATTTTGAGCAAGTGGGGGCTGAAGGGAGGGCAGGGGATCTAGGGTGGTCTCACCTCTGCAGCCACTAGGCCAGTACCACAGGCCACGTCCAGGATCAGGGCAGCGTGGGGTGGACCTGGAAGGGCTTGGGTGAGGCAGTCCACTGCGAGCTGGGGAGCGCGGTACTGCAGGGCGGCCACGTCCTGGGGACAGAGTGCTGCACCAAGTGCCACCCTGTGCCCCTGTGTTTGGGGGACCTCCTTTTGGGTGGCCTAGGAGTCAGCCCGGCCAAGCTGTGTGTGTCGGGGGCCCAGGGCCTGCTAGGACTACAGTGAGGGGCGAGCCAGGTATGAGGTGCTTTCCTCTGTCAAGGGGCGGGGACTGGAGAGTAGCCCTCAGCCCACTGCTGGGGTCTTTTCTGTGGGCCTTGGCATGGCTCTCTGCTTAGTTCATACTGACCCCTCAGTGGCACCTCTGCCTGGACTGCAGTCCCAGGGTGGGTGGGGACGTCTTGGCCCCTGATCTCTAGGGTCTGCCAGTCTGGAAGATGGGGCTGGTGAGAGGGCAGGGCCACTGTGGATGCGCTGAAGAGGAGCCAGTCCCAGAAGAGACAGGACTGCAGGGCTGCACCCAGGTCTTACTCCCCTCTCACATTCGTTGCCCTGGGATGATGCAAGGCTCACTATTCCGGCTTTACAGACACGAAAACTGAGGCCGGGCAAGCAGATGGAAGCAGAGGTGAGGACCCGGCTGGTTTACCTGGTCATAATCCGGAGCCCATTGGTCATAGAAGTGAAGCTTGTGGGCCAGGTCGGTGATGCCATGTGAAGCCCCCACTCGCGCCCGCACCTCGGGCAGGCTCCGGCCCTTTTCCAGAGCCATCCTCCTGTGGGACACGGCTTCCGTGTCCTGAGGCCCACCTCAGTCTCACCTCCCTCCCACCCATCATACCCAGCACAGGAGGCTGTCAGGAGGGGGCCTCTCCCGGCCACCGGCACAATGCAATCCCATTTCACTGGTGGTGGGGGTGGGAACACTGAGCGCATGGAGGTCGAGGCTGGACACCTGGGGGCTCAGGGCTTCTGGAAGGGGTGTTCCCCGCGGCGGGAGGGAGGACCTGCCCCACCTCCTCGTCGGCCAACGCGAGCGGGATTCCAGGGCGGAAGGACCCCTTAGGTGGTAGGGGTTCAGAACTCACCACCAATCCGACACGCCAGAGGGGTGGGTGGGCGCTGGAACTCGCGGAAGGGCCTGTAGGCGAGCCTGGCCACGCCCCCATCTCCCTCGATGATTGGTTTTCTGCTAAGAGAAAATGTCCAATCAGAGGAAAGCGCTGGCAACTCGCCCACCCCTCCACCACCAGCTAATGAGCTCAAAGTTCTTGGCCCGCCTTCAGTCCGGGAAGATCCCAGAATCTTGCTGAAAAGTTTGGAAGGTATCTGGGTTGAGTAATGTTCTCTGTGCCCTCCCGACTCCTGACGTCCTTTATGCTTCTCCAAAGCATCAGCTTTTAGGCAGTAGGAGCCTCAGAATTCTTGCGGGCCAAGGAGGGACCTAGGATTAACCTTCATTTTTAGAACAGTCACCAAGATCCATGCAAGGCTGTCCAGTAGAACTTTCTTTGGTGATGGAAATGTTTTATAAATACACGCTGTTCAAGTGGCTGTTGAGCGCTTGAAATGTGCCTAGTGCTGCTGAAAACAAACACTATAGGTTGGGACTTGAGGCCAGTCGCACTTCAGATGGGACTTGAACCCACAATCTCTGGCTTAGGAGGGGACTTGAACTCACAGTCTCCCTGGTGAAATCACATACCTGGTCTCAGGACTTAATGAAGCTCAGGTTCTTTATGTGTTGTTGCGGAAGGAATTCAGCAAGAGGCAAAGTGATAGGTAAGAAGTGGACTTATTGAGAGTGATACATACTCCATAGACAGAGTGTGCGCCGTCTCAGAAAGTGACAGGTTGCCCTGAAATATGGGGAGGTTAGTTTTCTTTGTTTTTTTTTTTCTTGTGGTACGCGGGCCTCATGTTGTGGCCTCTCCCGTTGCAGAGCACAGGCTCCGGACGCGCAGGCTCAGCGGCCATGGCTCACGGGCCCAGCCGCTCCACGGCATGTGGGATCTTCCCGGACCGGGGCACGAACCCGTGTCCACTGCATCCGCAGGCGGACTCTCAACCACTGCGCCACCAGGGAAGCCCGGGAGGTTAGTTTTTATGGGCTGGATAATTTCATACGCTAATGAGTGGGGGGAATATTCTCACTATCTTGGAGAAGGGGTGGGGATTTAATGGTTGTGCCCTGCCCCCTTCCTTCCTGTCTCAGCACTGAGGAATGAATTTTAAAATTTATTTAAATAATTTAAACAGCCATCTGTGGCTAGTGGCCTCCGAGTTGGACAGAGCAGGGAGCCTTGTTACTCAAAGTATGGTCCATGGACTTGCAGCACCTGCGTCAGCATCATTAGCTTGGGTTGCTCCAGGGGAGGACCTTAGGGGAAATGCAGTTGTTAGAAATGCAAATTCTTGAGTCTGATCCCAGGTCTATCGAATCTGAATCTGATTGTGGGGGGATGGGGTGGTCGTAGGGCCCAGGGATCTGCTTTTTAACAAACTCTCCGGGTGATTTCTATGCAGATGAATTTTCAGAAGCACTAGCCTAGAGAACCCTTGTAGGGGATCGAAGTGTGGGGCAGGCAGTTTGGGAGACTGTGGCAGTTAGCCAGGCAGGAGGTTGATGTCCAGGGTTGATGGTGCCCTTAGTAGTGGGGGAACCCAGGAAGAGGAGTAGGTTTGGGGTGAAGAGGATACTAACAGTTTGGAAATGTTGACTTTGAGATGTGTACTTGAAGATGTCTACTGGATGCCAGAGTCTTGAGCTCAGGAGAGAAGCCAGGCTGGAGACAGATTCAAGGTCATGAGTACAACCTGTGGTGATTGAAGCATCTGGCACAGGTGAGATTGCTCAGAGAAGAGAAGGGGGAGGGGAGAGGCCTCAGGATCCAGCTTGAGGACCTCCAACACTTCAATGTGGCAGAGCGTAAGCAGATTGGTTAGGGGGGTCCCCAGAGAAAGAGAATCAGGAATGGTTTTCTGGACAGAAGAGAAGCCATTTTGGCCTAAGCCATTTTGTGATCTAAGCCTGACCACAATGCTTGCCCTTGAACAGGTCTCAGTAACCAGTGATCTTAAAGGAACAAAGGAATGCAGGAACAGAGAAAAGGCAGTCAGACAATAGTGCAGTGATAAAGCAGAGTCCTAGTTCATCCTCAAAGGATGTACATAATAATATATCTTTGAGTTCTGTGGGAACTAAGGCCCCCACCCAAGTGAAGGACAACAATGATCCTCCTGCCTTCAATCAACTAAAGCCTGGACTCTGTGGGCCTTTGCTACAATTCTATGCTGAATTCTCCTCTGCTCAGGCCCCTTCATGAATACGCATATACCGTTAGCTTAAAACTTCCCCAATTTTGCCGTTCGGGGACGCTGCTTTGGAAAGATCCCAGGTGTCCTCCTTACTTGCTGCAGGTAATGAATCCTTCCATCTTGGTTGCGTCTTTTGTCTCAACACCCACCAAGAGGCGATCCCAGTTTTCAGGTAACAAGAAGAGCGTCTAGCAGTGTTGAAGAAAACCCCGAGAAAGTAAGGATGCCAAGAACAGAGTGTTTCAAAAAGATGGGGGAGAAAAAGAAAAAGAAAAAGGACTTTCCTGGTGGTCCAGTGGTTAAGACTCGGCATTCCCAATGCAGGGAGCACAGGTTCGACCCCTGGTCAACGAACTAAGATCCCACATGCCACATGGTGTTGTCAAAAAAAAAAAAAAAATCTGCAAAACAAAAAGATGGGGGACGGCCAACATTGCCCGATGTGCTGGTAGGTGGTGTAAAATGAGGCTGAAGAATTGAGCACCGGATGTAGGGACATGGAGGCCTTTGGTGGCTGAGGTAGACCCTGATAACGCATACTAGTTACCAAGTTTGCCTCTTCTCCCTGAGTTAGACTACACATCCCAGCTTCCCTTACCTGTAGGTGTGGCCGAGTGGCCAAATTCAGGCCAATAGACTGGGTGGTGGGGAAGTGCTCCATTTACAGACCTGGACCATAAACGCCTCCTATATGACCCTCTATGGAGTGGGCTCCAAGCACCCAGAGGAGAGTGGATTTGTAGATGGAGGAGTCTGGAGCCCTAAATGATTGTGTGGAGCCATGCCCTCTCCACCAACCTGCACTGCACCGTAACGTGGACAAAAATAAACTCATAGGGCTTCCCTGGTGGCGCAGTGGTTGAGAGTCCGCCTGCCGATGCAGGGGACGAGGGTTCGTGCCCCGGTCTGGGAGGATCCCACATGCCGCGGAGCGGCTGGGCCCGTGAGCCATGGCCGCTGAGCCTGCGCGTCCGGAGCCTGTGCTCCGCAACGGGAGAGGCCACAGCAGTGAGAGGCCCACGTACCACAAAAAATAAATAAATAAATAAATAAACTCATAGTGTTAGGCTACTGAGATTTTAGGATTTGTCTATTACAATATCTATTGTCATTTCCCTTAATGACCTTGGCAGTCATTGCCAAGTTTTGGGGGAGCAGTTTTGGGGGAGTAGAGGGAGTGGGGGAGACCCAGATTTCAGCTATTATCTGTGTAGGGGAGCAAAACTTGCCACCCCAAAATGTCTCTTTGGCATGTAGATTATGTTGAGCTGGAAATGATGATGGCCAAAAAGACTCAGAAAGAAACTTTTTAAACAAAACCTCTTTTGTTGAAGTATAGTTGATTTTCAATGTTGCGTTAATTTCTGCTGTACATCAGAGTGATTCAGTTATATGTATACACACACACACACACACACACACATATTCTTTTTCAGATTCTTTTCCATTATGGTTTATCGCAGGATATTGGATATAGTTCCCTGTGCTATAGATTGTGGGTGGTGGTGAAGTGCTCCATTTACAGACCTGTAAACACCTCCTATAAGATCCTCTATGAAAAAAAAAAAAAAAAGATCCTCTATGGAGTGGGCTCCAAGGATCTTGTTGTTTATCCATTCTATATATAATAGTTTACATCTTCAAATCCCAAACTCCCAACCCATTCCTCCCCTCCCCCCATCCCCCCTGGCAACCACAAGTCTGTTCTCTATGTCTGTGAGTCTGTTTCTGTTTTGTAGATAAGTTCATTTGTGTCATATTTTAGATTCCACATATAAGTGATAGCATATGGTATTTGTCTTTCCCTTAATGAAACAGGAGGGAAGGGGGCAGGGCACAACCTTTAAAAGAATGACATAGCCGTTGAGGATATGACACAAACTGGTTAGAACCAACTAGGTTCAAGATGGCAGAAGATCCAACTACCAGTAGAACTTGAGCCTCACTATATACTCATTGTAATTCATTAGCATATGCTAAATGACACATCCACAGGCACCATGACACTTCTGAGACCAACCATAAAAGGCCAAAAGTGAGTGGGGCCCAATTCCTGGAAATCTCCTCCCCTTCTCCAAAATAGTTGGAATAATCCTCCCACTCATTAGCCTGTGAAATTACCCAGCCCATAAAAACTAAGCACCCCAGGGCTTCCCTGGTGGCGCAGTGGTTGAGAGTCCACCTGCCGATACAGAGGACATGGGCTCGTGCCCCGGTCCGGGAAGATCCCACATGCCATGGAGTGGCTAGGCCCATGAGCCATGGTCGCTGAGCCTATGCGGCTGGAGCCTGTGCTCCGCAACAGGAGAGGCCACAACAGTGAGAGGCCCACGTACCACAAAAAAAAAAAAAAAACAAAGAAAACAAAAAAAAACCCCTAAGCACCCCATATTTCGGGGCTCTTGCCTTCTGAGATGGCCCACACTCTGTCTATGGAGTGTGTTTCTCTCTAAATAAATCCACTTCTTACCTATCACTTTGTCTCTCACTGAATTCTTTCTGCGATGAGACATCAAGAACCTGAGTTTTATTAAGTCCTGAAACCAGGTGTGTGATCTCAATTAAAAGACAGTGGGTTCTGGCTGGGTTAGAGTCCCAGCCCATGGGTTCAAGTTCCAATCTGAGTTTAGGCTGGGTTTGAGTCCCCGGCACGTGGGTTCAAGTCCCAATCCGAGGTGCACAGTTTCATTGACTCAGAAAGAAACTTTGACCTTCCCCCTTACTGCCTAAATCATTTAGATAGAGGGGCTGTTCCTGGAATAGAGCTATCACCAGAGGTATCTGCAAAGAATGTGGGCTAGGTGTGGTGGGAGGAAATTCTAGGAGGGGTCTAGAGATCAGAGTCCACTCTTTATCCCATTGTCTCTGCCTGGTTCAGGAACATTTGTTTACCAAACATTTACTTTTCTATCTGTGTCAACTGCCTTCCTCCTCTCTGAAATTCCAACCCCCCACCCTAACATCCTCCTTTGTCTTTAGCTCAAGATAGTTAAGGTGAGTGTTTCTGCCATTTTGGCAAATTAATCAGTCTTCCTGGGTCTCTTCCATGCATACATGTTATTACATTTTGTTTGGTTTTCTCCTGTTAATCTGTCTCATGTCAATTTAATTCTTAGGTCAGCCAGGAGAACCTAGAAGGGGAGAGGAAAATTTCTTCCTCCCCTGAAACCGAATCGCCCTGAAACCGAGCTCTGCCACCAAGTTTATGATTAACTTCTATCCAAAACGTTATTCTCTTTCTTGTCCTGTACCTGTTCCCCTCAGGATTGAGGAGTATCAAAGAAAAGGGGGGAATGAAACCCTCCTGAGTACAAAAGCCTCTCCGTGTTGCCCATTTCCTGTTTATAGAAAATGGCTTTTGTCTCTTAGGCCTTCTCTGAGTTCCAAAGAGCAGGCACAAGCATTACTTATGAGGGAAGTGAGGGAATGCTGAAACAAAGAAAAAGCAGTTAAGTGAGAAAAAAATGACAATAATTCAGTGATAAAACAGGGTCCTAGTTCCTCTTCAAGGGATATATTGACATAACCGTCTGACACATAATTTGGTATTGTTCTGCAGGAAGTAAGGCCCTCACCAAGGTGGAGGATGGTGACTACATGCTGAGTATAACCAGTAGATCCCAAACCAGTTGGTCAGAACCAGAAGGTTGATGATGTTCCTGGAACACCATCCTGTTACCAACCAACCAGAAGAAAATCATGCACCCTGCAGCCCTCACCCCAAGTGTTGCCTTTAAAAACCCTTCCCTGAGGACCGTCGGGAAGTTCAGGTCTTTTGAGCACAAGCCACCCATTCTCCTTGCTGGGCTCTGCAACACACGCTGTACTTTCCTTGACAACAACCCCGTGTCAGTAAATTGGCTTTGCTTCACATGGGTGAGCAAACCCAAGTTTGGTTCGATAACACCCTGACACCAGCCAAGATCCAAACCCCAGTCTATCTTAGTCTAAAGCTGTACCAAGAACATGCTGTGAACCCATTGTGTTCAGCTTCAAATAACAGAACACCAGTATAGCTGTGGCTTAAACAGAGAGGGATTTGCAGGTCTCAGAGAGGAAGCTGAGACTGGGCAGCATGGTCTGGGGCTCAGTTATGCCATCAGGGACCCAGGCTCTTATCCTCTTTCCTCTTCTGCCACCTTTTGCATGGAGACCTTTGTCCTCATGTCTGTCACCTTGTCACAGCTGCTACACCTCCCAGTAGGACAAAGGAGAAAGTGCAAAAACCTAGGCTATCTGAGCTTACTCTGTTTATGACAATAAACAAAAGCTTTATTGGAAGCCCCTCCCCATGACTTCTGCATCATCTTATTGGCCAGACTGGGTCACACGGCCACCCCTGAATCATCGCTGGAAGGTGAGTGGGAAGGGGGGCTGGAGATGGGGGCTAGTTCAACCAGCTGATGTCTGGGTCCCATCTCTGCAGCCTCATGTTCCATTTAGGTCAATAAATATTTATTGTGTACCTTCTGTTTGCCAGGTCCTGTGCAGGGCACTGGAGGCAGTCATAGAGATGAATCAGAAGTAGCTACCACTCCACCCTGTTCTAGTGGAGGAGGTGTGGCTGGGGTGTCTTCTCCTGTCCAGGCTCTGGTCACCCACACCCTCCACATCCAGAGCCACTGCTTTGTCTGGGGTGGGGGTGGATGGGTGCTATGATGTAGAGGAATGTCACTGTGGAGAGTGACCCTTCAAGTAAGGTGGATACCCCGATAAAGGCAGTCCTGTTGGACCATCTGAGGGTGGCTTGGGTTGTCCCAGGAGAGGCCCTGGTTGCGGGGAGGGTCCCGGGGGGACCTGCCTATCTGATCTGTCCTCGTAGGCCCTCAGTGGTGTCCTGCTCACCGACCAGGGCATGCAAGGTGTGTGGGCACCTGTAGCTACGGCTCCTGATGGAGGATGAGACTTGCCATGTAAGACACTGGTAGGGGTGCTGGTGGCCTCTGGACACCGCTTTGCTCCCCCCAGGCGTGGACCCCAGGCCCCACAGACTTCTCTCTCCACAGCCCACTACATTCCTTCCCCCCCGGAGCCCAGGAAGCTGTTCCAGCCTCGGGGTGAGAGGCCTTTCTCTGACCTATCACATTTCTGTCTCTTCTAAGTCAGTCTTCTCAAGTTTCTGTAACTTTTGCCAGAAACCATCTTCCCCCCAGGCAGTGGATAACACTGGGTCTCGCAGCTGTCAAAATGGGGGAAAGGGTCAGGTAACAGAAAATAGTTTTGGGGTGAGGAAGGGGTCACAATGATCTCGGGTGGCCTCGGCCTGCAGCGGCTTGAAGCAGGGTTTCGGTTCCTGGCCAGAGATTGAGGTCTGGCCACGGCAGTGAGAAAGCTGAATCCCAGCCACTAGACCACCAGGGACCAGGGGCCAGTGACAAGGCCCTGGCCCATCAGCTGCATAGAGATGAATTTCCACATAGAGATGGAAAGTGGTGAAACAAGTAAAGTGTTTATTAGGAGGAAATAGGGTACATGTGGCTAGACACACGGGTGGGCTCAGAGAGCGAGTCACACACTCATGGCAGTTTGAATCACTCTTACGGGGCATTTCTTCTGGGTTTCCTTTGGTCAATCATCTTGCTTTGCCTGGTCCTGAGTCCATATTTGGTATATCTTAGGGTCCTCCCCTGTGTGCACACACATCTCTTAGCCAAGATGGATTCCAGTGGAGAGGCTTATGGGTAGGTTGACATCACTTATTATGAGGTGACGCCCCCTCCCTTTCGACCTCTGAGGAGCCTTTCTGTGCACGTGTAGTCAGGAAGGTCTCCTTGACCTCGAGAATGAGAAGTATGTTGTATCTGTCTTTTATCTGGGCGGGGCCCAGCTCTCCTCTCTTGCTATTTTGGACAAACTCTAGCTGCTCAGCCTGGGGCCCGTCTATCTCCTGCCTCAGTCATAGCAGCTGTTCGTGTTTCAGAGCTATTGTCGGATGTACAAAGGCCAAGGGTTGCCGGTGGTGGAGGAGAGGGCAGAGTCATCCCGTGGCCAGAAGGAGTGGACAACGGCGAGGGCATGACGGGACAAGACCTGGCGACGCCAACGGGCATGAGTTCTGGTGGGAGGCACGACTTTCAGGGCATCAGGCGTGCGAGGGTGGGGTGTGCGCATGTGTGAGTATATGGGGGTCAGTTGGGATGTTTCTGAATGCAAGTGTCAGAAACCCAAACCCACCTGAGGCGGTGTTAACAGTAGGGGTTTGCTATTTCCTCTTACAGGAAGTCCGGCTGTCACCAGAACCAAGGCTGAGCCTACCGATTTCACTAAGGACCCAAACTCTATTCTCTGGTTTGCCATGCTGTACGTTTGCTCTCTTGGCCCCTTCTGGTCAGAAGATGGTGACAGCAGCTCAGGCAATCATGTGTCCTCACAGACAAAGCCCCAAGGCACGCTAGGGTTGGCCTTGTCTCCTGGTCTTTCTCTTTTCCTTTGGGGATGGAGGATATTTTCCCGGAAGCCCCAGAGGCTGAGAAAGCGAGGCCTGGTACTTCCAGGCTCAGGTGTGGGAGGTGAGCATGGTCTCCAGGAAGGAGGGAGAGGCGAATGGCTGTTGGTACAAGCTGCAGCGCCTGCTCCGTGGGTGTGTGCAGACGTGTGCAGAGGGGTGGGAGCGTCTGCAGGTGGAGCTGCTGCCTTGGGCAGGACCCGGGCCACAGGGAGTGCGGTCACCAGGCTGTGGACTTGGTTTCTTACCCTGAATGAGCTACAGCGTCAGATCTGCATTTTACAAAGATGGTGAGAGTGGACCCGGTGGACTGCAAGGGCAGAGCCTGTTGCAATCATTTAGGCAAGAGCTGGAGCCCTGAGCAGTGTCAGGGGCTGCCCTGGGGTTAAGGCTGTGGCGTTCTGAGGGATGAGGAGAGAGCAACTCCCCTTCTGCCGAGCTTCCTTCCTTTCCTCTCCTCCACCTGTACCCAAAGGCAGGCCCCCGGGCTCAGTCCTGGGTCCTCTTTCTTCTCCATCAACGCCCACTTCCTAGGTGATCTCATCCAGTCCCGTGGTTTTTAAATGCTATTTATATGCCAGTGATTCCCAAATGGGTGACTAGCCCTGATTCTTCCCTGAACTCTGGACTTAATCCGCCTGACATCTCCCCTCGGAGGCTCAGCCCGAGCTAATTTTCTCCCATCCTTCGTTCTGTCCACAGGCAAGTCCCGTGGCTGCTCCACTCCACCCCTGCCACTCTGGTTCCACTCACCTTCCCCTCTTGCCCAGACCCCTGTCGTGGCCCCCAAACTGGCCTCCCTGCCTCTCCCCACTGTCCCCACACCCAGTCCGTTTCCCTCACAACAGCCAGGGATCATATTATTGTTTTTTTAAACTTCTTATGGGAAATTTCAAACACACCCAAAAAAAGAGATTAGTACAATAACCTTAGTGTTTGTTTATCACTCAATTTTAGTTGTTAATAAAACATGCCCAGCCAGAATGATGTCTTTACAGTATAAGTTTGGTGAGTTTACCCTCCTGCTTAAAACCTAAAATCCAATTCCTTACCAACCTCATCCTTAACCTCTCTCCTCCTCACTCTGGCCTCCTGGCCTCTGCTGATCCTGGAACATGCCACGGTGACCTCAGGGCCTTTGCACTGCTGTTTTCTAATGGCCTGGATCACTTCTTTCAGGTCTTTGCTTGACTGACTTGTTCTCAACCTTGAGGTATCCACCATTTAGAATGAACAAATGTTAGAATTTTGCCATTGTGGCTTCTTCTTAATCTTTGAAAGTAGAAAAAAGGAAAAAGCATGACAGATGAAGCTGACGTTCTCTCTGACTTTCTCCCTCCTCCATCTGCTGCTCCGGGGAACCAGCTACCATCACAAATGGGCAGGGACCTTCTAGGTCTTGTATTTTAAGAAAGATTTTCACTGTGTATGTGTTCAGAACAACATATAATATGGCTTAATGGGCTTGAAAAAATTATGCAAATGCTATCATTCCACAGCTATGACTCTGTAACTTTCCCTTTTCACGTAACACCGTGTTTTTGAGATCTGTCCACATTGATGCACACAGATTGCATTCATTTTAACCACTGCTTAGTCATCCCTGAGACAGATACACCCCGTTTATTTATTTCCCAGTTGATGGAAAAATGCTGCCACACGCAGTCTTGCACATGTTTTTTCATTCACAAGTGGATGCTTCTTGAAGGAGTGCTTTTCAGACTGGGGTTTGCAACCCATTAGGGGGTAGTGAAAACAATTCAATCAGTTGTGAAATAGAATAGATAGAGAATAAATGCACACATTGCACGTAATAAGGGTAATTACTGTTTTGTTAACTTCGTGTTTCAGTTTCACATGTCTGAGTAGTGGGCAGCTTTGTATAGCACACTCCTTACTGTGGGTGGCTCTCAAAGTCTGAAAACCAAGTCTGAGAGCCACCCACGGTAAGAAGTGCTGGGTCAGGGGATGGGCAGTGTCTGATGCTCTGGTCGACCACGAACTCATCCATGCAAGGTGAAGCGTCAGACTCTTTTTTGTTTTTTCAAATGAGTATGAGATAGTATCTAATTGTGGTTTTAATTTGCATTTCCCTCGCTTACTAACGAAGTTGAACATCTTTTCCTACGTTCATTGGCTCTCTGGTTTTTCTCTTCTGTGAAGTGCCTTTATCTATGTGTTCTACTGAGTCATTTGATTTTATCTTATTGATTTGTAGGTGTTCCTTAGATATTCCGTGTATTCTGGCTACAGGTCCTTGGACTGTTTCATGGGTTGCATACATTTCTTTCAGGCTGTCACTACCTTTTGGCTTTGCTCTTGCTGTCTCTACACCAGATTCAGCAACAAGGAGTTTACCAGTGACTTGGGCCGGGGCAGTGGCCATGGAAGTGGGGAGGCAGGGGCTGAAGCTGTATATGGCCAGTGGCTGGTGACTGCATGACTTCTTTCAACAATATCGTTTAAATGTGAACGGTCAAGTGAAGGGGCATTGAGGAACATTTTTTTTCTTTTAATAAAAATTGTATACATTTTTTTGGGCTGTACCTTGTGGCTTGGGGTATCTCAGTTCCCCGACCAGGGACTGAACCCCAGCCACGGCAGTGAAAGCACCAAATCCTAACCACTAGACCACCAGGGAACTCCCCAAGTTGTATACATTTAATGTGTACAACTTGATGTTTTGATACACATATACATTGTGAAATGATCGCCAAAAACCAGTTAAACAACATTTCTGTCACCTCTACATAGTTACCGTGTGTGTGTGTTGAGAAGATTTAATAAAACCTATCCTCTTAGCATATTTCAAGTATACAATGCAGTAGTGTCATCACCATGCTGTACATTAGATCTTTATACCTTATTCATCCTGTATAACTGAAGCTTTGTACCCTTTGATCAATATCACCCAACCTCCTGAGCCTCTGACCACCACCATACTACTTTGTTTCTAAGAGTTCAACTTTTTTTTAGGTTCCACATAGAACTGAGGTCATGCAGTATTTCTCTTTCTGTGTTTTGCTTATTCCACTGAGCCTAACGTCCTCCAGCTCCATCCATGTTGCTACATCTCACGTGTGGGAATGTAAATTAGTACAGCCATTATGGAGAACAGAGTGAAAGTTCCTCAAAAAATTACAAATAGAACTACCTTAGGATCCAGCAAGCCCACTTCTGGGTATATATTCAAAGGAATTGAAATCAGTATCTTGAAGAGATATTGGCACTCCCATGTTCACTGCAGCATTATTCACGGTAGCCAAGATATGGAAACACCCTAAATGTCCTTTGATGGGTGGAGGAACATTTTCTTTAGGACACAAGGAACAAGCAGGGAGAGGAGTAATTGAGGATGGGCGTGGGTGTGGGTGTGTGGAAGATCCCAGAGGGAGGTATAAGTGAGCTGGCAGAAAACAAACGCATGCAACACATTGGTTCTGAACAAACTGATCAGTAAATGAATTGGTGAAAATTATTTGCCATGGTTGCTTTTCACACGTTGATTTTTGTACCACGCAGGTGTGACTTTGCAATCTGTTGCAGGTGTTGACGTGTTTTTTCCCATTTATCCAGACCTTTTTTCTGGGGGGAGGGGTGAATGTTTTTGAACAATGGGATGGTTTGGCAACTTTGTATCCTTTTAAAGAACACTTTTTAAAACATTTTCATTCATTTTTGTGTAAAAAATTTTTTTTGAATTACTTTTAAGGCAACATTGACCCTTTTTTCTATGGTCGGGACTTTTTTTGGAATTTCACGATCTAGCCTTGGGCTCCAGGTGAATTGCTTGAAAGTGGTTTGGTTGCAATGAATATTTCCACATATTGGTTTATGAATTAACAAAACGTGTGCCCCTGGGGGTGATTTCTCTTTAGAAATTTGCACATATTTAAAAGCAATTTTGTCCAATTTGTAGCTTATTTTGTTTTTAAAAAAATCTTGCGTTCCTTCTCATCTGCTGACGCTGACTTCACTCACCCACCAACCCCCAAGCACTGGTGTGCGGTCAGGTACTGCACAAAGCACTTTACAGACACTATTTCATCGACTCCTCCCCATGACCTCACCTGGCAGATTCTATATATAAACTACATCCCAGTTTTACAGATAAAGAAATTTGGGGCGGGAGCATAGACTTTATACAGAGGTCAGTTCAATTCCAAGTCTGTCTGACTCCGAAACCTTTTTCCTTAAATCAGGATAAGTGCTCGAGCTTTCATCCGTTTTTAATGTTCATTTTTTTTTTCTTGCATTTAAGTGGTTTCAATCAAGCCATCTTTAGAAAGAAAAAAAAATACAAGTTCCAATAAGTTTGAAGGCATATTTTATCATTTTTGCGGACTTCCGGGGAAAAAAAATGAAGATTTGAAATAAAGAGAAGTTTTAATATTGGAACGAGAAAGAAAGGAGGATGTCCTGAACATTTCTCGGTGGTTTAGCCTCCAGCAACCCAGGCAGGACGGGACCTGCACCGGGCGAGCTCCTCGGAATGACGCAAGGTTGTTGTCGCAGGCTGAGAAGGGACAAAATCAGCGACGGAAAACTTTGCATCAATTTGCGCAGCACGCTCGGGTTCGGCGGGCCCCCGCGCCCCTGGTGTTTGCTGCCCCCGTGCGGTCGCGCCGCCGTCCTGCAGCTGCAGGGAGCGCACCTGAGAGCCCCTGGGACTGCGAGAAGTCGAAGGCGGGCTTCCTGCCTCTCTCGACCTCGGTCCTGGGTCGGGGAGGAAAATCTCCGCGAAGACGGGCAGGGACTGGGGAATGGCGCCCCCTGGCGTTAGGCAAGGCAGCGGCCACTGATAATTCGGTTATCCCACCAGGTCCATCCCATTAGGGAGTGGAGGTATTGCCCGACACCACATAGCACAATAGTACATGGATAGCCTTGGACCTAAGTGATGAGTAGGAAAGAGAAAGGAGTAGAGGGATCCCTACTGAAGGATCCAAGCGGGGGGGCTCCTTCTGCAGCAGCTCCTGCTGCTTTCATTCCAGCCTGGCAGGTGGGGATCTCCGACGCCATTACTCATTCATTCATTTATTAATTCAACAAATATTTATGGAGTTCCTGCTATGCACCTGGCGCTGTTCTAGGCCTAGGGCACAGTAGTGAACAAGATTCATGGTCCCGGCCTTCAGAGGTGGCTTGACATGAAGATTAGGAGGGAAGGTGATGGGGTGACTCTGACTCTGGGGTTTCTGGCCCGTGGGACGGCATGGCTGGGACTGCCCTTCCCTGAGCTAGGTTAGGAGGAGGTCCTGTGTTGGTTTTACACTCCAGGGGCCATCTCTGACCTCTGTTACTATATTTCCAGCCCTCTGTGTTCCTCCCTCCTGTGGTCTGAGAGCCTCAGAGAAGCCTTGCTATAATCTAGCTTGGGGACCAAGATGAGGGCCCTGGTGAGGGTGGAGGACAGTTGATTGGAGCTGAGACTGAGGCCCGGGCCTGGCATCCTAAAGGAGCTTGAGAGGTACCTTGAGGTGCAGCCCTGGGGGCAGTGGGGCAGAATGAGGTCTCCAGCTCCTGCCTGGACCACATGGTCCAGGGAGTTTGGTCAAGATGACGTAAAGGATGATCAACTCAGCCTTAGTGACAGTGGAATTCTGGGTATGGTGATGCCAAGTGTTAAAAAACCAAAAGTCAACTAAGAAAATTGAAGATCTAATTGGCCTTATTCAAAAATTCATGAGTAGGGTAGCATCCCACCTAGCAAGTAGATAGGTGCTCTGAGGAGCTGTACAAAATGGAAGGCTTTTACAGGCAGAAGGAAGGTGGGGCAAGAACGTAAAGACAGTGGATTAATTTAGGCAGGGTCATCTTCCCTTAGGGGAAGGCAGAGGGTCTTAGGCAGATTACCTCACTGGTGTTGACCAGGTAATTCCAGACTAATTGGTTTAAAACACCGCTCCTGAGAGAGGCTGCAATTGCAATTAGGTTAGGCATTAAGTCTTGGTGGGGCTTAGCACAAGTGACTCCATCTTGGGCCTGTAGTTTCTCTCTAACAACTGCCCCCCACTTTGATCAAACTCTCAACATAACTGAGAGATGCGATCAAAAATTTAAGCGTTAGGACCACTCACCTACTGCTCTGTAGTTCTCAGTTTTTGGTGATGCTGCTTTGTTGCTAAATCTGTGTCGTATTCACAGGTTGCACAACTCCAGACTCACAATTTTTTAGTCAATCATTCTCTTTGTTCCTTTTTTGAGGTCCAGTCTTAGGGAGATTTGCTTCGTGATTAGCAGCTGTAAATATGCATTTAAAGCTTTAGAGAGAATGAAATGCACCAGGGATATTATTATAACTATAAGCGGGATAATTCCCAATGTTAAGAGTGCACTTGGGAGCCATGGGTCTCCAAGACCCAAACCAATCAAAGTCAAATTAATCAAAGAAAGGGAAGACATATGGGAACATATGTATATGTATAGCTGATTCACTTTGTTATAAAGCAGAAACTAACACACCATTGTAAAGCAATTATACCCCAATAAAGATGTTTAAAAAAAAAAAGAAAAGAAAAGAAAAAAAATTAATCAAAGAAGGACTCCATTGAAGGAGTCACCTTTTTAAGCCAAGTCGTTTGCTCAGTGATCTTATGTAATTGAGTTTCAGCTTCCCCAGAAGTGTTCATTCTAGGTACAGCAGGTGGTGTTGGCCACAGAACAGCTCAGCTAAAAGATAATCCTGTTATAAAGAACAACTTTGGCCAGAGAGTCTAAGGATCTTTGCTGGGTAGCTAGTGTCTTAGCAACGGAACCGGCAATGTTTCAAGAGTTAAGGAGAGGTTTCTGATCATACTCCCATTGGATTTACTCCTAAGCCAGGGGTCATTCAGGTTGTTAGTGCATATGGGGTGAGAATCTTCCAGCCTGAAATAAAAAATTGTTCCAGAGCTTACACCCCCTAGCAATGGCCCGGAAGATATGGGTGATGACATTATCTTTCCAGGCCAATGCCAGGGTAAAAGAGAGGAAGAAGAGAGAGTTTCATGTTTAGTTAAAGTATAAAATCTTGATCCAGTGTCCTGAGCGGAAACAGTCTACTTTGATGTTAGCTACTTCTCTTCCTAGCCAATTTGATTTGGATGTCTCCAGTGTTTGCAGAGCACCCACCAAGTTTTGCAACTTTTTGGCTTCTGAGATTCCTGTTAGCAATAGTCTTTACTGGACCTAGTCCAGCTCCAGTTGGACCCAGTCCAACTCCAGCTGGTAACCACCAACAATTCCTGGGGAACTTTGGACTGGGGGAAAGCAGTGAACCAGCAGACCTCAGCAAATGAAGACGGCAGCCTGATTCCAGACAAATGGGGGAACTACGGTAGCCATGGCAGCTCCCAATGTGGAATTTGGGGAAAGATTCCGAACAAATGGGAAACTGCAGACTAAATCACCAGCAGTTCTCAACATGGAATCTGGGTACAGAATCAAGGGCTGGGGTTTCCAAACAAATGGGGAACTAACTGGAAAGCCAATTAGACCAGGAGCTTGACGCAAAGAGAGCAGAGCTCACAGTCATGAGGAACTTCCCCTGGCTTCAGAAATGCTGAGAAAGACAGTGAACTCAAAAAGGGGTGTCCGGGTTCCACACTTGTCTTTCTCATTGTCCCCAAAAGCCATCAGAAGTTCACTTTGGATCCCACCACTGCCACCAAATCTGTTAAAAGCCAAAATTCAACTGAGTACATTTGAAGATCTAATTGGCTTTATTCAATAATTCATGAACTGTCAGCATCCCACCTAGCAAGTAGAAAAGTGCTCTGAGGAGCTATACAAAACGGAAGGCTTTCATAGGCAGAAGGAGGGTGGAACAAGGAAATTAAGAAGGTGGATTATTTCGAGCCAGGTCACCTTCCCCTAGAGGAAGGCAGGGGGTCTTAGGCAGATTACCTCATTAGTGCTGACCAGGAAATTCCAGATGCATTGGCTTAAAATTCCACTCCTGGGGGCTGAAATTGCAATTAAGTTAAATATTAAGTCCTGGAGGGGCTTAGCACAAGTGACTCCATTTGGGGCCTGTTGTTTCTTTTTAACAGGGGTCATGGTGGGGGGCAAGCCAAAGAGGGGAGGAGAGACAGGATGGAAAACAAATTGCAAATGTTAGTTTCAGCCCCCATCATCTGACTCCCAGCAATCAGGCTCTTCCCAAAACCCGCTCCTCCTCCAACCCCCACCTTAGTGGGCAGTACCTCCATATACCCTTTGCCCAAGCATTCTGAGGAGGACCCCCTGACCCCTGCCTCGCTTTACCTCTCTTTCCTCAAACTTCTGCTGGGAAACAATTCCCCACAGGTCTCCTGTGTTTCTGCAGAGGAATCGGTTGCTTTTTGTTCTGGGCGAGCTTTTCCAGCATGGCTTGGAATATGTAACTTCTTCTCAAAGCACAGGCATGGTCCAGCATGATAAAAATAATGTCTCTCTCAGGAGCAAAGGGCAGGCTTGCTTATTGCCCATCAGAAAAGATTGGGGTTCCCTAAGCTCAGGGTTTCTCTTCTGTGATTCACCCACCCAGTGTACAGGTACCATCTGCCCCTTTTCATGTCACCCTGTGGGATTTGGGACTCAAAGAGCCAAAGCAAAATACTTATACTCCAGCTTACTGCTAGTGCTGTAATACACTGTCCATCCTCTCTGACCCATGAATCTTGTGCCTTCTACCAGCATCCAAGAAACCCCAGCAGGCCGACTGGTAGCTTGCAAGTAGGGTACCATCTTGGACCTTTCACCATTCTCGACAGCTTCTAACTCTGTCAGTTCCACCTTCCACACGTTTCTGGCATCTGGCCACTTCAGCCCCCGTCCTGGCTGCCATCATCTCGTGCCTGGAGAGCTTGTTGTTGTGGGTTCCTATCAGATCTCCCCCTTTCCCCCCAAGAGCCCTTCTCTGCCCTAGTCTAGCCTCCTCATGCAGCTGGAGGGACTGTTGTAAAGCCCCCATTGATGTCCAGTGCCTTGCTGCCTTGGCTTTTCGATGGCTCCTATCATTTGATAGAATATTCTGTGACCCATGTGGTCCTTGCTGACCTCACCATCTACCTCGTGCTCCTCCCACCTCCTACTTTATGCTCTAGTAATACTGAATTGTTGGGGTCCTGCTGTTCCCTCTGCCCGGACCATCCTTCATACTTTCTTCTCTGGAAAACTCCTACCCATCCTTCAAAACTTAGCTCAAGGTGGCCTTTCTGAAGCCTCAGCGACCCCTCAGGGACACAGCGTTGGAGACATAGAGGGTGGGTAGGGGAGGGGCAAGGGCAGAGGACAGAGTGGAGGGACTTTGCACGCTTTACCCTCTGGGCCGCTGCTGTTGCCCCGTGGGGAGGAAACAAATGGGTGAACAGGACTTGCCCTGGGCAAAGGTTGTCTTTGACCTTCCAGGGACTCATTATGGCAGGTTGCCATGTACAGCTGGGCGGGTCGTATCCTGCACAAGCGTCCTGGCCGAGGAGGGTAGTGAGACAGAAATCGCGCTGTGTGCCAGGGCAGAGGGGCCCTCTGCTCACGGTGCCCTGCACTCACAGGATCCTGCCACCAGAGGGCGTCTTTAAAAAATTTCTAAAAAGTGTGAGAGCCTCATCTTGCAGCATCTTGGGGCATCTGCTGGGACCCAGACAGGAAAACAATGCAGGAAACGCTGTGATCAAGGTTCTGGATTCTCCCAGATTTCTAAGCCTTTGACTCTGATCCATGGCTCCAGAAACCTCCCTGAGATGCTCCAGGCAGC
This sequence comes from Phocoena phocoena, assembly GCF_963924675.1. Classification (NCBI taxonomy): domain Eukaryota; kingdom Metazoa; phylum Chordata; class Mammalia; order Artiodactyla; family Phocoenidae; genus Phocoena; species Phocoena phocoena. The sequence goes on from NC_089233.1 coordinate 9,454,460, forward strand.
CTGTGGCCCTGAGGGGTTTCACTCAGCCAAGTGCCCCTTTTCCCTCTGAGAATGCCTCTCTCCAGGATCCTCTGAGACCTTTTGTGGGCACATTTTCTCTCTCCTGCCCTCCTCTAACTGAATCTCAGAACCCACTGACACATCACTAACATCGTAGAATAAAGGTCACAGCCGCACTTCTCTGCTTCTGTGACTGGGGACCAACCTTTAGCAAAATGCAAGAAGGATGGATCGATCGGGCGGGGGGAGGATTAGTTAGGAGATTTCAGATTTGGGTGGCTGAGGCTTCCATCTGCCTCCAAACATTTTGTCACCTGAGGCCCTGGGGGTGAAGATTTCTATATCCCAGGCCTTTGCTCCTTCGGGATTTGGAAGGACGTGGGAAGGCACAGCACCCATGCGCTGCCTTGGCCGCCTGTGCTGGGTGGATGGGAGGTTCGTGGAGTTGATGTCCCCGGGAGCAGTCTCCAGTTAGGAAGTCGACGGGATGTGGAAGACAAATACTCCAGTTTCTGTTCAGCAGTGGGATGGGAGGCAGGTAAAGGAGAGCCTTTTGCGGCAGCTGGGTCCCCATGGTAACTTGGCCCCCACCCTGCAGTATCTGTGAGGTCACCCTGCCTTTCCCACCTGGAGGAGGGGTGGGAGGGACAGACATGGAGTCCGTCCCTCCGGTCAGATCCAGCCTCTTGGGGACTCTGCTGGTGGTGGTGAAGCTCTCCGCACTGGTGAGTGGGGTTTGGGGGGCAGGGGGTGAGGGCCACCTCAGAGCTGCTGGACTCCGCAGGTGAAACAAGGTGGCTGCCTCCCTCCCGGAGTAAGCCGACAGTTCTCAGAAGCCCCACCCACAAGCCACAGTGCTAGAATTTTCTCTATAGAGGGTCACTCCTGTGGGTTAAGTTTTGCCCTTCCCATCTGTCTTTTTCAAACATGCAAATGCTGACCATTGGGGTCACGTCTCCAAATCACAACTCCTCAGTGGGCTGAGTTATCAGAAAAGGGTCCCCTGGGTCTGCTCCTGTGGCAGAGAAAGGGGAGATTACACAGGGCAGTAGAGAGACAGACATGGTTGGATTGGAATCTCAGCTGCTCTACTCTTTAGCTGTGTGACTTGGGGCAAATTGCTCCACCTCTTTGAGCCTCAGTTCCCTCTCCTGTAGCCTATCTTATAGGATCATGTGGGATATAACAGGGTTCTCTCCTTCCTGGTTTCTACCTCACGAGCTGAGGGGTGGAGGTGCAGCTCCTGTTTCCATCTTGATTCCCCTCCTAGCTGGACCCCTGGACCTCCTTCCTTTCTCAGCATTGCTCCACCCCCTTGGCTCTGCTGATCCCGCCCACAGTGGGGCACACAGCCAACCCCGGGTGACTGCCTTCCACACCACTGTCCCCTAGGGCTCCAGGTGGTCCTCTGGACCGGAGCATGTGGGGTCTGGATTGGTGGGTTGGCGATGTTTTGGGGCTAGAGGCTTTAGGGCTCTGACGAGGGGCTGTTCAGCTCCAGAACTCCAGTGAGTCTCATTTCCAGCCTCTTTCCCCATCCAGGCCCACTCTTTCTCCCAGTGGATGGGAGACGTCACATCTACCGTGTCACCCAGGACAGGAATCTGGACATCTTCTTGTGTTCCCCCCCCTTACCCCTCACAGTAGGTCAGTCATTCATTCTGTCACTGTCCCTATGCCTCACATCTGTCTACCCCTAATGGCACTGCCTTTGTCCCCAGCTGCCCTCATGACACCAAGAGGCAACTGATAAGAAGGAATCCCAGGTGCTTGGGAGAAGGAAATGCCCTGGGTTCAAATCCTGCAGGATATATGGAATTTAAGAAAAAAAAGGATGTCATGAAGAACCTAGGGGTGGGACGGGAATAGAGACGCAGACCTACTGGAGAACGGACTTGAGGATATGGGGAGGGGGAAGGGTGAGCTTTGACAGGGCGAGAGAGAGTCATGGACATACACACACTAACAAACGTAGTAAGGTAGATAGCTGGGGGGAAGCAGCCGCATGGCACAGGGATATTAGCTCGGTGCTTTGTGACAGCCTGGAGGGGTGGGATAGGGAGAGTGGGAGGGAGGGAGACGCAAGAGGGAGGACATATGGGAAAATATGTATATATATAACTGATTCACTTCGTTATAGAGCAGAAACTAACACACCATTGTGGAGCAATTGTACCCCAATAAAGATGTTTAAAAAAAAAAAATCCTGCAGGATTAGAGGGCTGAGGGCAATCGTCATTCCTTATATAATGATGATGATGATAATAAATCAACCTCCTTCAGTCTGGAGGTTTGTAAATAACCATTTAAATCCAAAGGAAAGGGAATTCCTCGGTGGTCCAGTTGTTAGGACTCAGCGCTTTCACTGCCATCAGCCTGGGTTCGATCCCTGGTCAGGGAACTAAGATCCCGCAAGCCGCCTAGTGCTACAAAAACAAAATGCAAAGCACAAAACAAACCAACAAACAAGAACAACCCAAAGGAAAGAAAATCAAATATAATGTGAAACACCTCTAAAGCTCCCTCCTGAGAATGGAGTCCTTCCAAGTGACAGATAAAGATCGTTCTTGGGGGGGTGGGGATTGAGGGGGGAGGGCACGGCCCAGGGCAGCCTGGCATCCCCACCCCCACAGTAAAACTTGGGACAGGGAGGGCTCCCGCTGCAGGTGAGTGGCAACGGTGGTGATTGTCTCCTCCTCCTGCAGCTGGCCCAGAACCGGGCCCACCTCTGCAATTTCCTGCCCCTCAAGACCACCCTCTTTAACCACTGGCTGTCAGGGCTGACCCAGGAGGCCCAGGGGTCCCACCCACCCGCCAAGATCTCAGCCTGCCCCGTGGGCCGGGTTCTGCAGGCTGGGCTGACACTGATAGAAGTCCCCGTGTGGCTGGTGCGTCGGGCGCCCAGGCTGGTGTGGGCAGGCGTGCTGGGCTGTGCCCGGGCCTCGGGCCTGGCCCTGAAGCGGCTGGGTGCCTGGGAGCAGCTGGGCCTCTCTGCGGCCACCTGGACAGACCTGCTCTTGTCATATCTGCACGGCCTGATGCTGGCTGCCGGGCAGCTGCTACTGCCGACCTGGAGACTGTGCCAGAAAGCCCCCTGCTGCAGCCTGGGCCGGCTGCCCGGGAAGGTGGGTAGGGTGGGTGTGGGGCAGGCTGGGGAGGGCAGGCCTGGGGCACTGGGCCTGGGCTGGGCGGGGGCAGAGGCTGGCACCGGGTAGTACAGCGTGTGAGCTGCTGGCCGTCACCTGCCCATCCACCTGCCCCCCCACCCCAGGCTCTGCTGGAGAAACGCGTAGTGCTGGGGACATCGGCAGTGCTGAAGCATCTGCACTGCGGTGTGGAGAGCATGGCAGCGCTCACCTCCTGGCACCTGGCCTACCTTGTCACCTGGACCACCTGCCTCGCCTCCCACCTGCTGCAGGCTGCCTTTGAGCACACAGCCCAGCTGGCCCAGGCCCAGGAGGCTGAGCCCCAGAAGGCCTTGGGGCTCTTGTGTGAGTCCCCGCTCCCTGAGCCCCTGGCCCCCGAGGCTGGGCCAGTTCTGCCAGAGCCTGGAGCTCCTGTAGAATAAACGTGTGCCCATCTGCCTCTCCTGTCTGATCCGGCCTAGGGTCTCACTCTCTGTCCCTCTTCCGTACTGGGCTGGGGGTGTGTGTGTATGTGTGTGCGTGTACACTCGGGCGTGTGTGTGGGTGCATGCGTGTCCTAGGACCGCCTCTGGGAAGGAAGTTACCTCCGGTGAGCACCTGATATGTGCCAGGTAACCCTTGCAGACACTTTCCACACATAATTTTGTTTAAACCACTTACCAGCACAGGTAGCCAGATGAGAAAACTGAGCCTCAGAAGGTTGAACCTTCCCAAGGTCCCAGAGTAAGTCAGGGGAAGGGCCAGCACCGGACCCAAGGTTTCTTCATTTCCTAGAACCCCTAACTTCATCGAAGTTCATGTCCCTGCTTCTCAAGACATGGTGCTCAAGGCTTTAGGGATGATGGGTAGTTAGAGACTCTGGCCTCTGGGGGGTGCCAGGGCCTCACATTTCAGAGATTTAGAAAATTCCTTTGAGGAGTAGTTACTCCTGGGCCAGTCTGAAACTAGCCCATGCATCCACTCACATACTTGGCCACTCATTTTCCCACCCATCCGTCCAACCATCCATCCATCCATCCATCCATCCATCCATCCATCCATCCACCCACACACACACCTACGCATCCATCCACCCACTCACCCACAAATCCATCCGCAGATCCATCTCCTCCAGGGAGGGGGAAACACCCGATATCTCAGCGCTCAGCCCTAGCTGCTCAGGTGCCACTGAAGGGGTGCTGACGTAGCCAATGCAAGCTCAGGCTGCAGTGGGCCAGATCCCCCTGACGGCGCTCTTAGGTGAGCGATTCTGTGAGAGGAGCGGAGGGACGGTTTCTTGGGAGTTAGCGATCACCGCTTACTCATTGCCAAGCCTGACGGTGGTGTGAGTGTGGGAAGACATTCTAGAGAGCTCTGCCCTGCTTTCTCCTTCTCCATTCTGGTTCCCAGGGAAGTTAGGGCTGGATTCCTGCCCTGCCTCTCATGTAAACCTGCAGATGGCCCAGGGTGGGTGTGGGGTGAACTTCCAGGCCCTTCTTCTGAGTCTGAGGGGGCAGGCCTGGCTTGCCCCCGTGGGGAGACTCTGAAGGGCTCCCAGCTGGCCGACCAGGCAGAGCACCTGCTGGGGAAGGCTCTGCAAGGTCCTGGTGAAGGGGTCAGCACAACTGGGATTCCAGAACCCACACACAGCACGCAGGGAAAGCTGAGGGCAGAAGTGTGTGACATTGGCCCACTGCTGAAGGTGGGGACAGGGGGGATGGGAAGGAGGCCCCAGAGCAGGCCTGTGGATCTGAATGGCCTTTGAGCTGCCAGGGACCAAGATGGTCCTTGACAGCGCTGTGGCCTGGGGGTGGGGGAGCTGGGAGGCAGGGAGCAGGTGGAGAGGGGCCTCAAAGGCCAAGAATGGAGGGAGGTGGCAAGTACCTGTGCCACCTGGGAGAGAGGACAAGATCCGGGATGGAGCTGGGGACCAGTGATGGAACTCGTGCAGCCCTTGGCAGTGGACGGGGGTGGAGGGTCATGGGGGGTGAGGGGAGGGGGGGTATTTTTTCCTTCTACTAAAAAAAGTTGTTGTTGTTGTTTTAATTACCTGAAGTACAGAGATGAGATGTTAAGGTAAAACTCTTTCCTTTTCTCTGGTTCTAAACTTCTGAGAAACAGGGTCAGCTGTGTGTGGAATATCTCTCCAGTCACAATATAGATGCAGACCTGCGTGCATGTACTCAGTGCACCTATAGGTTGTACTGATAGGGATCCAGTCACACTATACGTATCGTTAGGCCTCCCCTCCGGGCCTCAGTTTCCATGTCTGTGCAATGTCGGTGACCTGGTGATCCCCGGTGAGACAGCCAGCGTTCAGGGGACCCCAATATCCTGGACGCCCCAGCTGGGAGTTAGTTGGTCGCCAGCTGGACAGGAGGGGCCGGCCTGTGCAGCTCCGTTGGGCTCTTAACGTGAGCTGAGATCTGGCTGCGTGAAGCTTACACCTCCAGGCCCTGAACATAAGTCCTCCCGAGCCTTCCAGGGACCCTGGCGTCAGGCGGCCAGGGCTTGGGAAGAAGGGAGGAAGGTGTGAATCTGCCCTTGGCTTTTCCTCACAGGCAGTGGGAAGATCAGAGGCCTCTTGGGGTCAGGCAGCCTCAGGTTTGAATCCTGGACCCACCACCTCGTCTGTGTGACCTTGGGCAAGTCCTTAATCACGTGAGCCTCAGTTTCCCCACCTGGGAACAGGTACAACCGTAGCCTTGGGCCTCACTGGGCTATGTTGGGCCTGTGCATGAACTGTACCAGGCCTGGTGTGGGAGACGCTGGGAACCGCAGCTCCCTCTCCTGGGCATGCGGCCTTCCCAGGGGCCACGGGAACCTTGTTCTGAGGTCGAGAGGGTGGGTGATCAGTCCATCTGTCTCAGGCCTGAGAGTGTGGAGGGGCCCTGGCCTGATGGAGGAAAACAAGTGGGGGACGGTGGGCGGGAGGTGCGGGCAGGGTGGGGGGACTGGCTGCAGGGCTGGCCAGCAGCTCCACGCAATCTGTCTGCTATGCAGTCCCAGGCCTGGCCTGTATTTATTTATGCTGAGCGTGTATTTATATCAGCCCCTTTCTCATTAATAGGGCAGGAAATGGCTGGAATTGTTATATACCTGGCGGCCCAGGGGTCCCGCTCGGCCAAGACACACAGGGCCCTGGACGCCCAGCCGTGATTGTGAGGGACCCTCCTCCTCAGCCCCAGGCCTAAGTCCCTGGCCTTTCATTGACCCCCCCCCCCCACCCCTTGCATTGAGCACCCATCTACTTCCTTGTGATCCTAGTCACCCCCTGAGCCCACAGCCCTCAGAGCGGGGCTCATTTCAGGTCCGTCCCTGTCCTCCAGCTCCTGACCCCATCTGAACCCCAGGAGGGCCAGTGGTGTCAAGGTGCATCTCGGAGGATGGGGGAGTACTGGGCAGACCCCAGGCAGAACAGCAAGAGTATGGGATGAGAAGTCAGGGGATGGGATCCTGGAGTCCCGGGGTGGGGCTCTGGGCAGAGGAGGAAGTGAGGGGATGTGAGAGGACCCGCCTGAGGCTTGGGGGTCATCCCAGGGCTCCGTTCCCCACCAAGCTTGGACAGACCCTGCATCCCACGGAGGGTGTGTCTGTGTTTACCACCCAGCAGGGGTCCGACAGGGTGTGGGGCTCATCCGTGTCTTGCCTTCTGGGCTACCACGGCTAAATGAGGCTTCTCCACTCAGGGCCTGGCAGCCCCCTCCTCGGCTCTCATGCTGCATGCAGAGTCAAGCCAACATCACTCTCCAGGCCCCAGCTCTTGGGCGCGGGCCCCAGGTGGGGCTGCCAGAGCTGAGAGGCGCGGCCCCCTCTCCAGAGCAATCGCCTGACATAACCTGTTAGTGCATCTCGCCTCGGGGCAGCTGGGCCTGCCCACCCCTCTCCTCGGTCCGGGCCCAGAGGCCTCCTCTAGGCTGGGGTTCCCAGCAGTTGCTGTGGTCAGGTGGGCCTGACCGCCAACCTCTGCCCACCGTGGCCGCCATGCCCTCCTGGTTCAAGGGTCCAGAGCTGGGCCCACTGTGCAGATGTGGGGACTGAAGCTTGCAGAGGATGAGGGGCTTTCTGAGGGCCTGCCCGCAGCCTCCAGCCTCGCCATCTTGGCTGCACTGCTAGGGTCTGCTGGAAGGCGTGGTGGAGGGCGGCTCCGGACACCGAGGAGGGGCTGCCGCAGGGGCCTCTGGGCTCCTCTAGGCTGTCCCATCGTAAGGACAGATGCGTTATGTGGGGAGAGGAGGGCCAGGCCAGGGACGGTACCCGCTCGGGGCTCCCTTAGGACGGCTTTCCTCAGACGCTGTGTTGATCCCCCAGCCTGCAGACCCCCAAGCCCGGGCCAGGGGCTGGTCCCTGGTCCTCCAGCCCTGCCTGGCCCAGCCCGGGCTCCTCCGGGAGCTCCCCTCTCCGAGATGGGGACACCGCCCCCACACAGGAGCTGTGGGAACCTAGGTGGCAGGTAAGGAGTTTGCACACGGCTCGCACACAGTTGTGCTCAGTGAGCAGAAGCACCTCTTTTTTTTTTTTTTTTGGCCGCTGCCACGTGGCATGCAGGATCCTTAGTTCCCAGACAAGGGATCGAACCCGTGCCCCCTGCAGGGGAAGCAGGGAGGCTTATCCACTGGACCGCTAGGGAAGTCCCCAGAAGCACCTCTTTCCAGCTTGGTGGCTGAGTGCCTGGGGTCAGGGGCAGAGGGGCGCAGTGGTCTGGGGGTCTTTTGCCTAGCTGGGCTCCTGTCCCCAGCGGAGCACCACTGTTTGGAGGAGGAGGCCGAGGGGCGGGGCCTCCGGAGCAAGGTTTCATCCTCTGAGATTCTCCTGGGGCTGCACTGTGTCCCCGCACCCCAGGGACGCTGCCTCAACGGGCAGGGCAGCGTCCCCTCCCACTGCTGCCCCAGCTAAGTCCTAGGTCACCTAAGTCTGTGGCTGAGAGTGTCTGGGTAGGGGTGGGGAGAAGCAGGCATCCAGCCCTGGAAGCTGCACCCCCCAACAAGCTGCCTGTAGTCTGAGGGACTTCAGACCCTTTGTTCCCATTGGGGTCCTGCCTGTCCCTGACTTGCATGACCCTGGGCAGGTCCCTGGGCCCTGTCCCTGCTCATGAAATTAGACAGGGGCCTCTGGGCGCTGTGGCTCCTGGGTCAAAGTTTTTGTGAATCTTGAATCCCTCTCGGCCCCGAGGCCTGTGGGCTAGGGTTCGGGGTGCTGGAGAGGGTGTGAGGAGGGAGGCCCTTTGGCCCAGGCCTCAAAGCCCCAGGGCCCTCCTGCTGTGACCGCACACATCTGGAGCTGCGTCCCGTCCCCACCCCAGGCCCACATCTGGAGCCCAAAGCCGGCTAGTGGCTAAACATGGAGCGTTTGGGTCCCGAAGAGCCTGCTCCCAGGTTAACGCAGTGCATCTGGCCCCTGGCTGCTGCTCTGCTGTGTCTCCACAGAGGAATGCTGGCTGCACATCTGGAGGCCAGAGCCCTGTGGCCATCCCGCCCCCCCCCCCGCGCCCAGAGGGAGTGGAGTTGGTGCTGCCTGGAGTGCCCTGCCCTGAGGTGGGGTTCCGGTGTGTAGAGGGCTCCCTCTTCCCTTCTGATGTCATAGCTCACAGGGCTTCTCCTGGGGGCTGCCTTGGGCATAGCTGAGTTTTGACATAATGTAGACACATGTCCCCTGATGGGAGTGCTGACGGCAGCCACGTGGCATTGTCTGAAAGAGCCTGGAGGGCCTCCAGGATTGCCTGCCTGCCCACCCCCTCCTGGGGTGCCTAGGGTGCTGCAGGGTGAACCACCCATGGGCTGACAGTGGGACTTCACTGGGTCCCTGTCACGGAGCACACCTCACATGATGTGCCCACCTGTCACTTCCTTTCTACCCCCTTCTCTGCCAATACATGTGCTTGGCAGGATGGGGTTAGATGTCTCCAGAGGCCCCAGACTCAGAGAAGAGAACCTGGAAAAGCAGGTGGCCTGAGGGAACTGGGGCTGGTATGTGGGACAGACCACCTCGGGGCAAGGGGCTCCTGGGGCAGAGACACAGCATGGGGTCTCCCGGGGGGGCGGGGAGAAGGCAGGTCTGGGTTGGAGGAAACTCTCACGCCATGGGCACTGCCCAGTGCTGGCCTGGACTGGCTCTTCCTCAATGGGGGACACGACCCTTCTGACCCCACCGGGGCCATGGGACCCTAAGGAGTGAAAGAATGTGGGATTCTCAAGTGATCGTGGTAGTGAGCTCCCTGTCACAGGGTGATCCAAGCTGGCAGGGCTGCTTACCATCAGGAAGATGGCAGAGGCTATTCTCACAAAGAGCCCAAAGCTGTGTTAGATAGCTTTCTATCACTATACTCCAACCCTATAACTCCAATCATCTAGAATTCTGAGACTCCTTGCCTTCTACGACAGGAGGCACAAACTACCATGGGTGGAGGCCAGGTATTTGGCATGGAGGGTGGGGCGGGGGGAAGCAGGGGAGAGAGGCACTGGGCATGCAGAGAAGTGTTGCCAGCCTGTGGCCCGGGGCTGAGGGCTTCGCTGCCTCCCTGCCCAGAATGGCCTCCGCTCTGGTGCCGGCCCAGCCTCCGGGGCCTGGGATGCGAGCACATAGCCCCCGGTTCTGCATCCTGTGGTCAAGCTTTACTGGAGCATCACTGGCCCCAGTTGAAAGGAATCCTTCATTTGCCGTCGCCTCCAGCCCGGAGGCCCAGGGAGCGACAGGCAGTTTAGACCACAGAGCTTCATGCCTCCTCGTGCACCTCCGTACTCATGGAAAATCTGAGTCAACAAACATGCAAGACGGAGACACAAATAAAAAATGAGGGCAAACATTTACTGAGTATTCACCAGGGGCCAGATACAGTTCTGAGGCCTTTACTTGTATTAACTCATTCCAGCCTCCCTGGAATGGGTACTGTTGTTATCATTAATCCATTTTACAGACGGGAGCCTGAGGCTTAAGGTCCCCTCAGCCGTTGGGTGGGTGGCAGAGCTGGGATTCAAACCGGGTGGTCTGCCTCCAAAGTCTGTGTCCTTAACCACTGCTCCTCCCTGCCACTCTGCAAGTGGGGTGGGTGGGGAAGACAGAGAGCAGAGGTAGAGATGGATGCGGTTGGGGCGTGGGGTGCTGAGGGCTCTGAGACCCTGAGAAGGGATGCTGCCATGCCCAGCCCAGGAGGGGAAGCAGACCAGCTCAGTTACAGGGGTCATCCTGTCCTGTCCCCCAGGCCTTCAGATGAGGTGTCGGGCATCCAAGGGTGGTCCCCTGCCTTGTCAAGCCTTGCAAAGTCAGAGGCAGGCTTTGCTGGTTCCCCAGGCTCTCCTGGAAGGCAAGAACCTGGGGCTGCTAGGGCTGTGAGGGTCAGCCCTGAGCCTACCTGCTCTGTGGCCAGTGTCCTGGGGCGACACCTGCTCCTGAGGTGGGGGCAGTTTCTGGAGGGTCACTCAGAGCTTCCAGGGCTGGGGCTGGCGTTCTCCATGGATGTGAACGTGTGTAGGGGCCTTCCCTCTGTCCACCTCTGCTGCCACCTGACCTGCCAGAGGAGCTAAGCAGACAGCAGGAAGAGAGGGCATTCTGGGGCCATGGGCCTCATCTGTGGACAACTCAGACAGATCTTCCTTGTCTCACTGGTACCTTCTTCTTCTTCTTTTTTTCTTTTGGCTGCGCTGAGCAGCTTGCCGGGTCTTGGTTCCCCGACCAGGGATTGAACCCGGGCCCGACAGTGAAAGCTCAGAGTCCTAATCACTGGACCTCCAGGGAAGTCCCCACTGGTACCTTCTAATAACGTCTCTCACCCAGAGCTCCTGCCCGTCTTAGGCACGAACAAAGCAGCCATCCTCACTGGGTACTTCCTTTGTTCCAGTCACCACCGTGAGGGCTTGGCCATAATGGAATATCTCACTTAATCCCCACAACTGTGTCAGGAAGGTGTTATTATCACCCCCATTTTACAGATGAAGAGACTGAGGCTCAGAGAAGGTAAATCACTTCTCCACACAGCTAAGTGATTCAAATCTAGGGCTGTCTGACACCCCCACCCCTCGCTGAGCCCCTAATTCCCGCCCCTGCCAAGAGGGCTGGGAAGAAACCTACCCAGGCCAGGTTTCCCAGAGCCCCAGACCGATGCCCCCTGTACCCTAGCTGGGCTGGCTTCAACCAGGCTCAGCCTGGCCTTTAGGGGCTGGCCGGGGGCCGAGGAGGAAAACAATGGGAGAGAAAGGGAGCGGAAACCCTCTGGAAGTGAGCGGGGAGGGAAGCCAGGCTGCCAGGGGGTTCTGGACAGGCTGGGTCCCTGAGTCCATGGGGCAGGGGGCAGTGGCAGGGCTCAGGGTGCCCAGACCATGCTTCCTGTGTGCGTTTGAGGTGCTCTGGCCCAACCCTGAATGGGGAGACCAAGGCAACAAGGACCCACATGGGTCCCATCCTGTGGTCTTAGGGGTCTTGGCTTTCTCTGGGGGACCCCTAGCCTGAGCAAGTGGAGGAGACCCCTGGAAAGACGCAGATTCACTTGCCTCTACACTGCTGAGTTTGGCAAGAGGAGGAAGCTGCTGGTTCAACCTTGACAGCATCTCCTCTGCCCCCGGGCAGGCTGAGAATGTTGGGAGAAGGGCAGGTGGGCTCAGGGCCCCTGACTCGGGCTGCACAGAAGGCCCTCGCCTGACCTCCCAGCTGGCCCAGCTTTCCCCACAGGCTCACCAGGTGGGCTTCCAGTGGCCCCTCCTGGCCCCTCGTCCCTTCCCCAAACCCTGGGGTGCTGTCCTTTGACATCCATTATGTTATTAACCTGGTGGGGAGCACAGGTCACTCTGAACCCAGGGCCCTTCTGCGGCTGCTTGCTGAGGTCCCAGTGCCTGGACCACCTGCTCTGTATCCATCCTGGTCCCCAGGACCAGGTCTCTCTTAACCTCGGTGCTCTGGTCAGTGACCTGAGCGCTCAGGATAGGAGACTGGTCCTCAGTGTGGCCTTTGAATGCTGTGACCCTGCAGCCTCGCTCACTCAGGGCCATCACCTTGACCCCCAGGATGGCAGGGTCCAGCCCTGGTCTAGGCGTCCGGGCTGAGCCCAGGTTTCCATCTGTGACTCTGGACTGGCAGGTTAGTTGGACTGAGGGACGCCGTGGCTGAGGGCTCCGTCTCCAGCCCCTCACCTGGGGGTGTCCCTGTCTTGCTCCCATCCCAGCAGCCCCTGGCCTCACCTCAGGTGCATCTCTCTCCCTCTAGGAGCCGCAGTCCTCTGGGCCCTGCTCCTTCCCAGCCCCGGGAGGGGCCCTCAGGGGCAGCCGTCACCATTCATATGGGGGGCGGGGGAAGGAGAGTACGGTGAACAGGCGCTCAGGGTGGTGGGGGCCTGCCCTCCTACTCCAGCTGCCCGGGGGCCAGCTTCCCCTCTGTTTCCTCCCTCTGAGCTGAGAATTGGGATGACGGGCTTTGGCCATGCTCTCAATCCACCAACACTGTTGGAGGCCTCCTTGGGGTGAACCCTGGTTGTGCCGTTAACAGGTTCTGGTGCCTTGGATCACTTACTTCCTGCTTCTGGCCTCAGTTTTCCCCTCTGAGGAATGGGGTTGGACTTGAGATGTTGATGTGGCCTTCCAGCTCTTGCTGGGGTGAAGCTCACCTCTCGCCCTTGTGTGCAGGCCCCCCGACACACACACACACACACACACACACACACACACACACACACTTCTAAGGCCACAGGGCTCCCTGACCAGTCCCCGAGCTGTTACCATGGCAGTCTTTCCAGTCTCCAGCCTGGTGGGCCTTGTCACCAACAGTGAGAGGGTGGGGGTGGGGGGTGGAGGTCTCCCTTCCTCCCCTTCAGCCCCTCTTCAGGGCCAAGCAGCAGGGAGCTTGTCAGGGAGTGAATCCTCCCAGACAAACCAGGCCAGTCAACAAACAGACGACCAAAATAACAAGGAAAGATTATGAAACCCAGATTCAGGGAAAGAGGCCACTCCAAGCCTCTCTCCAGGACGGGGGGCAGTGAAATCGGGCCAGGCCTGTGGGTCAGAGCCGGCCTGGCCCAGACTATCTTTGTACTGTCTGGGGGATGGGGGCTGATGAAATCCCAGCTGTGTTTCACCAAAGCACTTACCCCTTAAGCCCGGGCTCCATGTGGTGCAAATTCATTGTCACTTAACTCATCACTCAAGGCTCTGAGCCGCCCCCCTCCCCCCTCCCAAGAAAGACAAAAACACACAGTCTCTGGCACAAGGGGGAGGTGGGCGTAAGGGGCCATGACAGGCAGGCTGGCTGTCTTGACCCGAGCTGCCCCCAGCGGGCAGCTGGCCCCTGCATCTTCCCGCCTCCTTCCATCCAGCCCAGGCTTCCTCAAAGGCAGGCTGCCTTGCAAGCCCCACTGAGGTCAGGTTGGGAGCCTGGGGTCACTGACATCCTCCCCACACCCCCAGCCAGTGCTGGAAACAGGAACCTGATGAGCCCCGAAGTGTGTGCGCAGGAATGCCTGGAGGTCACCACATGGCAGTGTGACACGCGGATGTGTCCGCGCCAACGACACAGGCAACTTCCATCTGCTTTATCTCCTTGTTGCTTTTCACGTTTGTCGGTTTGTACCTGGTGTTCTGCACCTCAGGGCTGTGCTGGGGTTGGTGAGGGGAGAATCAGACTGGATGGGAAGTGTTTCTGCCAGGGCATTTAGTCTTTATCAGATGTGGGGACGGAGACCTCTGCTTTTACAAACTGCACTTACCCCCCTGTGGCTTACTGAGCCAGGTGGCCATGGCCGAGGGCGCATTTGGTGCTGGGCTCCCCCAGCCCGCCCCACCTGCGTGTGCACGGATCCCTCAAGCCCTTATTTTAGCCGACACCAGAATGGCTTTTCACAGGCGGAGCTTCGACTGGGACAGAGCAGGCCCCCGACTGCCATCTTATCCCATTTTGGGTGCCTCTCTCTCCCCCTAGACCGTGGGAGGCAGGATCCTCAATGCCTGGCACGGGGTTCGGCCTAGAACCCAAGTGCGGCAAATGCTTGTTGAATGCATTAATACATTTCTCAAGTGACCTCAGAGTGCTATTTGCATTATCTACAGGCCAGATTTATCCAGAGCGGCGGCTCTCCAGATAAATATTGACAATCTGGCTTTTGTATGTTCTGCAGTCAGGGACAAAGCTCCCTTTCTGATCTGGGCAGGAAGGAAAGCTCCAGTCCCTAGAGACAGATGACCCCTGAACCCTCCTCTCACCACATCGGGGATGCCTGTGACCCCCTTTGCTCTCGTGACCTCTCTGCTGGGCCGCCCCGTTAGCTTTGGTTTCTGGTCCCCGGAGGAGGGGGGGCAGCAGGGTGGAGCTGCAGGATTTTGCTTTCCTGAGCAGGGCCAGGCAGTTCCCGAAGCAGCGGAGTTGTTTGGGTGCAAACATTTCCCTGCATTGTCTGGCTTCAGAAGGCAGCCAAAAGTCTAGGCAGGAGGGAGGGAGCGGCAACAGGATTTTTCTCCCCTCCATCCCTAAGAAGACAGGAGCCTCAAAGCACACATGTGGGGCTTGGGAGGTCATGTCAGGCCCAGGGGGATACAGAGGAACGAGGAGCAGACAGAATAGGGGGCTCAGCTGGGCAGGGTTGGGGAGGCAGGTGGATTGATCTTTGATTCAAGTCCAGCCAAAGGATGAGGCTGTACCTGCCCCAGGGGATGCCTGGAGATGCTGTCATTTCCTTGCAGCCTGGGTTTTCCAGACCAGCCATGGTTTTCTCTTCTGATGCAGCAGAGAGCCGACCTCCCCTCTCGGCTAAACTTGCCCCTCCTCTGAGGCTTCTGCTCTTTGACACCTTTTCCAGGGTAGGTGGCTGTGAAGATGGGGCCTCCAGGAGGTTGAGAGAGGGATGTCCAAGCAGTATGTTATTTAGGTCTCAAAAAATGCCTGAGTTACAGATGGGGAAGCTGTGGCTCAGCAAGTAGCTGGGACGGGAGAGCCCAGAGCCCTCTGCTGCTGTAAGGTCCCAATGCCCAGACCACCCACCCCTGTGGATCTCCAAGGTCCCTGCTCTCTCTGTCTTGGGGCCTTTTAACAAGATGCTTCCCTGACTTCTGCTTTTCCTCCCTGGAATTCCAGAAAGAAGCTCCTCTGTGTCAAGATGGCAGTGGGCAATGCCACTTTGCATTTTGAGTGTGTTTCCCAAGTGATGCTTCATGGAATGTTGTTTTGGGAGAGAAAAAAAGATTCTGGACCCAATAAGCTGGGGAAACACTGGATCTGACAAAGTCAGACAGGCTTCTCTCTTGCAGGACTTCTCAGAGCCTTTAAGTGTCTACTTTGCTCTACTAAGAAGGAGCCCCGGTGTGCAGTGTTTCCCATACTTATTTGATACTGGTGCCATTTTCCCTCCTGAAATCTTTCCTAGGAAAAGTGGGACATACTTTGGGCCATGCAGGTTTTGAGGACACCTCAGGAATTCTTGGACTTGAAATGTCAAGTCACCCAGCAGAGATGGTGGCTGTGGGTAAAGATGCTTCTTTTATCATGTCGAGTGGGAAATTATCCTTTCGACATCGGAGGAAGTTGGCCAGTGGAGGTTCCCTGGTGTCAAGCAAGTGTGGAGATCTGGCCACAGGATTTGCCTTCTTTTCCTTGGCACTGAATGGAGAAGAGCTGGCAGGTGGACAGAACAAGGAGGTAAGGACAGACCTTGTTCGTCTCTCTAATTTATTTTGAAAGTATGAGTCATGATTCCGTCATCTGTGACCAAGATTGGGCAAGACCCAGGCAGTTGGGAAGTTGGATTTCACTCATCAAGTTGGTGTGAAGTTCTGGAAAGGGCGATCCCAGCTTCGGGAGAGATCTGATTCCAAGACCAGATTTGGGGGTGAGTTACCAGGACTCAGGACATGCTGGGTTCTTACCATGTAGCTCCCTGTCCCCTCCAGACAGCTGGAGTCCCCGGACCCCACTGGCAGGTTCAGCTCTGCCCCAAACTCTGGGGCCGGGCCTGACCTCAGCTAGGACATTTCTGAAGGAGCCAAGTTCAATGCCCAATCTTATGTCCTGGTTCTAATAACGGAGGCTCAACTTTGCTTCAGGGCCTCTCTCATCAATTCTTCCCCAGCATAAGAGTCCTGAACCCCAGCTGTGTGCTGGGGACCTTCTTGCCTGCTACTGGATGTCCCCAACTGTGCCCTCCTGCTTGGTTCCCAGGTCCCAGATTCCTGACACGAAATCCCACTGACCTGCTGGACCCCCTTCCTCCCATCAACTCTGGCTCCTCTTTGCATCTGCCTGGGCCCCAGGCCCGCTGGATGGGCTTTTTGCAGGTGATGTTGTGTGAGAGTCCACGCCACCTCAGAGGGAGTCCAGCTGCTCAGCCCAGAACTCTTCCGGTCTGCAGCTTTCTTGGACGCCAGCCAGGCAAGAAGGAACGATTCAACTCAAGCCTGGGGATAAGACCAGGCCTCTTGAAACTCATTCACTCACTTGTTCATTCATTCAGTTACTTATTATTTCTATCAGCGTTTGTGGACTCAAGCAAGATCACACTCTAAGTCAGTGGTGTTCAAACTTGAATGGGCAGCATAGGGCCCTGCAGAGCTTATTAAAACACAGACCATTGATTTAGCAGGTCTGTGGTGGCGCCGATCATTTGCATTTCTAACAAGCTTCCAGGTGATGTTGATGCTACGAGTCTGGGGACCGCAAAGGGGGGAGGGGTCAAAGCTATTATCAAATAATAAAAGCCCACCTATGGACTATCTTACCAGGCCATTGAAACCAGAAGCTTCCACAAGAGAGGTCTGGATGGAGTGAGGCTGTGGAAGGACCTGGACCTGAGCAGGGAGAGGGGAGACGAACCGAAAGACAGACAGAGACCCAGAAGGCTGGTTGGGGACGCAGAGGACAAGTCTGTCTGTTTCCTTGGCTGGACCAGCCCTGGAGGTCAAGGTCTGGGGCAGGAGGGAGGCAGGCAGGCCTAGGAAGTCTGGGGCCATGCAGAGGGGAGGCTGGGATTTGGCCTCAGGCCCAATGCACCTGACCCGTAGGTCTGGGAACAATGGCTAGGCCAGTGCTGCCTGGCCTGCTGCCGGGCACATCTCTGTTTTCCTTCCCGGCTCCCATCTCCCCGACCTCTCCTCGCTCACTCTCTCTCTGGCAGGCCCATGCTGTCCGCTGGACCCTGGACAGCACATTCCTTCGTGCTGATCTCTTCCCAGCGGCTGCAAGCACACGTTCTCACAGTGAGGCTAGAAGAGAGGCCAGGGGCTGCGGCGATGCGGACGGGGGCTCAGGCCGGCCCCCCTGGGGCCCTGGACCCTCATTCAGAGACAGAGGGCACGCGGGAGGAGGAAGGGGTTCCCTAGTACCCAGCCAGCCCTGGGAACTTGGACCGCTTCCTCCCCAACCTTGTGTTTCCTGCTGTTAGGTGAGCAGCAGACATTGCAGACCCCATGCACAGCGCCCTCTGTAGAGTGTGGCCCTGGTCCAGTTGGCGCCGGGCATGATCTGTCCGCCTTGGAGGAAGGCTCAATGCCATAGAGGAATGGTCCCTTCTGGAACAGGACCTCCCCCTGGGTCAGGCCACCATTCCTGGGAGTCCTGTACTGCCTCTCTCTTCCCCATACCTGCACGGCCCCGACATTCAGAGGGACCTGCTGTCCAGGCTGGCAGCAGAGAGGTTAGGGGCTCACGTCCTGGTCCCCCTGGAGTCTTTCCTGAGCTGTTTCTGCTGGGCCAGGTCTCTGGCTTGGGGTCAGGTTCAAGGTTCAATTTGGGGCTGGGGTCAGGATCAAGGTTCAATTCGGGGTTGGGATTAACGTCAGAGTTCAGCCTGGGCTGGGCTCAGGTGTCAGCCTATATTTCAGGTTAGAGTTCAGTCTGAGAGTGGAGTTGGGGTTCAATTTGGTGTCAGGCTCAGTCTGGGGTCATGCTGGGGCTTCGCCTAGGGTGGGTGTTGGGCACTCTGGGTTTGGGGTCAAGGCTTGGACCCCAACACAGACTAGGTCCTCAGTGTGTGGACTGGACCCTGTGTGGAGCTGACTGAGGCACGTATGTGTTAAAGGTGATCCCTGTGCTCTCCCCACTGTCTCCCTGCCCCCAGTGACCACCACCCCCACCCAGCCCCTCAAGCTGTTCCCTGACTCCTGAAGCCTCATAACAGGGCCAGAATGAGGCCTGGGGCTGGGCTTGGCGGCTGGAGAGGGTGTCCACTTCAGCTCTTTCTTCAGCAAAATGTGTCGTGATACCTGGGCTGGGCCCAGGGACACAGCGGGTACCACAGAGTGCCTCAGCCCTCTCTGGGCCTGTTTTCCTGTCTCAGAAGCTCAGTGCTGGCGAGCTGGGCTGACCTGCAGAAACGTGGTTCTGCAAGAGGGTTGGAGGGGGGATGGCGGGTGGGGGCCACTTCTAGAGCTCTGGCCTGGAGGGAGGGGCTGCTCTGGGCAGGGGAGGGAGGAGGGGCAGGCAGGACAGACCTTCCTGGGAGCCCGCTGGGGGAAGGTGTAGCCAAGGAGGCATCTATTGCCCCTTAGTGGCTGACAGCGCCACCTCCGTAAGCAAAGGGCCTCCTTCTGTGGCGTGGAGCCTCCCACATGACAAACGTGGCTTAAATGTTAGGTCAGTAAGAGGTCCCAATCCTGGCACTGGACTCCAGAGGCCCTGACACCTGCCCAGAAAGTGACACCTGCCCTGCTCATCAGCAGGGCCCCAGAACACCCCAACAAGCCCCCTGCACGCAGGAGGGCAGGTCAGAAGCCCGAGGCTGCCCTTGGCCTCTGATCCTTCCCTTGCTCTCTTAGCTCGGCCCCCTAATCTGGCCTCCTCCTGTCAAAGCCGCAGACACAGAGAGAAGCCCAAACTGACGTCAGGTGAAGCGTCCACAGGGCCTCTGTCTCTCCCAGAGATTTGACTCCGGTGCCCAGTGTGGATGTCTGTGGTTTTTAAAAGGTGAAAATGGCCCATAACCCTGCTTCTGTGTCTCCACCAAAACCTGGCAAGATGCGTAGCTTGGGGTAAGATGGGCTCCAGGGTCCTGGTCCTAGACCAGAGCTGGGCTGGACTGGTGAGCCCCTTCCCCTCTCTGAGGTCCCCCCGACCCCTCTCCCCTGTTCCAGCTCACTGGCAGACCCCAGCCTCCCACGCTCTCCGCTGTCCCTAGCAGCTCCTGTCCCCGACCCTCCTGCCCCTTCTTCCTCCCAGCTCCTCTTCACGGCTAAGGCCCTGACCTTCTTGGCCCTTCCCATGCTGAGGCCCATTGCCCAGTCCCCCTGGGGGCTACCTGGTTCATGGACCTCTGGGTGCCCCTCCCCGCTGAGACCCCCGCCACACCAGCCCTGAGCCTGGACGCAGAAGGTGCTCAGTGAGCCTTTGCTGGCTCAGGATGGATAAATTCCTCCTCGAATCTGCCTTTGCTCATGCTTTGCCCTGCTTCGATGTGGACATTTGAACCACCGACTTCTGGGAACCATTCTGTGCCACGAGCAGGGGCTGCTGGGAGGAGCCCAGGGAGCCAGATGGCCATTGTGCCCTCGGTCAGCATGACCTGGTCCAGCCCAGGGGTGGCCCCTCCAGACAGCGGGCTGTGATGGCCAGGCTCTTTCAGGGTCAGCACACGGTCGTCAGTCCAGTCCTGCTTCCTGATGCCTGCCCTGGGCACTAGAGCCCCTCCCTTGACATCAAGGGGCCCACAGTCCAGGATGTATGTGGAGAAGAAAAATCCTCAGCCTCTGATTCTTGCTCCAAGACTTCTCCATTTCTGCTGCAGCCTCATGGCCACTGCCAGGCTGTACGATGACTCCTGTGGGCCAGGGTCCCCCACACCATGGACAACCTGACCATGACCTTGCCTTACTTAATCCCCTTGCTTTCCTGTCATTTATGGAATATGGTCCAACCTGCTGACGTCAGCTACCCACACCCATACTTTCTATTCCCTGTCCATTCATCGTTTCTCTGGCCCCTGCCAGGACTGTTCATATCTCTGAGGCTTTACCTGGTCCCTCCTCAGGCCTCACGTCTCCGCTAAGGCAGGGATGACCTGCACCCCTGCCTACCCAGGTGCCCCACTAGAACTTGAGGGCCCCTAAGTGTGGTCGGTGTCTGGGAGCCCTGGGCTTGTCCTCAGAGCACTGTGCCATGAGTGTCTGTGCTGCTGGGTCACTGTACGATCTGGCAGGAGCCAGTATCCTTTGCCCCCTTGTATTCATGAGACCACTGAGGCCTAGAGAGGGGAAGTGACCATCCCAGGGTCACACGGGCATTATAGCTCACCCTCTGATTCATCTTTGCAATTTTCCTTTCGTCGATCTATTGTCGTCTCTACCTGTGCTCCCCTGACTGGGCTTCACAGAAGACTGGACTGTTGGGGAAAACACCTCTTCCAGGAGGCTTTCCCCCAACTCCCCAACCTTCCAAGGCATGGACACAGGCTGCTGACCAGATACCTTGGCAACAGCTGCCTGGCGTGGTACCCGTGAGCGTCCTCATCAGAATCTCACCTTCACCTCTGTTGCCCTCTGACCATGGGCAAGCCGTTGTCTTTTTTTTTTAAACCCCAATTTGCCTTTTTTATAGAACGAAGGCATTGAACTTGCTGAATTCTGAGGCTCTGCTTTGGAACTAGGGGTTGGTCAGGCACCCAGAGCCCAGGGTCTTGGTGGCTTCCTGCCGTCAGGACAAAGTGTAACGGGAAGAACTCGGAGCGGGAGGCAGCAGTCCTGGGTGAGAGTCTGCATTGACCTCTCAATAACTGTGTGGTCTCAAGCAAATTCCACTCCGGGCCTTCATTTCCGAAGAAACGGGGAGACCTGCCAGGCTTGGCTTCCTTCAAGGGCAATTAAGCGCGACCACGGCTTTGAAGGTGTTTGCTGAGTTGAACAGCACCGTGCAGGTGGATGTGCCGGCTCCGCGGCCCACAGCGCTCCTCCCAGGGCCCGGCTCAGAGAGCCTGGGCGGATGATCCCCACGTGGCACCCTGCCGAGGGAACGTGGCAGGTGACTGGGCGCTGCGTCCCCAGGCGACTTGTACGGGCAGCATTCCCGGCAGTGCATGCTCTGTTCCCAGCTGGTCCCACTGCTGGGCAGCGCAACGCCCCCCGACCGCCCCCCGATGGGAGGGAATGGGGGAGCCACCTGGCACTGAACCAGCCTGGCTGGCCTCCCACCCCATGTTTTGTTCGCAGAGTTTGGAATGTCCTGGGACGCGGAGCCAGGCTCTCTGGGGGGACACTGGTGCCATCTCCTTGATCTCATTGCTGGACAGGTTTCTCCCTCATTGCAGCTTGGGACTCGGCAGGCTCCCAGCCCCAGCTGCTGCCAGTTCCACTCCGTCTGTGTCTGTCCCAGCACTGGCAGCCAGCAGCCATGCAGCTGGGAGCTGGGGGGCTTCCTGGAAGGTGTGGGGGGGCAGTTCTCCCAGGCCGTCTGCCGTGGGCCCCGGGCACGCCTTGAACAGGCTCCCTACAAACCCTTTCCATCTGTTCTTATTCACAAAGTCCTTTGCCCGTGACCCCCTGATACTGGGGGTCTGTTTGAAACGATGTTCTCAGGACCTAAGGGACTAGGAGGGGCAGAGTGGGCTAACTGCTCGGATTTCTGGTCTCCTTAGAGGGACAGTCTGTGCACAGAGTGAAAAGACACGTGTGTGTGTGTGTGTGTGTGTGTGCGTGCGTGTGTTTGCACGTGCATGGAGTCTTTTTTTGAGTTCCTAGTTTTTAGTATCTCTAGACTTGATTCATTGCAGGAAGTGGTTGGGGGGAAGGGCTAGGGAGGTCAGGGGTTTAGTTCAGGAAAGGGTCCATCCTCTCCTGGAGGGCACTTGCCCTTGGGTGGCTGGACGCGCCGTACCCCGACCTGGGCCCACCTGGCTTGAGAGAGGTATGGTACGGCTAATCCTGTTGTCAGAAATGTGCAAATGTGTGTGTGTGCCCACACACACACACGCACACACACGGGTCATTCCTGAGCCCCCAGGTCAGGAAGGAGATTGATTCATCCTCCCCTAGTTACGGGACACTCCTGGTGTACGTAGCTCACACCTGGCTGGGGCGTGGGGCCTGGGCGTCCTGGCAGTAGAAGAGGGAATCCTCTCTGGGGGTGCAGATCCCTGGAGGGACCCTGTGGTCTGTCCTCAGCTTGGGCAATCCCTGCTCTGATGTAGGTCAACACCCGCCCCAGGCTCGGGTAAACGCTCTTCTTTCCACATCATTAATGAGGAGACTAAGTAAGTCAGCGCCTCTGGCAGGCCCCCCAGCCCCCCGGCAGCCTGGCTGGAGCTATTAATATTGCCCGCGTTTATGACGCCCCTGGCCCTGCCGAAAGCCTCCTCTCTCTCTTCGCTGTTGGAATGAATTTTGTGAATCAGAAGGGGCGGGGGTGGAGAGGCAGCCTGTTGGAATCCAGGACGATGACATCTCCACCTCCTCCTGCGGCGGGTCTCACTCACTAATTCTATAAAGCAGTCACCGTGTCCAGCCCAGCCAGGGGCCGCTTGCCTAGCCGGGCTGCCTCATACCTCTGCTATGCTCTACCTCCCCGGGGGGGCGGGGGGGCGGTGCTGGCCCTGGCGCCAATGATTCAGGCCCCCTGACACCTTGCACTGATGTCAGTGGGAACCGAGGCCTCGGCCCCGGGACCTTCTGGCCTGTTGCCTGGGCCCCCGCCCTGCACAGCGTTTGGCCTCGGTTAGTGCCTCTCGTGACCTTCCCATGGACGAGGCCTGGCTGGGGGAGGAGGCCACGCCAGACAGCCTCTCCCTCACGCTGTCCCTTTTCTGAAAGCTGCCCGCACTGGCGCCCGGCCGTCCCCCGGCCTCCTCGGGTTTCGAGGACTGTTCTAAATTTAATATGGGGGAATTCGGGGAATTTGTGAGCAAGTCCCCAGAGAACTGTGGCTGCCCTGAGGGCAAGGGTCCCTGCTTCTTCCCACCCTCCCCTAATTCTCATTTCTCTAATTGTCTATGTGGGCAGATCCCCACTGGGCAAACTCACTCCCTGAAGGGCTGGGCAGGTTGCCTGCACTTCTTACCTTTGGAGAAGGGTTTTCCCCCTCCACACCCCCGCCAGGGAGGAGTCTTTTATACAACATATTCTCTTGTCATTTGAAAAATGGTTTGCAAATATTTTCTCCCATTCTATGAGTTGTCTTTTCACTTTCTTGATAGTATTATTTGAAGCACAAAAGTTATTAATTATGACGAAGTCCAATTTATCTATTTTTTCCTTGTGCTTTTCGTTTCATATCCAAGAAACCATTGCCAAATTCAAGGTCATGAAGATTTATCTCTATGTTTTCTTCTAAGAGTTTGATAGTTTTAGCTTTTACATTCAGGTCTTCAATCTATTTTAAGTTAATTTTTGTTTATGGTGTGAGGTAGGGGGTCCAGCTTTATTCTTTTGCTGTGGCTATCCAGTTGTTCCAGCACCATTTGTTGAAAAGACTCTTCTTTCCTCATTGAATGGTCTTGGCACCCATGTCAAAAATCAATTAACTGTTGGGACTTCCCTGGTGGTCCAGTGGCTAAGACTCCACACTCCCAGTGCAGGGGGGTCGGGTTTGATCCCTGGGCAGGCAACTAGATCCCACATGCCCGCCACAACTAAAGATCCCGCATGCCGCAACAATGATCTTGCACGAGGCAACGAAGATCCCATGTGCTGCAACTAAGACCCGGCGCAGCCAAATAAGTAAGTAAATAAATAAATAAAATTTTAAAAAGTCAATTAACTGTAAACGTAATGGTTTATTTCTCAATTCGATTCTACTGGTCTCTATGTCTATCTTTACGGCAGTACGACAAGGTCTCGATTACTATAGCTTTGTAGTCAGTTTTGAAATCAGGAATTGCGAGTCCTCTGACTTTGTTCTTCTTTTTCAAGATTGTTTTGACTATTTGAGATTCATTGCGTTTACATTTGAATTTAAGATGAGTTTTTCCATTTCTGCCAAAAACACCATTGGGATTTCGATAGGGATTGCACTGAATCTATTTTTGGAAACATTGTCATCTTAGCAATATTAAGTCTTCCAATCCATAGACATGGGATATCTGCTCATTTATTTAGATATTTAATTTCTTTCCATGATGTTGTGTAGTTTTGGGTGTACAAGGCTTGTGCTTCTTTTGTTAAATATATTTAAGCATTTTATTCTCTTTCGTGCTATTGTAAATGAAATTGTTTTTCTAATGTCATTTTTGAATTGAGTCATTTAAAATAGGATTTGACATAAAGCACCAGCCTAAGCATCATTTACCACCCAACTTGTCAAGAACTTATGGGGACTTCCCTGGTGGTCCAGTGGCTAAGACTCTCCATTCCCAATGCAGGAGGCCCGGGTTTGATCTCTGATCAGGGAACTAGATCCCACATGCCACAACTAAGAGTTCGCATGGTACAACTAAAGATCCCTCATGCCACAACGAAGATCCTGCACGTGGCCGTGAAGATCCCACATGCTGCAACTAAGACCCGGCACAGCCAAATAAATAAAAAAATATTTTTTTAAAAAAAGAACTTATGTAAAAAGCGAGATCAACCTGTGACCCTTAAGTCTAGGTCAGTGGCTTCCCAGTGCCTGCTCTAGGACCCACTGCTGGGCCCCTGGCCTCTAGGGGGACATTTCACCCTCATCCTAGGTCTCCCTGCCTCTGATCTGTCTTTGCTCACACCAGCCTCCTCCCCACCGCCCAAATGATTCTTCTAAATCTGATGCTGTCACTTCCCTGCTTAAAACCTCTGGTGGCTCCCCATCTGATCCACGGGAGAATTTTGAGCTCTTTGGCCTTCTGTTTAAGACCCTTCATCCTTCATTGCCAGCTCTTTGCTGATAGCCCTTGTGGGTCTTCTCTACGGAGTTGTCCCAGATGCTGCAAAGCTGTCAGATTCAAGGGAGGCTCAGCGATGCAACCAGATCAGCTGTTCCTCTGCTGTCCCCATCTCTACCTGAGGCAGGTCCAACCTCCTGACTTCCTAGACACATCTTCCTCCCCCGCCTCAATTCCCTACATGCTGTTACCAAATCCTATAGATATCACCTACTAAGTTCCCCTTGTGTCCCTCTTATTCATGGCCACCAAATCTGGCCTTTATCCTGGGCTGCTCATAGACTATCAGAATGATCTTTCTACAGCATTGATCATCCCTCCTTCAAACCTTTGATAACCCCCCATGACCTCCAGGGACAAAGCCTGGGTGCTGACGTTCTGACCTTGCCCACATCTGCCCTCTCCTCAGGCCTGCCTCACGCCCTCTGTGGGGCCCCCTGTGGACCCCCCGACCGTCCCCCCTCCCCAGCTCCTTGCCCTTGACAGCTCTTCACCCAGGCCTGCCTGGCAAACTCCTGCCCCTTATGCCAGACTTGCCTCTTTAACACGGCATCCCCACCTCCCAGGTGGAGGGAATCCCTCCTCCCAGATGGCAACCATGGCAACCGGGACACTCCGTCTGTCCCTCTCCCTCAGCCAGGACCACGCTTGGTTTTCTTCCATACCACAGAGCCTGGCATGGGCCTGGAAGAGAGCGGCCATCGGCCAATATTTGCTGAACAATGAAGCCACGAGACGCTTTGGAAAAGGCTGAGTTCACTGAGCCACGGTCATGCTCAGTGCTTTCTTTCTTTTTTGTAAATAAATAAAATTATTTATTTATTTATTTTTGGCTGTGTTGGGTCTTCGTTGCTGAGTGCGGACTTTCTCTAGTTGCAACGAACGGGGGCTACTCTTCGTTGTGGTGCGTGGGCTTCTCACTGTGGTGGCTTCTCTTGTTGCGGAGCATGGGGCTCTAGGCGCGCAGGCTTCAGTAGTTGTGGCACGCAGGCTCAGTAGTTGTGGCTCGCGGGCTCTAGAGCGCAGGCTCAGTAGCTGTGGCGCACGGGGTTAGTTGCTCCATGGTATGTGGGATCTTCCCGGACCAGGGCTCGAACCCGTGTCCCCTGCACTGGCAGGCAGATTCCTAACCACTGGGCCACCAGGGAAGCCCTCGTGCTCAGGTTTGAGTGCTGTGATGAGTTGAGGAGTCGCTGGTGGGTCTCCAGGAGGCAGCGGCCTGCAGGAGCCAGGATTCTTTGCCCTCTTTGGATTCGTGAGACCACTGAGGCCTGGAGAGGGGGAAGGGACAGTCCCAACATGGCTCTAGCTGCCACGCAGGGCTCTGAGCCCTGTGTCCTGAGAGGGCCTCTGCCTGGGTGTTCCCCACCTTCCCAGCACCCCCCGATCAGGACTCCCTCAGCCAGTCATGTCCCTGTCCCCCCTGCAGCTGGGCTCTGGTCACCTCCACTTCCTGTCCTTGTCCTCACCCCTCTGCCTGCTTCACTTTGGCCCCCACCCTGCTGCTCCCTGGCGACCAGGGGCCTCTTTGCTCGTTAATCTCAGGGCCTGAACCAGTGGGATGGAGCCCCCCTGCCCCCGGCTCCTCCTGGCTTCCCTCATCCTCAGCATCTCTCCAGGACCAGGCCTGGCTCTCTGCAGCCCCCACCTCACAGCCTCCCTGTCCTGCGTGCTGCCACGCAAGCTCTGCTGGACTGTTCTCAGGCACTCTGCTGCTTCTCCATGGCCATGGGTCTCCCCTGCTTGACCGGACATTTATTTATTTATTTATTTATTTTGCGGTACGCGGGCCTCTCACTGCTGTGGCCTCTCCCGTTGCGGAGCACAGGCTCCGGACGCACAGGCTCAGCGGCCATGGCTCACGGGCCCAGCCGCTCCGCGGCATGTGGGATCTTTCCCGGACCGGGGCATGAACCCGTGTTCCCTGCATCGGCAGGCGGACTCTCAACCACTGCGCCACCAGGGAAGCCCCGAACATTTCTTAAGGGCAGGGACTTTGTGAGTTTTCTCAGAATCCCCAGAACCCAGCACAGGTCTGGCCCAGGAGGGGCTCGATCAATGGTTTAAAATGGAATTCTGGAATTCTTTGGAAAATGTCTTTATTCTCTGCTTTCCCCTTGCCTAGAGATGAGATATGATTTGAGGGACACAAAAGTAGCCTTCCGAGGGGGGAGTATATGATTGGATTTGGGGGGTGGTTTGCGTTACCACTGGGGGAGGTCCTAGGACCTTCTGGGAGCGGGGAGAGGCTATAAGAGGCGGGTACCAAGAAACTTCCCTGCTCTGGACAGCAAGTATTATGGAGGTAATAGCAGAAGGCCCCCCAACCCTGTGTCCCATGCCTCTCCCCTGTCCTGGGGTCCTCTCTCTTCCCTGGGGGTCCTGCCTCTGGCCTCCTGGTCCCCAGCACATGAACCTGCTACACAGCCTTGCCTCCAGACACTCACAGCAGCCCCAGGCCCGTGGCGACTGTGTAGCTAGGAGGAAGTTGCCCGCTGGGGTCTGAGCTCCGAGCCCTCACGCTGGGTTCCCGTCTCCGCCCCACTACACCTCCCGCCAGCGCCTAATCACTTCCATCTGCCCCACTGACTAACGGGGCTCCGGCTGTCAAGGTTCTAAAAATTTCCAAATTCCTCCCCACCCTGTCCTTCCAGGCTGTTTCTCCAGCGCTGGCCCCCTGCTGGCACCCCCATGTACCCAACAAGCTGCTCTTCCCCACGCCACACCCAGTAGGGCAGCGGGTGGCAGAGGGGGGCTTCTGCAAGGGGCTGGACAGGAAGGGCCTCTGGACCCCTCTCCCCCTGGGGAAGGCCCTGACAGCAGCAGAGAATATGGGAGCTGGAAAACCAGGGTCGAAGGAACCATCAGGACAACACTTCCATTTTACAGATCAGGGAAACCGAGGTCCAGAGCCAGCAACAGAGCTGGGTGTAGAATGCAGGCCTTGGGACCCTGGTCCAGGGCTCTCCTACCTCTGCTGTCACTTTTCCTGTCACCTCTAGCTTTCCCTATGGGCTGTGGGAAAGGCAGCTTCAGCCCTGGCCCCACCTGCCCCAGGGACCAGGGCTACTTGGTGACCAGGAGGGGGTCTCTCCATGCCCCTCAACCCCTGGCCTCTTCCCAGCTGGCCTGCTCCTTCCCCCTTCCCTCCCCAGGGTAGCTCCTGAAGAAGTGTTTGTATCTAAATAGTATTTCCAGGGCAACTTGCCTTCCTGGCGCGCGCGCGTGTGTGTGTGTGTGTGTGCGTGTGTGTGTGGTGAGAAGGGGAGGGGAGGAGCGGGTTCAGCTATGACTCCCTCACCCCCCGTGACCCACAGCCCCTCTGGGTTTATAGGACTCGGGCCCTGGGAGCCTTGAGCTTGGACAGAGCCTGAGGATGTCTGCATGAACCACCCATCCTCCCTTTTATAGGGCATCCGCCATGGATGAACTGTGGGAAGGGGCACAGAGTCCAGTTCCCTCGGCCTAAGGAGGCAGAGGGGTAACCCTATGGTGAATAGCTCCCAGGGGACCCCTCTTCCTTCTTCTGCTCCTCAGAGGACCCTCTCCCAGGAAGTTCCTGACTACACACCTCTGTATGGCCCCCCAACTTCTAAGATGAAATCCTACCCACAGGGCAACACTTGCCAGGCTGTGCGTGGCAGCGCCTGTCCACTTCTGCGGCCCCAACTTGCCCTTCTCCCTGCCACACCTGCCACATACCTGCCCCTGCACGGCCCTCCACTCCCCACGGCCAGTCCTCTTTACCTGGCTTCCTCCTCCTTCAAGCCCAGCTTGAGGGTCATGCCTCCTCCTCCAGGCAGGCTTCCTTGGGCTGCCAGAGAGAGCCGACCACTGCTCCATGGGCTAACTCACACCTGGAGCTGACCCACAGTAGCTCGGGTCTCCGTGTGTGTGGTGACCTGGTTCTCAGCCCATGTCCCCTCCAACCACAGAGCAATGCCAGGGAGGGGTCCCTGTGCCTCTGCACTATGGCCTCAGAGCTTGAGCAGGGCCTGGAGTCTGAATTCTTCCCTGCCTGGACTGCCCAGGCCTTTGCAGAGATGTCCGGAGAGGGCCCAGACCTTGGGCTGTTCTGTCCTGGACTTCATTGAGGCCCCAGATGGAGAGGGACGTGGCAGGGTGGTCAGGGCCAGGCAGGCAGGAGGACAGAGGTACGGCCTAGAGTGGGTGGCCCAGTAACAGCTGCGTGGCAGAGCCAGAAAAGACTAGGGTGATGTGGAGGGAGGGAGGGAGGGAGGCAGGGAGGGCCTGGGTCTCTTGCTGAGCACACTCCACGTGAACCTCTTGCCCCATCACTAAGTCCCTTCTCCTCTGTCTGACCCCCTTCCCCTCCCTGTCCCCCTCCCTCTTATTAAGTCCTATCCTAACTGCACCCTCTCCCCCCATCTCCCCCCCTCCGCCCACGCTGGGGCTGGCTTTGCCAGGCATGTTCAGTGGAGCCCCAAGCCGTCGGGCAGCAAGCAGCCGGGCTGCTCCAGGTCCTGGTGCTGTGGCCTCTTCCCAGGATCTGGCCTGGAGCTAGGCGCTTTCTGGGGAGACCTCCGGCTGCCTCCCCCTCCATGGCATGCGGGGAATGCAGCCCCTGCCCATGCCGGCCCCCTCCGCTGCGGGGAGAGGAGCTCAGTCCGGTGGACTTTTAAGGACTAAACAGGGAGCGAGCTCTGTCCCTGGCCTGGCTGAGCTGTCCTCGTGTCTGATCCCGTCTTGGAGGGGCTTGGCCGGGTGCCCCGGTGGGGAGAGGTCTCAGCGCTTAGATCAGGAATAGACCAGGGCTGGAATCATGCCGGCTCTAGCTGGGCCTCTGTCCCGTCTTTGTCCCCACTCGGGCGGTGCTGAGGGCTGAGGACCCCTGCCCCTGTCTAGCAGGGGCTCCGGGCCTGGAACTTATGGCCTCTGGTTTGGACCGCCCACCCTGAGCTGGGGCCTCTGGGTTCTTCTCAGAGGGGCCTGGAAATGATGACTGTTACAGTGCCGGGGACCACAGCTACCATTTCCCAGTGCTGGGTCCTTTCTTGACTCAGCCAATGGCCCTTAGTTTTATCATCACTCCCATTTTATAGATGAGAAAACTGAGGCTCAGACACATTATCTTGTCCAATGCCTTACAGCTGGTCTATGGAACAGTCAGGATTTAGACCCAGTCCTTTGGCTCCCAGTCTCGGGGGACAGAAGATGAGGCAGAGGAAGAGTAACACCTCCCTTTCTGTGTCCCCTGCGATCTTTCCTTTTTCACTGCAGTTTTGGGTAATTCTAGCCACCCTCCGATTGTTAGGTAGCTCCTTGCCCGTCTGTGCACACGACTCCTGGGCCCCATGCTGTGTCCCCGAGGCCCAGAGGCTCTGGCCAACATGATATGCTACTCGGGACCTTGTGCCCAAACTTTGGGCCTCCCATCCCCAACAGGCCCAGCCTCTCCCCAGAGGCTGGGACTGGCCTGCCCTGCCCTCATCCGTCCTAGGCTGGTATTGGGTCCCTCGTTCCCAGGCGTGACTTTCAGACACTCCACTGCCCAGTTCTGCCCCGTTGCACTGTGGGCTTTGACTTCTCCTTGGGTCCCAGGGCTCCAGGAGGGACGACCAAGTCTGGGTCAACGCTGGCGTTGCCCTTTGTAGGGAGGCCTTGACCAGGCGCTTGGCCAGAGTCTGGGGAGAGAACGGACTTATGAGAAAGCCCCGAGGTGCCAGGGATTCCAATTCCTGCTGGAGGGGGCCCGTCCTCTCCCTCGGCCACCAAGGCTGTCCCTCCCAAGGCCAGCCAGCTCTCTCTCCGCCCTGCCACTCTGCTTTGTCTCAGCCACTTCCTGGAGAACTGCAGCTGGACGTGGGATGAGGGACAGGCCGGACTCGCATCCATTGTTTGCTGTGTCTTGGCCCCGTTGTCACCTGGAGTTACCTGTGGCCAACCGAGGGAAAAAACCACGGTGGATTTCGGGCCAGCTGTGTGTTTGCCAGGAGTTTCACAAATGTTGCCTGTTGACCTCAAGGACCCCCAGGGTAGGGGTTACTCTCTCTGTTTTCCAAATGAGCGAAGCTGACCTCAGAAAGGTCGAATCGTGTAAGAGTGGGTCCAGGAGTTAGATTCAGGTGGGTCTGACCCAAAGCTTGAGCCCTCTCCTCTGCCCCCAGGTCGTCTCAGAGCCCCAGGTCAGGGATGAGGACTGCTCGGGGACAGCCCCGCTGAGCCCTGGAGAAGGACGAGGAGGTGTTTTCACCCCAGCCTGCAAGGGGTGGGGGGCTTCCCCTCATCGGATGCAAAACAGCTGCTAGCTGCCCCCGCTCAGCCTTCCCTGCCCACAGACCCTCCTCCAGAGTCACCTCCCCAGGACGCCGCCCCTCCCTAACCGGTCCAGCCCAGGCCTTCTGCCCCGAATCGGGAACTATTTATACCTGTCCTTGGCACAGAGATTCCTCAGGGGACCAGGTGAGCCCGAGGGTGGTCGGGGACCTAGCAACCTCCTTCAACTCTCTTCTCTGGGCAGCTCGTGGTCCCCGACCCCACCCTCTACTGTCACCACTGCGGGAGGGATGAGACTTGGGAATGCTAGTCTGATGGGGGAGGTACAACCCTGGTCTAGGATGATGGTCTGATGGGGGCAAGGCCCTGTCCTAGGACATTGTCTCAACGTGTGTGTGTGTGTGTGTGTGCGTGTGTGTACGTGTGTGTGTACATAGCCCTGACTCAGGAGGCTTACTTTTAGGGAGACATAGTCTTGGTCTGAAATGATGGTCTGAGGACGGAGGCATGGTCCTAGAAGGAGGCAGTGGGGAGGGAGACCTGAAGTTGACGCGGGGAGAGAGACGGGAGGCAGCTGAGTGTCTGCTCCTTGACCATCCAGGAGCAAGCTTTGGGCTCAGCCAAGTGTGGGGTCCGGGCAGCAGGGTGGGGTGGGCCAGGCCGCTGCAGGGAGGGAGGGCTCTGGGGGTTGGAAGGGGCTCACGGACGGTTACAGGGGCTTGGGGTTGGGGTGAGCAGCCTCGCCTGCCCCCGACTCCTGGCCCTTTTTCTTTCTCTGGACACGGAGCAGGTGGCAGGCAGCCTTCCTTGAATGTCCCCACCCCAGCCCTGCCGTCTGGGTCCCAGACGTGGCCTCGGTTGATGGGGCCATGTTCCCTCCCTGGCCAGCTTGGCGGCCACTTCAGACACGCTTGTGCCTGGATGCCCCCCCTACCCCGCCTCGCTGAGGACAGAGAACACAGTCTGCCTCCCCCGGCTGCCCCCGCCCTGCTAATCCCGAGCAAACAGCCGAGCCAAGAATGTCTTGCATACTCTGGCGGGCGGGCTATGGCCACGAAGCCTGCTGGAGGGGCATGAATCACAGCCCCCGCCTGCCAAGTGCTCACATGGGACGTGTTCGAGGCTGGCCGTGCCCAGAGTTGATGGGGAAAAGGGAGGGAAGGAGAGCTGGCAGCTGGGATGGGCAGACAGAGCAATTTTGAGGGGAGGGATGTCTGCTGGACCCATCCCTGGTGGCAGCACAGAAATTATGTTATAGAATTTTAGAAGCCTGGAATTATGCGGTATTGACTTCTTGGAATTCCACAGGTCTGAAATGCGAGATTCAAGGAATGTCACATTGCACTCCTCCCACAGCACGTTGATGCCAAGGCCCCGTTCTGCAGGTGGGGAAGCGGAGGCTCCAAGGGGGCAGAGGGCTCTGCTCCAGGTCACGTGTGGAGTCAGAGCTGGGCTGGGCTGAACCCTGGCCCCCCGCCTTCGGTCTGAGCCCCTTCCAGTCTCACGCGGCAACGGCAGGCAGTGTCCGTTCCAGCCCCCCTCCCACCATGTCTGTGTGCTCCCGGCCGATGGAGAGGGGGGAGCGTTGGGGGCACGGGTGCTGGAGGACCTCCTTCTTCTCCTGCCCTGGCCTTACTCCAATCACAGAAACCACCACGTGGACACTCCTGCTTCCCTGTCTGCAAAATCCCCCTGCCCAGCCTTCACTTCCCTTCCGTTCCCAACATGAGGGGAGCCTGCCTGATGCCCAAGCCTGCTCCTCCCAACTGTACCCGCTCACGCACTTGTCCCAAAACTGCCCACTGAGTGCTGGGTGTCCTCCGGCCACAGAGCCCTCCCCACCCCAGAAGTCTCCCTGCTCTCCCATGTCTGCAAATGCTTCCTAGCCCTACACATCACCACTCCCAGTTCTCCCTCATCTTCAAATGAAAGAAGTCCCTCTGGGTACCACCCTCCCTCACCTTCGCCCCCGAGTTTTCTCCATCAATCCATCCACAGTTAAGTTTCTTCACAGGGTTGTCTACACTTCCCATCCCCCACTTCCTTACTGTCCACCCTCTCCAGAACCCTCTCCAGTCTGGTTTCTGTCCCCAGTCCTCCACGGATGGAGGGATGGATGCTGGAGTCTTGTGATTAAGTGCCACTGCTCCCCAACCCTGCTGCGCCCCAGCCCCGCCTGTCATAAACCCCCGCCAACCCCGGTCTCTCCCTGCCTCCCCAGACCCTCCCTCTGAGCTCCTCCTTGTGCCGGTGGTCAGCGCAGACCCCCTTCTCGCCTCACCGTCCGCTTCCCTGGGGCCAGCAGCCTGATTATCAAAGAGTAAGGGCTGACGACTGGATCGGATGGCCAGCTCAGCTCTCCCCAGGGCTCCAGACCAGGACGTCCAGAACCAAGCCGATGCACCCACCAGGGTGACCCACAGGCCCTCGGACTCAGCTGGCTGGACTCCCCCTTTCAGTGAAGCTACACCTACCACCGCCTACCTGATTCTCTGGCAGAGATGCGGGCATCACCCGAGACTCATCCTTCTCCCTCACCCCAGTCGACGCAATCCCATAACTTTGTTCTCTCCGCGCTGCCATTGCCTTCATTCTGAGCTCATCTGATCTGGGCCGGACTATTGCAACACCTGCATCGCTGGTCTCTGGCCCTCCACGGGGAGCCAGAGGGAGCTTCTGCACAAGCAAGCTTGACCCTGCCACTCCCCAGTGCAACGCCCTTCACTGGCTCCCCACTGCCCACAGGCCCCATGGGACCCTTGGTGGCCAGGTCCTTGACCATCCCTCCAGCCTGACCCAACACCCCCGCTCTGTATTCCATCCACCTCCAAGCGCCCATCACCCCCGACCAGGCCCTACTGCTTCTTGCTTCTAATCTTTCACCTCCCATTCCTTCCCTTTCTCGACAAACTCTCTGTCCAAGTTGAAAGTGCCCTCCTGGTGGTTTCCGTGCTCCTGTAGCACCTGTACTCACCACACTGTATATGTCATCCCCGCATGGCGCGTTCCCTGCTCAAGGGTGAGCTCTGAGAGCAGGGCTCTACCCATCCTTCTGGTGTCTCCACGGCCTGGACCAGAGGGTGCGCTCACCACGAACTTACTGAACAAATGAATGAATGAGCCCAGGAGGGCATTCTCCTTGGGGACCCTGCTGAGATGTTGCAATCTGAGGCCCCAGCTGCACTTGTGGCTCTGGTAGGTCTGAGTTCTGAGCATATTTGCCATGGGCTGATGGCTGGTGTGTGGAAACTTATTCTCCTCTGGGATTTCTAAGCCCATGGGAGAGGGGCAGAGCTGGGTGAGTGCCTGGGAACCGGGAGGGCTGGCAGCAGTGGAAGGCAGGAGTAGGTGGTCGGGGGGTCACGGGTTCGTGCCTGGGCTGGCACTTGGCTCTGACTCTGGAGGACCAGGGCCTTTGAGGATGTGGCTGGGGAGGGGGCATGAGACCTGTCCCCCAACGCGCTCCAGGCCTGCCCTGGAAGCCCAGGCTGGAAGACCAGTGGGTGGAGGAGCCAGTGGAGAAATGGAGTTTGTGCAACAGCATTCAATATGTTTGCAATAATGGGGAATGGACAAAAATGTTAGTTTAACTTTGACAGTGCTCTGGGGACAACATCCATGGCTCAGAGCTCTCCGACTGCCACCCTGTCCAGCCTTGCTCCGGAGACTCAGGGAGGGAATGTGACAGTTGAAGGGTGAGGTAGTCGGGTCTCCCTGTCCCCGGATGTCCCCCTGCTCCCGGTCACTGTGCCGTCCTCCATGGAGAAGCCCGCTTAGGGCTTTGAGAGCTGTGCGCCTTCAAGCCGAATGAAGGTGGCTCACCGGGCAAGGGGAGACCTGCTGCTCACTGCATGTGCCTCCCAGAGGAGGGCCTGGGGCTCTGAAAAAGACCCCCAGCTGGGAAGTGCCAGCATCTTCTGCCTTGAGCCTGCATCCCCCAAACTATGATCCCCGTGTCTGCCCCAGAGCCCCGGGGGTGGCGTTGGGGTACAGTGAGGGCCAGGGTCCCAGGAGACCTGGCTCTGGGAGCCAGCTCAGCTCTTCAGCAGCTGTGTGGCGTTCTCAGAATCACCTCCCCTCTCTAAGCCTCTGGGTCCTCATTAGGAATGTACAGGTTCCCCTAAAGGGGAACGCTCACCCCTGAGCCACTGGTTTGCAGTGCCGGTGCCTAAGTTCCCAGCTGCAGGCAGCGCAGGGGACCTTTGGGTGGGACTGGGGTGAAGGGACTACCAGGGGCTCCGACCCCCACTGTCACCGCTTAGAGTACAAGGGGCTGGGATGCTCACCCCCAGATCTCAGGGCTATTGATCTCCCTGCACGTTGGTTTCTGTGTGTCCCTCCACGTGTCACCTTCGGAGACATGGGGGTGGAGGAAGGATAGGGGTTAGGAGCACGGCCCCTCAGATCCTTCTAGGGCTCTCAGGTGGTGGCGGCTGAGTCACCCCCACTGTCCTCATACCGATGTCACAGGTGCATTGATGTAGGTTCTCCAGAAAGCAGACCTTGAGACGATGTGTTGGGTGCAGGTCTTTTATTTGGGAGAAGCTTCTAGGAAGCACGGGTAAGGTTGCAGGAGGGGAGACAGGGAAGGGAGAAAAGCCAACATGAGCCGGCAGCCGGGGCTCCATCTCCCTGCGGACCCTCAGACACTGCTGCCCAGTAGAACGCTGTGTCATGTTGGGGATATTCTAAGTCTACCCTGAGCTGTATGATAACCAGTGGCCGCATGCAGGCTACTGGGTACTAGAACTGTGGCTAGTGTGACTGAGGAAATGTATTTCTACTTTTAATTAACATTTCTAGGGAGCACTTCTAGGGAGGCTGGGGCACTTATCTGCTCTTTGGGGGCATCAAGCCCCCTGCATTTCTGGGTGGCACCCAGCAAGCTTTCTGGTGTCAGAGAGCCAGCAGGCAGAGAAGAAGAAAGAGGGAAGAGCTTGAAGACATCCTCATGCCAGGAACTCACCAGCAGCAGACGGACTCAGGTGGGCAGAGGGGTCTAGGTAGGGCATCCACGGACACGTCTCATTGGCTGATTGCTGACAGCCCATGATGCGAGGGCAATTGTTGCAGCCTCTGACCTGCCCCCTTCCTCTCAGGCTGGGTAGTCTGTTGGGCAGAGGGAGCGGGTAGTTCCTTTTCCTCTGGGATCTGCTCCATCTGAGGGGCCCTCAGCAGGGCCGCCAGGGCCCAAGGCTGTGGCTGAGTCTAGTTAGGCGGCTTTTTGCTCCTGCCATGGCTGTATTCTTCTCAGGATGACCCAGGAGTCATGTGTCCTGTGAGCCAATTCCTTAAAATCGATCTCTCTCTGTTTCTGCCTGTCTCTGTCTCTCTCTGGTTTTGTTCCTCTGGAGAAATCTGACTGATACATTGCCTAAAAGTTAATTTATTAAGCAAGGCATCTTTGTATTCCTAACCATTTATCAAGCACCTGCTCTGGGCCAGAACCAGTGATGGGCCCTGCAGAACCAGCAGTGGGGAGGCCTCCCGCTGACACTTCTCCTCTCTGGGCTTTGGTGTAAATTGTCACCTCTTCAGAGGAGCCCTTGGACCTTCTGGAAACCAGTTGTCCCACCCCTTTTTCACAGTATTGTTTCAACACCTTCAAATCACGTTTTAAAATTATTTTATTAATATCTTTTTTCAGGAAGAAGATCTGGTTTTGTTTACTTAATAGAGAACCTAAGTGCCAGGAGGCACTTAGCACCCAGTAGACAACAAATGTGTCTTGAACGAACACGGATGAATGTACCGGAAATGTCACCTTTTACTGCCAAGGCCCTCACACCCAGTGGGCATTTGGGGGTGGGAGATGGGGCCCAGGGTCCCAGGCACCTGTAGGAGCCTTAGAAGAGGGTCTGAGGAGATGTGTGTCAGGAAAGTCTTCACATGTGGCCCAAACTCCACATGTAGATTTCACACATGAACTTCACATGTGGCCTGGACTCCAACCTGTACCCCAGCCCATCAGCCAACTTTCTCTCTGTCTCTCTTTTTAAACTAATTTATTTAAATTTTTTAAATTAGAAAAACCCCCTCACCTTTACTGAGGTTTAATTAACACACAATAAACTGCATCCATTTCAAGTTGCATAAGTTTCGACAAATTGTATAGACTCACGTGACCACCACTACAATCAAGATTGTAGAGCATTTCTACCACCTTAGAAAGTTCCCTCCTGCCCCTTTATGATCTGACCCCAGACAAACACTGACCTGCTTTTTGTCACTATTGGCCACTTTTGCCTTTGTAAGAGTTTTATATATAGCATGTACTCCTTTCTCTAGGGCTTTCTTTACTCAGCATGCTTTGAGATTCATCCATGTTGCCGAGTATATCAGTAACTAATTCCTTTTCCTTGCCGAGTAGTATTCCATTGGATATACCATCTGTTTATCTGCTCACTTGTTGATGGACATTAGGGAAATTCCCAGTTTTTGACTGTTCTGAATGAAGCTGTCGTGAACATAGGTGTAAAATCCTTTGCGTGGACATATGTTTCCATTTCTCTTGGAAATCTACTTAGAAGTGGGATCACTGGGTCATATGGTAAGGGTACGTTCAACTTTATAAGAAGGTGCCAAATTGTTTTCCAAAGCAACTGCACCATTTTACATGCTCATCTGCAATGTATGAAAGCTCCAAATACTCGCTGACACTTGGTATTGGAAAGCCTTTTAAAAAATTTATTTTCATTGTGATATAATTTACCTACAGTGACGTGATCCAATCTTAAGTATATCATTCTTTTTTTTTTTTTTTGATTATTGTAGCTTTGTAATATGTTTTGAAATTGAAATTGGGAAGTGTGTGGCCTCCAACCTTGTTTTCCTTTTTCAAAATTGTTTTGGCTATTTGTGGTCCTTTGAAATTCCATATGAATTTTAGGATGCATTTTTCCATTTCTGCAAACCACGTAATTGGGCCTTTGAAAGAGATTGCATTGAATCTGTTTGGGGTAGTATTGTCATCTGTTTTGGGTAGTATTGTCATCTTAATAATATCAAGTCTTCCAATTCATGAACATGGGATATCTTTCCACTTATTTTGGTCTTTTAAGATTTCTTTCATCAATGTTTTGTAGTTTTTTGTGTATAGGAATTGCACATCCTTGATTAAATTTATCCCTAGGAGGTCTTTGGGGTTTTTTTGATGTTACTGTAAGTGGAATTGTTCTTTAAATGTCTTTTTGCATTGTTCATTGCTAGTGTATAGAAAGACAACTGATTCTCGTGAGTTGATTTTATATCCTGCAACTTTGCCGAATTTATTAGCTTTTATAGTTGTGTGTGTGCACGTGTGTATGAATTCTTTAGGATTTTTAACACATAAGACCATATCATCTGTGACTAGAGATAGTTTTTCCCCTTCCTTCCCAATTTGGATGCCTGTTATTTCATTTTCCTGCCTAGTTGTTCTGGCTTGAACTTCTACTACTATGCTATGAAGTGGCAAAAGTGGGCATCCTTGTCTTGTTCCCAATCTTAGGGAAAAAACTTTCAGCCTTTCAGCCTTGAGCTCTGAGTTTTACATACATGGCCTTTATCTTGTTGAGGAAGTTCACTTCTATTTCTAGTTTATTGAGTGGTTTGTTTTCTTTTTAATCATAAAAGGGTGTTGGATTTTGTCAGATGCTCTTTCTGCATCAGTTGAAATAATCATGTTTTAGAAATTCATTCTATTAATGTGGTATTTTACTTGGCTTGATTATCATATGTTGAACCATTCTTGCATTCTGGGGAGAAACCACATTTGGTCATGATGTATAATTTTTTTAATATGCTGCTGAATTCAGTTTGCTGGTAATTTATTGAGGTTTTTTGCATCTATATCCATAAGGGATATTAGTCTGTAGTTTTCTTCTAGTGTCTGTAGCTTCTAGAGCGCGGGCTCAGTAGTTGTGGTGCATGGGCTTAGTTGCTCCGTGGCATGTGGGATCTTCCTGGACCAGGGATCGAACCTGTGTCCCCTGCTTTGACAGGCGGATTCCTAACCACTGCCACCAGAGAAGCCCCCTACTTTTTTTCTTAGTCAAGTTAGCTAAAGATTTGTTAATTTCATTGATGTTTTCAAAGAACCAACTTTTGGGTTTGTTGATTCTATTATTTTTCTATCTCTATTTCATTTATCTCTAATTCCTATATTTCCTTCTTTCTGCTAGTTTTGGGTTTAGTTATCTCTTCTTTTTCTAGTTCCTTAAGGAACTAGATTATTCTTCAGATTTTTCTTCTTTTTTTTTTTTTGTCTTCTTTTTTAATATAGGCATTTACTGCTATAAATTTCCCTCTGAGCACTGCTTTTGCTACGTCCCATATGCTTTGGTATGCTATGTTCTCATTTTGTTTGTATCTATTTTCTTTCTTTCTTTTTCTTTTTGTTTTTTTTGTCGGAGGGTGGGTTCTGTTCACACGCTGCGGCAGTCACCATGGTGGCTACTGGGCGCTTTGCAGGGTGGTAGCACCGAGAGATGCTCCCAGAGCTGCCGGTTCTCACCCTGGCAGGAGGGAGGGTCTGCAGTGTGGCAAAGCCTGTGCTGCCTTCAGGCTCTTCCCTTTGCCTCACGAGGGAGAGGTCTCATCAGAAAAGTGTGACTGCCCCCCTTCTCATCACCCAGACCACCACGATCACTCCCATGCCCATGTGCAACCTGGGTGAAGGGAGAACACACGGCCGTGCGAGGAGGCGGCACCTGGCCCCAATAAAGGAGACAGGAGTGTCTCCCTTACTCTCTCCACCCCGCAAGAGAGCGGCTCACAGGATGCACCACCACAGTGGGGACGCCAGGGGCTCGTTGGGAAAGGGAAACGTCGCCAACTCTCAGCCGCTGGCACTACGACCTGGACCACTCCAGGGGCACCACCGAGGCCCAGGCGGGACACGTGCACATGCTGACGGGAGCCGAAGCACTGCAGCCGGACGTGTCCTCAGCCTCCCGCAGGGAGCGCCTCTCACCAGACAGTCGCTGAGAAGGCTAAGCGAGAGTGCCTGAGGCGTCAGAGGACTCTAGCCAGCCGAAGCCGTGAGGCAGGGGCTGAGCTTGGAGCGGGGTGCCGCTCCCCTGCCCTCCACACACCACTAATGGGCGGGGAGGAGAGGCGAGGGCCCGCGGGCAGAATGAGAAGAGTGGCCCCATTCGCCAGTGGCCTAGGCCCGGCCCGGGAGAGTGGGACATCACCACATGGATTGTAAGTATTTTCTAATTGGCCTTTTGATTTCTTCTTTGACCTAATGGTTATTTAAGACTGTGTTAATTTCCACATATTTTTCAGTTTCCCTTCTGTTTCCTTCATTCTATGGTGGTGAGAGAAGATAGGATTTCAGTCTTCTAAAATTTACTGAAACTCATTTTGTGGCCCAACATATGGTCTATTTTGGAGAATGTTCCCTGTGCCCTAGAGAAGAATGTGTATTCTGCTGTTGTTTACTGGGGTGCTCTATGTAGGTCTGTTAGGCCCGATTGTGTTATAATGTTCATGTCTTCTTTTTCCTTATTGATCCTCTGTCTAGATCCATTATTGAAAGTGGAGGATTGAAGTCTCCGACTTTATTGTAGAATTGTCTGTTTTTCCCTTCAATTCTATCAATATTTGATTTATATATTTTGAGGTTCTTCTGTTTTGTGAATAAATGTTTATAATAGTTATATCTTCTTGATGAATTGACCCTTTCATTAATATATAATGTCCTTATTTGTCTGTTGTAACAGTTTTTGACTTAAAATTTATTTTATTTCATATTAGTATAACCATCCTTGGTCTTTTAGTTAAAGTTTGCCTGGAAAATCTTTTTCATTTCTTTTCCTTCCTTTTACTTGTGTCCTTGAGTCTAAAAATATTGAATTATAAATGTATTGACTTTTATAATTACCCATGTAGTTACCTTTGCTGGAGTTTTTTATTTCTTCATATGGCCACAGATTACTGTCTAGTGTCCTTTCGTTCCAACCAGAAGGACTCCCTTTAACATTTCTCATAGAGCAGGGCTGCTAGCAATGAACTTCTTCAGTTTTTATCTGGGAATGTCTTAATTTTACCTTAATTTTTGAAGGATAGTTTTGCTGGGTATAAAATTCTTGGTTGGCAGTTTTTTTCTTTCAGCACTTTAAATATATATATATCATACATGTCAGCTCTAGAATTCCTATTTAGTTCCTTTTTAAAAGTAATTTCTATCTCTTTGTTATGTTCTTATCTTGTTAATCTATTGTTTTCCCAATATCTTCAGTTCTTTGTTTATAGTTTCCCTTAGCTCTTTTTTTTTTTTTTTTTTTTTTGCAGTACGCGGGCCTCTCACTGTTGTGGCCTCTCCCGTTGTGGAGCACAGGCTCCGACGCTCAGGCTCAGCGGCCATGGCTCACGGGCCCAGCCGCTCCGTGGCATGTGGGATCTTCCCAGACTGGGGCATGAACCTGTGTCCCGGGCATCGGCAGGCGGACTCTCAACCTCTGCGCCACCAGGGAAGCCCAGCTCTTTTTTTTTTTTAATTAATTAATTTATTTATTTTTGGCCATGTTGGGTCTTTGTTGCTGTGCACGGGCTTTCTCTAGTTGCGGTGAGCAGGGGTTACTCTTCATTGCGGTGGCTTCTCTTGTTGCGGAGCATGGGCTCTAGGCATGAGGGCTTCAGTAGTTGTGGCATGTGGGCTCAGTAGTTGTGGCGCATGGGCTTAGTTGCTCCATGGCATGTGGGATCTTCCCTGACCAGGGCTCGAACCCACGTCCCCTGCATTGGCAGGTGGATCCCTAACCACTGTGCCACCAGGGAAGTCCCTCCCTTAGTTCTTTGAGTATATTTAAAACAGTATATTTAAAGTCTTTATTTAGTAGTCTAATGACTGGACTTCCTCAGGTTTGGTTTCTGTTGGTTAATTTTTTT
Source organism: Phocoena phocoena (assembly GCF_963924675.1). Taxonomy (NCBI): domain Eukaryota; kingdom Metazoa; phylum Chordata; class Mammalia; order Artiodactyla; family Phocoenidae; genus Phocoena; species Phocoena phocoena. The sequence goes on from NC_089233.1 coordinate 9,496,436, forward strand.
CCTATGAATGAGCTACACTTTGCTGACTTTTGTATACCTAATAATTTTTGTCGAAAATTGGGCATTTTGAATATTATAATGTAGTAACTCTGCAAATCAGATTTTCTCTCTTCCCCAGGGTTTGCTTTGGTTGATTTTGATGCCCATTTGTTTAGTGACTTAAACTATTTTTGCAAATATTGTATTCCTTGTTGTGTGTGGTCCCTAAAATCTCTATTTTACTGTCTCAGTGGTCAGCAGGTGACCTGCCTGAGATTTCCTTAAATGTCTGGGCCAAAAAGAAAAAACAATAGTACTCTCTTGGTCTTTGTAGCTTGGCTCTGAGCTGGGGCATTCTTTCAGTACTAAGCCATGCTGCCTACAACTCTACCTTAGCCTTCATCTTCTGCTTGTGCGGAGCCCACAGAGTCATCAGAAGTGGAACCTAGGACATCTCAGGTCTTCTCTGAGTATTCATTACATCCTGAGCATGCACATTGCACTCTGTTTTCCCAGTCTGTGCAGTGGCCCTTCTGAGCTCTTATTCCCCCAATAACTGTCCTTCTCTCTCTTCTCCTTCCTGGGCTTTTTGGGTTCTGTCAGCCACTTGTCCCACCTGCCATTCTTTGCCCCTGGAGGGCATGAAGTATATATGACTTTAAATCCTTTCACAGATGTTGCTGCTGCCTGGAAAGTCACTCCAGGTGTGTGTGTGTGTGTGTGTGTGTGTGTGTGTGTTTGTGTTGAGGAGGGAGCGCATAAAAAGAGTCAGCTTCTGAGCCATTCCTCAGGGATCCACCAGTCAGATCAAAACACACAATTACAGTTTTTAAGAACAAGGTCTGTATTAGCCCCTTTCATCTGCAAGTCACACCAGGAATGCAGGCTGTCATCCCCATAGCTGCTACCATGCTGGAGAATGAGAAACGAGGGTCAGGTGGGTGAAAATGTCTCAGTGTTCTCTTGCTGAAATTGCTTTTCTTTCTCTTCGTTAAGCATCTTCCTGGTAGCTGGTTAGATTCCAGAGTCCCAAAAAAGCTGATTAAGTCAATCTTTGCCGACTTATGGCTGTTCCAGTGGAAGGACTGATTTAATTTTCTATGATTTCACGTGGTCTCTGCCTTTTCTTAACTTTACATTTTTATTCAGACAAAGTTTGCAAACAGCTGTATACAGCTTGATGAATTTTGCATACGTATACACTCATGCAGCTGCCACTCAGATGAAGAGCTAAAATGTTTTCAGTTCCTTAGGGGGTCCTTTCATATTCCTTCCAGGAGAGCTACCCATTCTCTCAGTTATTATGACCTTTATCACTGTAAGTTAGTTTTGCCTGTTGTAGAACTTCTTATTAATATAAATGGAGTCAAACAGTGGGTATTCCTCTGAGTCTGGCTACGTTTGTTCAGTCTAATGTTTTTGGGACTCATCCATGTTATTGCCTGTAGCTGAAGTTCATTCCTTTCTTATTACTGAAACAATTCCACTGTATGCCTATATCATGATTTGTTTATCCATTCATCAATTGAAGGGCATTTGGGTTGTTTCCAGATTGGAGCTGTTATGAATAGAGCTGCTATGAACATTCTTGTACGCATGTTTTGGTTGATATGATGCATGGACTTTTTTCTCTTTGGTGTATGTTTAGGAGAAGATTCTCTAGGTGACTTGACTCTTGGGTGGGTGCCCTGTTCTCTATACACAGTGGCCTTTTCTCTGTGTCCATCCGGCCTGAACTCTGGTTTAGCCCTCTGCTTCTTGAACTCCGCAACTCCCAAGAATTCTGTGAGTTTTCTCTTCTGGCTTCTCTCCACCCCACTTAACTTTCATTTGTTTGTCCTTTAACTCTTCTTAATCACCAGCTGGAGCCCTCTCCCTCCAAGACCCTTCTGGACGCCTTCTCCTCTGGATTTAGCTGGTCCCCTTGGCCGTCTCATTCCCTTCCAAAGCCTTGACTCTCAACCCAGTGAATATGGAATCCAAGACTTGACCTTCAGCCCTGCCCTCCCTTCTAAAAGTGGGCCAATGGGCAACTGCTTGTTGGACATCTCTGCTTGGGTGGCCCCAGACCCCTCACAATCCACACTTTCCCAGTTGCCCTTTCCATCATCCCTCAGCTGATTCTCTCCCCTCTGCAGTGCCCACCTCAAGAACTGCTCCACTTTTCCTCCAGCCACACAAGTCTGGGTCCCCACTTCCTTCACTCTGTCCATTTCCTTTCCCCCAGCAACCAATCCGGAGAACCCAAGCACTGTCGACAGCACCTTTCCAATGTCTGGGGGTGGGGGCCTCCACTCCTCTCTAGCCCAATGGGCCTGAACCTGAGCATCTCCTTTCAGTATCGTCGCTGGGCTTCCACCCCCGAGCCTTGCCTTTGCTAATCTGTTTGGCCTGCGCCTCCATCCGTAGTCCCCATAGCCGGCTCTGGCCGCGTCTCCCTCAGCTGCGAGGCCATGCTCCGGGCCCTGCTTTGGGGCCTGGGCTGCAGCCGAGATAGCTTTGGGCACCATTCCTTAGCACCGGTGGTGCGTGGCGGACACGCTCCATGGTCGGGGCTCACAGACAGGTTTTTCGAGTTAGGAATTTGGAAGGGACCCCAGCACTGGTTGCAGTTCAGAGTCCGTGAGGCACTGGGTAGACCCTGCCGTGAGCTCATCTTTCCTGGGGTGGCCGGACTCAGGGCTAAGCTGGCTGAGACAGCAGTTTGGAAAATTTCACACTCAGACTTGCCACTTGGCCGGCCTCTGGGTGACTTGTGGTGAGGCCTCAGTCAACCCTTTCATCCAACAAGTACTGCAGGGGCTGAGTCCACCTACAGATGGGTCACAAAAGGGTGCCGGGGGGGTACCATGAGAGGCAGACCGTACTAGGAGGGGCTTGTGCCCTTGTTGGGGAAAGGAGATTCATAAGGAAACAATGAGAGAACAAGATTGGTGGGACTTTTTTTTTTGTGGTGGGGGGGATGCTGTCGATCATTTAAGACTGGAAAGCTAATTTATTTGTGCTGTAGTGTGATGTGTCCACAGCGCTCTGGAAGAGGCGCAGTGATATACTCAGAGAGCGAGTTAAGAGCAGGCCTCTGGAGCCAGACTACCCGAGGCCACATCTAGCTCCACCACTTGCTAGCCGTGTGACCTTAGGCAAGGTACTTAACTTCTCTGTTCTTGTATCTCCTCTAATATAACATGACGGTAATAATAATTAGCACCCATCTACCTACTTAATCTGATATTCATAATCATTAACTGCATTAATACAAGTGAAGCATTTAGGACAATACCTGACACCTAGTAGATACTCAACAAATATTCACATTGTTATTACTATACTTATTCCAGCCTACCTCTCCACACCCTCCCTCCATGCTTTTGCTTCTCTATCTCCCCAGTGGTACTTTGGGTCCTCTCTGTCTATGCTAAGGAACTCTTACTCCTTCAGACCCAGCTCAAAAATCACCTCTGCTGGGAAACCTCCCCCAACCCTCAGCTCATTTTCTCTGTTGCATCAACACTTGCACATTTTAATTTTAAACATCCGTTTACCTGTCTAGTCTTCTCATCAGCCGGTGAGCAACTTGAGGGCAAATCTGTTTCTAAACCATTTCCTTGTTCCTAATACCCCCATCCCCCCAGGGCTAGCCCCAAATAACCATCTGATGACTGTGTATTGGACAAGTAATTGAAAGAATTAATGACACATGATAAGAAAACATAATGGAAGACGGATATAAAATCCTACAATGTGGCAGTTACAGTGTAGTGTCTGACCAGGCATAAATGGCAATGATACTTCCTGGAGCCAAGGCTGGTGGGCTGCCATGTTGTGAGATCCTGTGGGTGGCAGCAGTCAGGGTGGGCCTCCTGGATGGAGGAGGAGGGGCAAAAGCGACAAGCCCAAGCTGGCTCCAACTGGCTCCAAAAGTGTCAAGCACTGTGGGATTGGCAGCTGGTGCCCCCGTCGTCCGTCCTTGGCCATTCTGCTGCCACTTTGGGGCTGGGGGAGCTTGGCAGAGTGAAGGTCTCCCCTCTGGTCCAGGGAAAAGGCCTGAATGTGAGATGGTGGTGCAGAGGGCCAGCCCCTATCTGGTGACACACGGAACTCCTCAAAGTGGATTTTACGCTCCTTGCCCTAATGCAGACCGTCTCCACTGTGCTTCGGAAAAACAGGGGTCTTGCTCCAGCCTTCTGAAACCAACCTTCCCTTCCTTCCCCTCCCCCAACATTTTTGGAGACCAAAAAAAAAAGCAGAACAAGGCTGAATGAAGCAGAGCAGAATGGCCGAGGGGCTCAGGACACCACTCTCTGCACTGGGCAGAGTAGCCACTTCCTCTTGAATGGGTGGGAGCCAGCTCAGACCATCTCTCCAAAGCTGCTCTCCCCATCCACCTGTCCCTTCTGCCTGCTCACCAGGAAGGCTACAGACAGGGCCTGGCAAAGCCGATGCTGGAATGGAGCCAAAGCCACACGCCCACTCGGCAGTGCTGACACCTGCCCGCTGCCCCTCATCTGTAAGGTTTGTGCTCTGCAGCCTTCTGCCCTGGCCCTGGTCCCCACTGCTCCTTCTTGTGCCCTGTCCTCTCCCTGATTGTCAGCCAGGACAGGCTGAGAGGGCCCAGCTTCTCCCGACTCACTGGATTCATGCCCTGCTCGTCCCCTCCACCGCCTGGGTGACCTTACCCAAGTCCTTGCATCTCTGAGCCTCGGTTTCCCGGTGGGTAAAATGGAGAGAGTGAGAGTGACTGCCTGTGTGAGGGGGAGGAGGCCCCACCACAGGGGATGCGGGAAGGCACATGTGTGAGTTACTGCCACGACGCTTGCCTGTCTCCAGGTCTGAGCCTCACCTCTGCTCCTCCAGTTCCTTGCAATTTGTGGTCCAACTCTGGGCCGCCCCCTAGGAACCCTCCCTGGACCACTGTAACCCCCCGCGGATGCCGTGTCGGTATGACGCTCTGCATAGTTCGGCACTTACTCTGCACACCTGCTTCTGCTTATATATCTGTTTATTCATAGAAAAGCACAGCTTGGGAGGCCAAAGGTCTGGGTTGGAGTTCCTGCTCTACCACCGCTGTCTGGCTAAGATGGAGAGGCAGCCTGCATCCTCTTTCCAAGTCCCCAAGTTCCTCATTTCTGAGCGGAGATGGTTATAATCACGCCCACCTCCCAGACTTCTCATGGGGCACAATGGGAAGCATGCATATGAAAGCACTTTGTAAACTATAAAAAGCACTTGGTCCTGTTGCTTCTTTTTGTCTCCAGTTTGATGTTTCCTACGAGAAAGACTTGAGCCAGGGTGGTGGAGTCAGGAGGGTGTGGTACCAGGCAGGTACCCAGGGAGTGGTCCTGCTTGACCCTGCATGTGGAGGCCCATGTGTCTGGGTGGTGGCAGACCAGGAACGCTGGCCTGCCGTGACTCAGACGGCCCACAAGAGCGCTGGCTGGGGGAGGTGGCAACCCTGTGGAGTGATTTCCTGCCCTGGTCCCCATCTAAAGACATCCAGATGGTTGCTTGATGATGTTATCCAGGAAACTGGTTGCCAGACATGGGGGCTCTGAGAAGAGGTCCAAGGAGACACACCAGAGGACACAAGAGGACACATCTGATCGTTGAAATGTTGGATTGCCCAAATTCCAGCTAGAAACCATCAAAATACAAACACCCGGTGGTAAACAGAGCCACAGCGATCAGATTGTGAAAGGGAGTGCCAGAAAATTCTGCATAATTGAATTATGAAAATTCTTTTTTGGACATGGAGGAGGGAGGCTGCCTGGTGTGGTGGGGAGGGCGAGGGAGGGCTGGGCCAGGGGAGGATGTCTTCCTGAGGGCCACACCCAGGTTGGACTTGGCTGTGTCCCCTCTGTGTTCCCTGTGCCCAGCCTCCCTGGGTCCAGAGCAGGCATCAGCGAGAGCCTGGAGGATCTCAAACATGCGGCCAGGAAGTTGTTATCTTTAAGATGATGGGGAGCCACGGAGGGTGGTTACAAATATCACGTCCAGATATTTGGACTTGGGCCACGGTGAAGAAGATTGGGTGGGATGGTCCTTAAAGGAAGTGAAGTAGGTAAGGAAAGAGAAAACCATGAGATAATAAAGAGACAGAGTCTAGGGGAACCGGCTGGATATTGTAGATGGGGGGTGGTGATGATGCTTGAGGATGACCCTCTCACTTTGGAACTGGGAGACAGAGTGGGCAGGGAACGGGAGGGGTAGGCTTGGAATAGAAAAGGATGATCTCAATGTGAGGCTTATGGAGTTTGGAGGGCTGGCCAGCTGGACATGTCCAGAGGAGTTTGGTTAAGCAGTCTGGGGTTTGTGGTAAAAACCTAGGCTTGGAGTTTCAGGCTTGGGAGTTGTCTGAGGTTGGGTTTCTTAGAAGCAGACCCTGAGATGCAAAGTTTTGTGTGAATGATTTATTAAGGAAGTGCTCCCAGGGGAGCCTGGGAAGGGATGGTGGGGGGCGTAGGACAGCACAGGGAAGGAAGTCAAGCAGAAAAGTGTGATCTCGGGCAGAAGCCCCAGCAGCCTGACCCTGTGGGGACCGTGGACTGTAATTACGCTTCCTGGCCTGAGGCAGGGGGTTGGACTTTCTGCCAGTGTCAGCCAGTGGTTGGAGATTGTGGCAGCAAGGGGTGGGGAAATTCCTGGCATCTAAACTCCCTGCAAGTGCAGGGAAGCCTCCAGCAGCCCAAGGGCAGTCCTCCCAAAAGGGGCCATGAGCCAGTTGTTGGACAGGAGAGCCTACCAAGGCCAGGGACGCAGGGTGGTCACCGGGTTCTTCAGTGGAGAGGATGTATCACATTGTCTGCTCCCCAAGTCCACAGCACGTTGACAGTCATCAAAGCTGGTGTGGATGGGTTGGCCCTGGAAAGGGCAGAGCCAGAAGAGGAGAGCACTGAGGGTGGGCCCCGGGCAACACTGACAGTCCAAGTTCCTGGCTGGAAGGGGCCTTAAAGTCCACCTAACCCAACTTCCCACGGATGCCAGCAAGCGTTGGTCACGAGTGACTGCAACTCTACTCAGATGACTTAAGCAGAAAAAGAAGTTATTGACCTGGGTAGCTGGGAAGTCCAAGGGTGTGGCCAGGTGCTGGAGTGGAAATTACGTAACCGGGTTTCTCTCTCTCTAGCTTTCGACTGTGCCTTGCCATGCGTGCTGGTGTCCCTCTCAGACAAGCTCTCTCCATGAGCTGGGAAGGCTGGTGTCTGGCAGCTCCGAGCATTATCATTAAAATTTTCAGTACAAAAGGAAGAAAGACAATCTTCCTCTCGGCTGCCAAACATCAAACCTCAGAGAGGACTAATTGTCCTGCTGCACCCATCACTATGGGGCATCCTGTCCTGAAAGTACCCACTGTTGACACCATTATCCAGCCCAGCGTCACCCACTTCCCGGGTCTCTTTCTCTCTCTTTCCCTTTCTCTTTGTATTTCACCCAGGCTTGAGTCAAAAGACTACCTCTCAGAGAGGGGAAAGGGAAGGATCAGCCCCTCCAAACCAGATGAAATGGGTTTTCCATGGGAAAAAGTGTTAGCTACTGAAAGAAAGGGAGGGCTAACGACCATGGACATCCTTTCCACCTGCTGGGTGGCCACCTGGCCTCCCCTTGTGTTTCTGAGACGGAGACGCCCCCGCCAAAGGCCTCTAGGAAGGTCAGTGTGGATCCTAGGAAGGGGGAATGGGGAAAATGGAGGGCCTACCCTAGAGAGATGGAGAGATGAGCCAAAGACAGGCTTTGGCTAGCTGGCTGTAGCGTGTCTGGGATCTGGCCCTGGGACAGGGGAAGGGGCAGAAGCAGGCCCTAAATTGAAGCCCCAGGGGTCTAGCCTTGGGGTTTGGAGATGCTGCCTCTAAGACACTGGCTTACGGGGCAGGTAGAACAGACACTCCCCATGTCCAGCTGAAAAGGAGGGGCTGGGCAGAGCTGGCTGTCCCAGGAGTCAGACAGGGGGACCTAGCTGGCATCCAAGGGCAGGGCAGGCTCAGTGGTGGCCCTGGAACTCTAACCCTGCTGGTCGACATAATAGACTTGGTCAGCACCTGGGGCACTGGGGTGGGAGTCAGCCCCCAGATGCAGGGAGGCAAAGAGCATGCCCTTCCTACAGGGACAGAAAGTTGATTAGTGGTTGCTTGGGGCTGGTGGGGGCTGGAAGGGAGGCAGGGGGTGAGAGCTAAAGGATACGGGGTTTCTTTTAGAGGTGATGAAAGTGTTCTAAAATGCACTACACTGGTGGCTAGTTACACATATCTGTCGGTATACTAAAAACCACTGAATGGGTGAGTTGTCTGGTGTGTGAATTATATCTTAATAGAGCCCTTTGGTTGTTGTTTTTAAAAGAGTGATATTTGGGACAGGTCACAGAACAGGAGTGCCTGGCAGGGAGACTGAGACATAAGGCTCTCCTGTGGGCTGGCTGGGTCCCCATACAGGGGTAGAGGCAGCTATGGCTCAGATGGTCCCTGGCGTGTCCCCAGGCAGGTGGGAGCCTGGTGAAACCAACTTCAGATGTCACCTTCTGTTGGGACTATGGGGAAGACTCACCTGTCTGGGCCCCCAGTTCCATCACCTACTTGTCTGTAATAGCTCCTAAGTGGGGAGCCCGCTCTCCTCTGTACCCCCTCCACTCTGTAGTCAGGGCATCTTTGCAAATGCAAACGTACTCCTGTCATCCCATGAGTGACAAGTATATCTGACCTTCCTGCACATCCGGCCCCTGCTAACCAGTAACACCTACCTCTTTCCATCCTTTGAACCCAACATGCCCTCAGGGCCTTTGCATTTCCTGTTCTTAGGGACCAAAACTCCCTTCTCCTCTTTTGGCCTAGAGTAGCTCCTACTTCCTCTCCTATGGACCACCTCTCCCTGGGAGCAAGTATACATTCCTGTCCATTTGTAATGTGAGCTCTCCGGGTCTGTGTGTGCTCACCCTACCCAGAACACCCAGAATAAAAATGTGTTCAATGAACGAAAGAATGTTCTCTCTGGCCTGGGAAGGCTGGAGCCTGCAGAGGGAATCTCCAGGACTCCAGGGTAGACAGCTGGGTGTGGGCACACGGGGCCAGCAGGTGAATCCCGTCCTGCGGAGTCGTAGCGCAGTGATTTCTGGACCCTGAGGTCACGCGTCTCTCTGTGGCCAGAAGGTCAGAACGTCCGGCTGCAGCACATTTGCAGACTTGGGGCAGGGCAGTCCCGAGACTGGCAGGGATGAGTTGGAGCTGGAGGCTCTGAGGGTAAGGAGATGCTCTGGCCTGGAAAATCACATCACGAGCTCGAGGCTGGCCTCAGGACAAGGCAGGGAAATTGCTAAGGGGCTGGTGTTCCAAGAGGCGGCCTGTGCAAGAGGAGAGATTGATTCTTGGAAAGTGGAAACCCCCATGGGGACTGCAGTGGGTCTTTGAGCTGCTGCTGAGTGCCATTCTGGCTTCAGGACCATCCAGAGTGGTGAAAACAGAGTGGCTGGAGATTCTAGCCACTTCACATGTAGACAGAACGGTGACGTCCGGAGGACTGGGGCCGTCGTCTGAGGCTGGGGCAAGCTGGAGCATGGGCCCAGGTACCCTGGCTCTTGGCCTGGCCTCTTTCCTTTCTGTCAGGCCGCCGCTGCCACTGCCTCTTCCAAATGGGAAAATCCACGTGGCATTTCTCCTTGATTCTGGAAGGGATACTATAGTAAGTGTGTGGATGCTCACAGGTCCTCTCGTGTAAAGTAGACTTCCCTTCTTAAGCATCCTTGGGTGGGGTGGTTCTCAAAAGCATCTCCACTCTCTGTGTCCCTGTAGGCTACCTTCGCACATTCACTTTATTGGTTTTTGAGACTTTTTATTTAGAAATAATTTATAACTTACAGAAAAGCTAAAAGAATATTACAAGGAACGCCCTTGCAATTGTTTTATCCTGGAGTCATCACTTGTTTACATTTTGCTACATTTGCTTTATCATTTAATCTCCATCCACACAGACATAAACACACAGAGACAGATACACAAACACAGACACATAGACACACACATTAAAAGCTGTTAGTTTGGGAATTCCTTGGCAGTCCAGCACTGCAGGGGGCACGGGTTTGATCCCTGGTCAGGGAACTAAGATCCCGCATGCTGAGAGGCAAGGCCCAAAACCTCCCAAAACTGTGAGTTCATACTGATACACCCAATTCCTATCCAACAGCTTAGTATACTTCTAGACTTCTCCTTTTCATGTATGTGTGCTTCCCTCCAACAATGAGAAAAGTAGCTCCCATTTTGTATTTATTTGCTCAAGGCCAGAATACAAGAAAACTGTTTCAGAGTTGGTAACCCATACCACCATAACAGGAAAACCTATTAACTGGTGTTCAATATTTCCTTTTTTTTTTAAAATAAACTTATTTATTTTTATTTATTTATTTTTGGCTGCGTTGGGTCTTCGTTGCTGTGCACAGGCTTTCTCTAGTTGCGGCGAGCGGGGGCTACTCTTCATTGCGGTGGACAGGCTTCTCATCACAGTGGCTTCTCTTGTTGCGGAGCACGGGCTCTAGGCGTGCAGGCTTCAGTAGTTGTGGCACGTGGGCCTCAGTAGTTGTGGTGCACGGGCTCCGTAGGTGTGGCTCGCAGGCTCTAGAGCGCAGGCTCAGTAGTTGTGGCCCACGGGCTTAGTTGCTCCACAACATGTGGGATCTTCCTGGACCAGGGCTCGAACCCGGGTCCCCTGCATTGGCAGGCGGATTCTTTTTTTTTTTTTGCAGTTTTCTCTTTTATGATAATAACCAGATCAAAATTTTTCTTAAAGATTATAGGAATCTTCAGCATGTCTGAAGCAGTGTAAGTAGTAAATGCTTTGTGGGTGTTGATTAAGTTATAATTAGTGCGGGGAAGAGACCAACTGAGGGACGTGATTGAAGGCTTGAGTGGGTGGAGGGGTCACTGCCCGCCCAGGTCTCCTGGGATCAGGTGGCAGGTGGATTCTTAACCACTGCGCCACCAGGGAAGTCCCTGGTGTTCAATATTTCTTTACATTTCCTTAAGATAAAATTTAATATAGAAAATGCACAAATCTTAAGTGTGTGATTTGATGAGTTTTAACAAATATATACATTTATATTACCCACAGCCCAATTGTCTTGGTAAACCATACCATAGCCTGGGTGGCTTAAACATTAGACATTTATTTCTCATGGTCTGGAGGCTAGAAGTCCAAGATGAGGGTGCCAGTGGATTCAGTTCTTGAGGAGGACTATTTTCCTGATGTGCAGATGGCCATCTTCTAGCTGTGTCCTCATGAGGCAGATAGAGAGAGAGAGAGCTCTGGCCTTGTTCTTCTTCTTATAAGGTTGCTAATCCCATTATGGGGGCCCCACCATCATGACCTCATCTAAACCTAATTACATCCCCAAAGCCCCATCTCTAAATGCCATCACCTTGGGGGTTAGAGCTTCAACATAGGAACTTCAGAGGGACACAAACATTCAGTACATAACATCAGTCAAGGTAGAGAACATTTCCATCGTTTCAGAATGTCCTCTAGGATAACTAGGAGCAGAATGGCTGGGTGATGAGGAAAGTGTATGTTTAATCAAACAAGAAATGGTCAAAACTTTCCTCACAGTGTTTATATTTTTTACCTTCTCCCTAACAATAAAGGAGAATGGTACACTCAATCTTTTTAAATTTCATCCTTTAGAGTGGAAACATACATTATACATATACTTTTTCAGTCTGGCCATTCTAATAGATATGTAGTGTATCTCACTGTGATTTTATTTTATTTTATTTTAATAAATTTATTTATTTATTTATTTTTGGCTGCATTGGGTCTTCCTTTCTGCAGGTGGGCTTTCCTCTAGCTGTGGCGAGTGGGGGCTACTCTTCGTTGCGGTGCATGGGCCTCTCATTGTGGTGGCCTCTCTTGTGGAGCACGGGCTCTAGGCACGCGGACTTCAGTAGTTGTGGCATCTGGGCTCAGTAGTTGTGGCTCGTGGGCCCTAGAGCGCAGGCTCAGTAGTTGTGGCGCATGGGCTTAGCTGCCCCGTGGCATGTGGGATCTTCCCGGACCAGGGCTCGAACCCGTGACCTCTGCATTGGCAGGTGGATTCTTAACTACTGTGCCACCAGGGAAGCCCCCATTGTGATTTTAACTTGCATTTTCCTGCAGACAATTATGTTGAACTCGTTATCATTTATAAAACTTCATTTGAGAAGTGTCTAATGTTGAGGTGTTTTGCCTGTTTCTTAAATTGGGTTTTAATTTTTTTATTATTGATTTGTAGGAGTTATTTATATATTCTGATACAAGTCGTTTGTCAGATATATGTCTTACAAATATTTTTTTTCAAGTCTGTGGCTTATCTCTTTCTTTTCTTTTTTTTTTTTTTTTTTCCGGTACGCAGGCCTCTCACTGTTGTGGCCTCTCCCATTGTGGAGCACAGGCTCCGGACGCGCAGGCTCAGCGGCCATGGCTCACGGGGCCAGCCGCTCCGCGGCATGTGGGATCTTCCCGGACCGGAGCACGAACCCGTGTCCCCTGCATTGGCAGGCGGCCTCTCAACCACTGCGCCACCAGGGAAGCCCTCTTTCTTTTCTTATTGGTAACATTTTATTGTGATAAAATACACAGAGCATACAATCTACCATCTTAACGATTTTAAAATGTAAAATTCAGTGGCCTTTAGTACATTCGCAATATTGTGTGACAATCACCACTGCCTAGTTTCATTTTCACCAGTCCAAAAGGAAACCCAGTACGCATTAAGCTGTCATTCCGCATTCTCCAATTTTCCAGCCCCTGGCAACCATTAATCTACTTTGTGTCCCCATGGATTTGACTACTTTGGATACTTCATATTAACAGAATCGTACAGTATTTGGTCTTTTGTGTCTAGCTCATTTCAATTAGCGTAATGTTTTCAAGGTTCATTCACACTGTAGAAAGTATCATTCACTGAATGTGCTCCTGTTATCCGCAAATGGATCTGGTTTTACTTCTTTTCTAATCTGGATGCCTTTGTATCTTTTCTTTCCTTATTGTCCTGGCTAGAACCCCTAAAACAATGTTGAACAGAAGTGGTAAGAACAGATATTCTTGTCTTGTTCCTGATCTTAGGGAAAAAAATTCTCAGTCTTGCATAATTATTAAATATTATGTTTTCTCTGGGTTTTTCATAGATGTCTTTCATCAGATTGAGGAAATTCTCTTTTATTTCTAGTTTGTTGAGTGTTTCTATGTGGAAAGGGTATTAGATTTTGTTAAATTCTTCTTCTACATTTATTAAGATTATTATGTGTTTTCCCTTTATTTTGTTAATATGGTATATTTCACAGATTGATTTTTGTATATTGAACCAAACTTGCATTCCTCAGATAAATCCCACCTGGTCACATTTTTGTGATACAGGTCACATCTTGCTTGTATAATCATTTTTGTATGCTGCTAGATTCAGTTTTTTAATATTTTATTGAGGATTTTCCATCTATTTTCATAAGGAATATTGGTCCATCATTTTCTTTCCTTGTGATAGTTTTGTCCGGCTTTGGAATCTGGGAAATGCTGGCCTCACAGAATGACTTAGGAAGTGTTCTCCTCTCCTCTTTTATGGAAAGAGTTTGAGAGAGATTGGTGTTAATTCTTTTTTAAACATTTGGTAAAATTAAACAGTATAATCATCTTGTCCTGGGCTTTTCTTTGTTGAAATTATTTTGATTACTAACTCAATTTCTTGTTACATGCTTTTTCAGATTTACTTTTTCTTTTTCAGTCACTTTTGGGAGTTTGTGCATTTCTAGGAATTTATCCATTTCATCTGGGTTATCTAATTTGTTGTCATACAATTGTTCATAGTGTTTTCTTATAATCCTCTTTATTTTTATAAGATCTGTATTAATATCCCTTCTGTCATTCTTGAGTTCAGTAATTTGAGTCTTTCTTTTTTTTACATCAGTCTGGCTAAAGATTTGTCAATTTTGTTGATCTTTTCAAAGAACCAGTTTTTGGTTTTGTTCATTTTCGCTATTGATTTTATTGTCTCTGTTTCATTTATTTCTATGCTAATATTTATTATTTCCTTCCTTCTACTGCTTTTGGGTTTGGTTTACTCTTTTCCCCCTTACTTTCTTAATGTATTGATGGAGTATTAGGTTGTTGATTTGAGATCTTTCTTCCTTTTTATTTTAGGCATTTATAGCTATAAATTTCCCTCATTTATAGCACTACTTTTGCTCCATCCCAAAGGTTTTGGTATGTTGTGGTTTCATTTTCCTTAATCTCAAAATATTTTCTAGTTCTCCTTGTGATTTCTTCTTTTGTGACCTACTTTATTTGAGTGTGTTATTGAATTTCCATATATTTGTGAATTTTCCAAATTTCATTATGTTATTAATTTCTAATTTCATCACTTTATGGTCAGAAAGTATACTTGCATTATTTCAGTCTATGACAATTTATTGAAACTTCTTTTATGGCTTAACATATTAATTATCCTGGAGAATGTTCCATGTGCACTTGAGAAGAATCTGTATCTTGCTGTTGTTAGGTAGATGTTCTATAGATGTTTGTTAGATCTAATTGGTGTATATTATGTTTAGTGTTCTCTTCATTAAAAGTGGGATATTGAAATCTAGATATGGGAATTCCCTGGTGGCCCAGTGATTAGGACTCGGCGCTTTCACTGCTGGGGTCTGGGTTTGATCCCTGGTCGGGGAACTAAGATCCCGCAAGCTGTGCGGCAAAAAATGAAAAAAAAAGAAAAAGAAATATCAGGACTTCCCTGGTGGTGCAGTGGTTAAGAATCCACCTGCCAACACAGGGAACACGGGTTCGAGCCCTGGTCCAGGAAGATCCCACATGCCGCGGAGCAACTAAGCCCAGATGTCACAACTACTGAGCCCGTGAGCCACAACTGCTGAAGCCCACATGCCTAGAGCCTGTGCTCCACGACCACAACAAGAGAAGCCACCACAGTGATAAGCCCGTGCACTGCAATGAAGAGTAGCCCCCGCACACGGCAACTAGAGAAAGCCGGCGCCCAGCAGCGAAGATGCAACACAGCCAAAAACAAATAAATTAAAAAAAAAAAAGGTTACATACTATAGGATTTCAAAAAAAAAAGAAATATCTAAATATTATAGTTGGATTGCTTATTTTTCCCTTTAATTCTTTCAGTTTTTGCTTTGCATTCTGTGGGGCTCTGTTTTCAGGTCATATATGCTTACAATTGTTATATCTTCCTGATGGATTGACCCTTTTATCACTTTGTAATGTCCTTCTTCGTCTTTAGCAACATTTTTTTTTTCTTAAAGTCTGTTTTGTCTGAAATTAGTGTAGATACTCCATCTCTCTTTTGGTTACTGTTTACATGGAATATCTTAATCTATTTATTTTTAAATCCATTCTGCCAATCTTATGTCTCTTAATAGGAGAGTTTAATCCATTTAGTTTGATGTATATACTGATAAGGAAGGACTTGCTTCTGCCATTTTGCTATTTGTTAGATCATGATCATATGATTTTAGTTCTGAGTAATTTGTAGATGCTCTTTATCAGGTTGAAGAAGTTCCCTTTTTTTTTTTTTTTTTTTTTTTTTTTTTTGCGGTACGTGGGCCTCTCACTGTTGTGGCCTCTCCCATTGCGGAGCACAGGCTCCGGACGCGCAGGCTCAGCGGCCATGACTCACGGGCCCAGCCGCTCCGCGGCATGTGGGATCCTCCCGGACCGGGGCACGAACCCGCGTCCCCTGCATCAGCAGGCAGACTCTCAACCACTGCGCCACCAGGGAAGCCCAGAAATTCCCTTCTATTCCTACTTTAATGAGAGTTTTTATCCAGAATGGATGCTGAATCTTGTCAAATACATACGTTGATATGATCATATTGTATGATACTACTGGGATTTTTAAGGAGGCTTCAGTATTTAGGCATGATCAATTATTAACTCCATTTCTAGGCCCTCTCCCCTCTCTGGAGAATGTGAGGGGGGGAAGGTGGGGCTGAAAATTTCAAATTTCTAATTATGGCTTGGTCTTTCTCATGATCAGCCCCCATCCAGGAGCCCAACAAGAGTTACCTCATTAGAACAAAAGACACTGCTATCACCCAGGAAATCCCAAGGTTTTCAGGAGCCCTGTGTCAGGAACCAGGGCCAAAGACCAAATAGTTTTTAACAGATGCTTCTAGTGCTCTTATCACTTAAGAAATTACAAGGGTTTTAGGAGCTCCATGCCAGGTACTGAAGGCAGAGGCCAATATAAATAAATAAATAAATAAATAAATATATTCCCCCATTATCTCATATATATATATTTTTTCATTCTTTTACTATACTGGTTTACGTAGGCATCATAGTTAGGTCTTACTTTTTAATCCAATCTGACAGTCTCTGCCTTTTAACTTTTTAACTGGGGCATTTTGACCAGCAGTTGAAGAACGTTTTCTGTAAAGGACAATTAATAAATAACTTAGGGTTTGTGGGCCACATATGGTCTTTGCTACATACTCCTTTGCTTCCTTTTTTTTTTTTTTTTTTTTTGCGATACGCGGGCCTCTCACTGTTGTGGCCTCTCCCGTTGCGGAGCGCAGGCTCCGGACGCGCAGGCTCAGCGGCCATGACTCACGGGCCCAGCCGCTCTGCGGCATGTGGGATCTTCCCAGACTGGGGCTTGAACCCATGTCCCCTGCATCGGCAGGCGGACTCCCAACCACTGCGCCACCAGGGAAGCCCCCTTTGCTTCCTTTTTAACAATACTTTATAAATGGACAAACCATTCTTAGCTTGAGGTCCATGTAAGAACATGCTTCAGGCAGGGCTCGGCCTGCAAGCCATAGTTTGCCACCTGTCCCATAAACCATTTATATTTTATATCATTATTGATATGGTGGGACTTAAACCTGCCATCCTGATATCTGTTTTCTATTTGACCCATCTTTTCTTTGTTCCCCGTTCCCTCTTTTTTGGGCTTCTTTTGAATTAATTGAATATTTTTTTATGATTGTATTTGTTTATTAGGTATAAATCTTAGTTTTTTATTATTTAGTGATTGTTTTATGACATCGTGTACATCTTTAACTTATTAGTCTACCCTCAAGTAACATTATACACTTAAAATATCGTATAAAAACATTACAACATTGTACTTCCATTTTTCCCCTTCCCCTTGTGCTTTTGTTGTCATGTTTTGCTTCTACATGCTATGATGCCCCAATACAGTGTTATTTTTGCTTTAAGTAGTCAATTCCCTTTTGAAAATATTTTAAAAAATAAGAAAAAGACTTTTTTAATGTTTATCCACACACCATTTCTGATGCTCTCAGTTCCTTTATATCCATCCATATTTTCATCTGGTATCATTTTTCTCCCGTCTGAAAGACTTCCTTTAACATTTTTTTGAAGTGAAGATCTGAGGATGATTAATTCTTTCAGTTTTGTATGTCTGAAGAAATCTTTAGGCTCTGGTTCTGGGTAAAATGGAGTAAGTGCACTCCACCCTGTCTCTCCTGCTGAATACAGCTGTAAAATCTGGACAGAATACATGGAACTGCTATCTGAGGACTCTGAAAAGTCCATATTAGTAGGAACATTGGAAAAAAAGGCAAGTTGGAGCACCACTGAATCAGTGGTGAGTCTACCCATGTTTTTCCTATAGTATCCTCCAGCCTGAGCACAATATAGCCTGAAACCAAGAACTGGTGTTGGCATGAACAGTGAGAAGTCCAGGAGAAACCTTCTAGTTCCCGCTGGAGGAGCAGGAAAGGGACCTCCTAATGCTCAGAGAGAGAAGAGAATTCTTCTTTTTTTCCTCCAGTCTCTCATGCCACTGCCCCAAGCAACTCTACGGTAGTGATGTGAGACATCCCAATGGAGCCCACAGGATCAATTCCTCAATAACAACAAACTTCTGAAATGATTAAATAGTTAACCCAAAGAGTTCCATGTTTATTGAAGAAACTGAATTCATAGCTAGAATTGACCAGTGAACCCAACTGGGTGGGTCTGGTGCTGTCTATTTTGGAAGGTTATTAATTATTGACTCAATTTCTTTAATAGATACAGGCCTATTCACATTGTCTATTTCTTCTTGTGTGGGTTTCGCAGATTGTGTCTTTCACGGAATTGATCCATTTCATCTAGGTTATCAAATTTGTGGGCGTCGAGCTGTTCATAATATTTCTTTGTTATCCTTTTAATGTCCAGGGGAGCTTTAGGGCTGCCTCCTATTTAAGTTCTGATATTAGTAATCTGAGTCCTCTTTCTCTTCTTTTCCGAGCCTAGTTAGAAGCTTATGAATTTTATTGATCTTTTCAAAGAACCAGTTTTCGGTTTCATTGATTTTCTGTTTTCAATTCCATTGATTTCTACTCTTATTTTTATTACATCTTTTCTTCTGCTTACTTTGGGTTTAAATTGCTCTTCTTTTCCTAGTTTCCTAAGGTGGAAGCTTAGTTGATTGATTTTTGATCTTTTTTTTTTTTTTTTGATCTTTTTTTTTAAGTTGTGTTTTAATTTTCATTTCATTCAAAGTATTTACAAATTTCTCTTGATATTTCTTCTTTGATCTATATGTTATTTAGAAGTGTATTGTTTAATCTCCAAGTATTTCAGGATTTTCCAGCTATCTTTCTATTATTGATTTCCAGTTTAATTCCATTGTGGCTTGATAGCAGACATTGTACACTCTCTATTAAGTTCATTAAGGTGTGTTTTATGCCCCCCAATGTAGCCTATCTTGATCAATGTTCCATGTGAACTTGAGAAGAATGTGTATTCTGCCATTGTTGGATGAAGTAGTCTATAGATGTTGCTTATATCCAGTTGGTTGATGATGTCGTTGAGTTCAACTGTGTCCTTACTGATTTTCTGCCTGCTGAATCTGTCCGTTTCTGATAGAAGGGTATTGAAATCTCCAAATATGGTAGTGCATTCATCTATTTCTCCTTGCAGTTCTGTCAGTTTTGGCCTCACATATTTTGATACTCTGTTGTTAGCCATGTACACATTAAGGATTTTTATGTGTTCTTGGAGAATTTACCCTTTCATCATTTCTGCCTTTTGTGGCTTTAATTGAGCCTTTTTATTATTCCATATGCTCTCCTTTCTTAGCATATCAGTTAATACTTCTTTTTTTAGTGGTTGCCCTAGAATTCGCAATATATATTTACAACCAATCCAAGTTCACTTTCAAATAATACTATACTGCTTCACAGGTAGTGCAAGTACCGTAACAAAATAATCCTAATTCCTCCCTCCTGTCCCCTGTATTGTTGTCATCCTTCATTTCACTTAAACATAAGTATACACATATATGTGTGTATATATATATATAATTGAATACATTGTTGGTGTTATTAGTTTAAACAAGCTATTATCTTAGATCAATTAAGAATAAGAAAAATAAGTTTTTATATAACCTTCACTTATTCTTTCTCCAATGCACTTCTTTTCTTTATGTAGAAGTAGGTTTCTGATCTTTATCATTTTCCTTCTCTCTAAGCAATTTTTAAAAACATTTTTTGCAAGGCAGGCCTACTGGAAACAAATTCTCTCAATTTTTGATTGAGAAAGGCTTTATTTCTCATTCACTTTTGAAGGATAATTTCCACCTAGAATCCTAGATTGGTGGGGTTTTCTTCTCTTAATACTTTTAAGTATTTCACTCCACTCTCTTCCTGTTTGCATAGTTTCTGAGAAGTTGGATGTAATTTTCATCTTTTTTTCTTCTGTAGGTAAGGTGTCTTTTTCCCCTGGCTTCTTTCAGGAATTTTTCTTTATCTTTGACTTTCTGTAGTTCGAATATAATATGCCTGGGTGTAGTTTTCAGCATTCATCCTGATTGATGTTCTCTAAGCTTCCTGGATCTGTGTTTGGTGTCTGACATTAATTGGGGAACTTATCAGTCATTATTGTTTCAGAAATTCTCTCTGTTCCTGTCTCTCTTTCTTCTCCTTCTGGTATTCCCATTTTGCATATGTTAACACCTTTTATAGCTGCCTCACAGTTCTGTTCTACTCTGGGTTTTTTTCCAGTCTTTTTTCTCTTCGCTTTTCAGTTTTGGAGATTTCTACTGAGACATCTGCAAGCTCAAAGATTCTTTCCTCAGCTGTGTCCAGTCTACTAATAACCCTATCAAAGGCATTCTTCATTTCTGTTTCAGTGCTTTTGATGTCTAGCATTTCTCTTCGGTTCTTTCTTAGAATTTCCATCTCTGCTAACGTTGCCCATCTATTCTTGCATGCTGTCTATTTTATCCATTAGAGCCCTTGCATAGTGATCATAGTTGCTTTAAGTTCCTGTTTTGATCGTTCCAGCATCCCTGTCATATCTGTCTGGTTCTGATGCTTGCTCTGTCTCTTCAGACGTTTTTTTTTTTTTTTGCCTTTTAGTATGCCTTGTAGTTTTTTTCTTGATAGCTGGACATGATGTACTGGGTGAAAGGAATGACTGTAAATAGCCCTTTAGGGATGTAGTGGGAAGGGGGTGGTGGTGGAGGAGCACTCCATAGTCCGATGGTTAGATCTCAGTCTTTTAGTGAACCTGTGCTTCTGGACTGTGAACTTCACAAGTACTTATCAGTTGTTTTCCCCTGCTTGGGTGCCACAGAATGGCTAGAGTGGGCTGGAGTTGGGTATTTCCCCTTCCCCAAGACGGGCTCTGATAAAACCTCCACAAGTAAGGCTCTGGTTAGGTAATTTCTCCTGAGTGCAGGCTTTGTTAAGAAGAACAGAATGCTCTGGCATATTTCACAGTGGTTTGTTTTCTTCTCCCCCTGCCAGAAGCACTTAGGGGGGTTTTCTCAGATATTCATTATGAGAACCTGGTAGAGCTTCAGGAGGTAAAACACGCAAGTGTGGGGCATCACCCTGTGACTGAATCCCTCTGGAGCTTTTATCAATCAGACTTGTCCACACTGAGCCTCCAGCAATTTGTCATTGTAGTTGAGGTTTCCCCACCCCAGTATTGGTCTCTGATCTGGTAAGTTGTGATTCTCTGCGTTCATCTGTTAGTCTCTGCAGTTTGGGGAGTGGGGGTGGGCAGCAACTTTCCCTGTGACCTCACTTCTCGGATGGATCTGAAGTTGTGGATACTTTAGTTCCTTCGGTCTTTTACTTACTGTTAGGACAGAGCTATGGCTTCCAAACTTCTTACATGCTGGATGGGAAACTTTCCCTTCTATTTTTAGTTTGCTGAAAAGTGGTTTTATCATGAATGGATGTTGAATTTTATCAAATGCTTTTTTCTGCCACTGTTGAAAAGACTATGTCGTTTTTAACCATTATTCATTAATATGTTGTATTACATTGATTTTTTTCTTTTTTTTTTTTTTGTAAACATTGCATTTCTGGGATAAATTCAAGTTGGCTTGATGCTTTATATGTTTCTTGGTTGATTTGCTAATCTTGCTAATAGATTTTTGCATCTTTATTTATGAGAGCTATTTGTCCATAGCAGGGAATTACTAAACTTTTTCTGTGAAGAGTCAGGTAGCAAATATTTGCGGCTTTGCAGACCATGTAATCTGCATCACAACTCCTCAGCTCTGCCACTGTGGCATGAAAGCAGCAATAGACAATACGCAACTGAATGGCCATGGCTGTGTTTTCATATAACATTATTTATGTAAACAGATTGCAGGCTGGTTTTGGCCTCTAGGCCACGGTTTGCTGATCCCTCGTCTACATTTGTTAGGGTTTTTTTTCCCTTGTAATGTTTTTGTCTGGTTTTGGTATCAGAGTAACATTGCCTCATAAAATTAGTTGGGAAGTATTCTCTCTATGTTCTGTAAAAGTTTTTTGGAGATTGGTATTACCTCATTCTTAATTGCTTGCTAGAATTTACTAGTGAAGCCATCTGGGCCTGGAATTTTTCCTTGTTGGAAAGTTTTAACTATAAAACATAAATTTTAGTAGATATAGACTCATTCAGATTTTTCTATTTTTTCTTTTTTATATCACATACCATAAAATTCACTTTTTTTTTTAAAGGAAACAATTCAATTGTTTTTAGTATATTCACAAAGTTGTGCAACCATCTTCTAACCTCATAAACATTTTCATCTCCCCCCAGAACTCCATATCCGTTAGCAGGCACTTATTCTCCCTTCCTCTCAGCCCCTGGCAACCACTTTCTGTCTCTATGGATTTGCTTATTTACAAATTAACATTTGCTTATTTACAAATTACGTTTCATATAAATGAAATCATATAACATGTGACCTTTTGTGACTAGCTTCTTTCACTTAGCAAAATGTTTTCAAAGTTCATCCATGTTGTAGCATTGATACGTCTTCATTCATTTTTATAGTTGAATATTATTCCATTGTATGGGTGTACCACGTTATGTTTATCCATTCATCAGTGATGGGTATGATGGTTGATTCGACTTCAGGGCTACTATGGATAATGTTGCTATAAACATTTATGTACATGTTTTTATGTGAACATATATTTTCAATTCTCTTGGGTATATACGTAAGAGTAGAATTTCTCCTTTGGCAACTTCTTTGTTTAACTTTTTGAGATACTGCCAAACTGTTTTCCAAAGTGGCCGCACCATTTTATTTTTCTGTCAGCGACGTATGAAGGTTCTAATTTCTCCACATTCTTGTCAATATTTTTTTATTGTCTTTCTTTTTATTATAGCCATATGGTGGTTTTGGTACATCACAGTGTGGTTTTGATTTTCATTTTCTTAGTGACTAATGATGTTGAACTTTTTTCTCATGTGATTTTTGGCCATTTGCATGTATATCTCCTCTTGGGAAATGTTTATTAAAACCCTTTTCACATTTATTTAAAGAATGAGTTACTTATCTTTTTATTGTTTTTATGAGTTCTTTATATATTCTGGAAATTAGTCCCTTATCAGATAAATGATTTGCAAATATTTTCCTCCATTCTGTGGGTTGTTTTTTCACTTTCTTGATGGTGCTTTGAAATATAAATGCTTGCTCTAATTACAATGGCCAGGACATACAAGCGACCTAAGTGTCCATTGACAGATGAATGGATAAAGAAGATGTGGCACATATATACAGTGGAATATTACTCAGCCACAAAAAGAAGCGAAATTGAGTTATTTGTAGGGAGGTGGATGGATCTAGAGTCTGTCATACAGAGTGAAGTAAGTCAGAGAGAGAAAAACAAATACCGTATGCTAACACATATATATTGAATCTAAAGAAAAAAAATGGTTCTGAAGAACCTAGGGGCAGGAAAGGAATAAAGACGCAGACATAGAGAATGGACTTGAGGACATGAGGAGAGGGAAGGATAAGCTGGGACCAAGTGAGAGAGTGACATGGACTTATATATACTACCAAATGTAAAATAGATAGCTCGTGGGAAGCAGCTGCATAGCACAGGGAGATCAGCTAGGTGCTTTGTGACCACCTAGAGGGGAGGGATAGGGAGGGTGGGAGGGAGACGCAAAAGGGAGGAGATATGGGGATATATATATATGTATAGCTGATTCACTTTGTTATAAAGCAGAAACTAACACACCATTGTAAAGCAATTATACTCCAATAAAGATGTTAAAAATATATATATGACCAGTTTTGATAATTAATTGTTAAAGAAAAAAGAAATATAAATGCTTAAAATTTTGATGAAATCCAATTTACTTATTCTTTTCTCTTGTTGCTTGTGCTTTTCACATCTTATCTAAGAAATCATTGCTTTGTCCAAGGTCACAAAGATTTGCTATATTTTCTTCTAAGAGTTTCATAGCTTTAGTTCTTACATTTAGGTCTTTGATCCTGTGAGTTAATTTTTGCATACGGTGAGAGGAATTGTTTTGTTACTTTCACTTTAGAATTGTTCATTTCTAATGTATGTAAATTCAATTGATTTTTGTATATTTCTCTTGTATTCTGCAACCTTACTGAATTTATTAGTTCTAATAGGTTTGTGTGTGTGTGTGTGTGCGTTTGCATGTGTGTGTATGTATTCCTTAGGATTTTCTGTGAACAAGATCCTGTCATCTACAGATAGAGATAGTTATACTTCATCCTTTCCAACCTGGGTGCTTTTATTTCTCTTTCTTGCCTAAATGCCCTGATTTCTTTGTCTTGTTCCCGGTCTTAGTAGGAAGGCTTTCAGTTTTTACCATTATGTATGACGTTAGCGGTGGGCTTTTCATTAATGCCTCATATCACATTGAGAAAGCCGTGTTCTCTTGTAGGTCACCGAGCTTCCTGAAAATGATGATTTTGAATTATTTGTCAGGCAATTTGTAAATCTTCGTATTTGAGGGGGTCAGTTGCTGAAAAATTACTGTGTTCGTTTGGTGGTGTCATGTTTCCTTGATTTTTTGTGTTCCTTGAAATCTTGCCTTGTTGTCTTCACATTTGAAAAAGGAGTCATTTTCTCCAGTCTTTACTGACTGGCTTTGGGAGAGGAATACTGTTACCAGTCAGCCCAGCTAGGAATTCTGAGGCTCAGCCATTTCCTATGGATGTGCGCACTCCACACCTCTTGTTCCATCTTGGAGGGAAATTCTTAAGATGGTATGCCTTCTATGGATTCTATAAAGCCAGGCTGGAAGCTGAGAGCCCCCTGTTTGTTTTTCCCAGGAATGCTCATGAAGTCAGGCCAGCTTTCTCCCAGAAGTCCCAGAGTCAGGCCAGCTTTCTGCCTGTGCTTGTAAGTGGTCTGCAAAGATTCACACTCACTGCCCGTGGGGGCGTGTGCAGGGAGCTGACCACAGGAGGTGGGTGAGGTGTGCAGAGCATTGGGGGGTACGCTTGGACTAGTTGGGGGGTCTGCAGGTGAGGCAGCCCAAGGGGCTCGTGGGTGGGCTTCCTGATGGAGTCCACAAAGTGGTCTGTAGGATCTGCAGCCCTTTAATGAGTTTTGAGCCCTGGTTTTGTGCTCCTAGCCTCTCTCAACCCCTCAGCTGTGCTGGTCACCCCAGGATTCTGGGTGGGTGAGAAAGAAGTGGGCCTCTTGGGCACCATCTGCCCTGGTTGGGTGGCCATGTGCTGGTTCACTACACGCTCACTTTTCCCTGTGGGAGAAATTTCAGGCCAAGGGAGTCTCTCTTGGCATTGAGCTATCCCACCTTGAGAGAGAGGTGACATAGGTAAAGTGAAACTGTTCATTACCATCTTCAATGCATCTGTTTTTTGGGTTTTTTTTTTTTTTTGTTCCAACAGTGGTGGAACTTCTCTGCTGGACTCCTGGACTCGCATGAAGGTACTGTCATCCATCAGTGGTTGTCAGAATTGATGTTCTGTGGGGGAATGGTGATAGAAAACTCCTATTCTGCCGTCTTGCTGATGTCAGTCCTCCAGTATCAATTCTTCTTTAAACGTTTAGCAAAATTCACCAGTAAAGCCATCTGGTCTTGGGCTTTTCTTTGTGAGAAGTTGATGATGATGATGATGATGAATTCAAACTGAGGCTCTCAGCCCAGCATCCTGTAAGGAACTGAATTCTATCAATAACCACATGAGTTGGAAGCAGTCTCTTCACCAGCTGAGCCTCAGATGAGACACCTTAATTACACCTTTGTAAGATTCTAAAGCAGAGGACCCAGTTAATCTGTGCCTGGACTTCTGACCCACAAAAGCCATGAGAAAATTAGTGTATGCTGTTTAAAGCCACCATGTTTGTGGTAATATTGTTATACAGCAATAGATAACAAATACTTTAATGATTTGGACTTTTCAAATAAACTGCTTTTGGTATCAGCAATTTTCTTTATTGTTTGTCCACTTTCTATTTCATTGATTTATGCTCTTATCTTTATTATTCACATTTTTCTGTCTCAGGTTTAATTTGCTCTTTCATTTCCTAGCTTTTTAAGGTAGACCCTTTACTCACTGATTATCGACTTTTCATCTTGTGTATAGCCATTAAAGCTATGAATTTCCCTCTAAGCACTGCTTTTAGAGCTGCAGCCCACACATGTTCATATATTGTGTTTTCATTTCCATTTAGTACAACATACTTTCTAATTTCCCATGTGGTTTTTTCTTTGACCTATGGGTTATTTAGAAGTATGTTAATTTCCCAATATCTAAGAAATTTTCTAGATTTTAGAATTCACCTTATTTCCCTTCTCTTAGGTATCACTTTTCAGTACCGCCTCTTCTCCATGTGAGACAACTGCTGTGTCATCTTTTATTTGGTTTTCTACTTGTTAAGGTGGGAGGGCAAATCCAGTCCCTCTTACTCCATGTGACTAGATGCAGGGTGATATGTTTGGGTTTAACTACCATCTTGCTATTTGTTTTCTTTCTTTTTTAATATATTAAAATAAAAAAAAACTTTTGGCTGCCTTGGGTCTTCGTTGCTGCACACGAGCTTTCTCTAGTTGTGGCGAGTGGGGGCTACTCTTCGTTGAGGTGCACGGGCCTCTCACTGCGGTGGCTTCTCTTGTTGTGGAGCTCTTGTTGCGGGCTCTAGGCGTGTGGGCTTCAGTAGTTGCGGCATGCAGGCTCAGTAGTTGTGGCTCACAGGCTCTAGAGCATGGGTTCAGTAGTTGTGGTACATGGCCTTAGTTGCTCCACAGCATGTGGGATCTTCCCGGACCAGGGCTCGAACCCATGTCCTCAGCATTGGCAGGCGGATTCTTAACCACTGCGCCACCAGGGAAGTCCCGCTATTTGTTTTCTATTTGTTCCCACAGCTTTGTTCATTTTTGCCTCTTTCCCTTCCTTCCTTTGGACTGAGGTTTTTTCTTTTGGCTTTTGCCTTCCATTTTGATCACTTTTGCCTATTAGCTAGTTCTCTCTCTCTCTCCCTCTGTGTGTGTGTGTGTGTGTGTGTGTGTGTGCGTGTGTAATTGCTCTAGAGTTTATACTTCGGATTTTTAATTTATCACAATCTACCTTTAAAGTATATTTAACACTTCATGAGTAATACTAAGACCCCGTAGCCCTGTACTTCCACTTCCATCCTTTGTGCCGTTATAGTCCTTTATTTTACTTCTATGTAGGTTATAGACCCCACAGTAGTGTTATTTTTTCTTTAAGTTAGTTACCTTTAAAAAAAATTTTAAATTTCTTTTCAAAGCAAACAACTTTTTCCTGAAATATAGTTGATTTACAATGTTGTATTAGTTTCAGGTATACGGAAAAGTCAATTATCTTTTAAGGAAATAAAAACGAGAGAAAATATGTTTCATATGAGTCCCCATATTTGCCATTTCTGATGCTCTTCATTGTCTATAGATCATGTTTACACATAGTATCTTTTTCCTTCAGCCTGAAAAACTTTAAAAAAATTTTTTTCACAGTGCAAAGTACACTGGCAATGAATTTTCTCACCTTTTGTTTGTCAGAAAATACCTTCATTTTTCTTTCCTTTTTTTTAAAAAAAACTTCAGTACTGAAAAATGCTTACCATAATTGGACAACACAGGGTTGCCATAAATCTTCAATTTGCAAAAAGTGCAGTATCTGCAAAGCACAATAAAGCAAATTATGCCCGTACATGTGTGTGTACTGATGTACATGTATAATTAACATGCATAAAATATGTATATATAATTTAAATATTAAAAATATATGTGTTAATGTTCATTGTTTGTCTGAAATTCACTATATCCAGGTGTCTTGTATTTTTATTTGCTAAATCTCTCACCCCTTGGTCTCTGTGTATGCTCTCTGCATTCTAATCTCTTTTTTTTTTAAATCATTAAAAAAAATTGAAGTATAGTTAATTTACAATGTTGTGTTAGTTTCAGGTGTATAGCAAAGTGATTCAGTTATATATATATGTGTATATATATATTCTTTTTTAGATTCTTTGCCATTATAGGTTATTACAAGATATTGAATATAGTTCCCTGTGCTATACAGTAGGTCCTTGTTATTTATCTATTTTATATATAGTAGTGTGTATTTGTTAATCCCAGACTCCTAATTTATCTCCCCACCTCACCCTGCTCTCCCCTTTGGTAACCATAAGTTTGTTTTCTATGTCTGTGAGTCTATTTCTGTTGTGTAAATAAGTTCATTTATATCATTTAGAAAATATCTTTTTCTTTCTCCTTTCTTTCTTTCTTTCTTTCTTCCTTCCTTCCTTCTTCCTTTCTTTTCTTTCTTTCTTTCTTCTTTCTGTCTCTTTCTTTCTCTTTCTCATAGCCTTAACCACTGGACCACCAGAGAAGTCGCAATACTTTTAGTTTTTTTTTTTTTTTTTTGCGATACGCGGGCCTCGCACTGTTGTGGCCTCTCCCATTGGGGGGCACAGGCTCCGGATACGCAGGCTCAGCGGCCATGGCTCACGGGCCCAGCCGCTCGGCGGCATGTGGGATCTTCCCAGACCAGGGAACGAACCCATGTCCCCTGCATCGCCAGGTGGACTCTCAACCACTGCACCACCAGGGAAGCCCAGTACCTTTACTTTTCACCTTCATTTTTGGAAGGCTATTTTCATCAAATAAAGGAGTCTAGGTTGAGTCTTTTGGCACTCTAAAGATGTCATTTCATTGTCCTCTAGCTCTCATTGCTTCTGACCAGAAGTCAGCAGTTACTCTTATCTTTATTTCCTCTACATAATGTGTCATTTTCCCCTCTGGCTGCTTTTAAGATTTTCCCTTTGTCATTGGTTTTCAGCAAATTGATTATGATGTCCTTTGGTGTGGCTTTCTTTGTAGTTATTCTTCTTGGGATTCTTTGAGCTTCTTGGATATTTGAGTGTATGGTTTTCACCAAATTTGAAATTTGTAAAAATTTCAGCCCTTATTTCTTCACCCTCTGGTACTCCAATTATATATGTGATAGATGAATTAATGTTGTTCTATAGGTCTCCAAGTCTCTGTTAAAATTTTTAAAAATCTTTTCTCCCCCTCCAATCTGCAGTTAAACTCACCCAGTGAAATTTTCATTTCGGACGTTATATTTTCAGCTCTAGAAGTTACGCTGGTTCTCTTTTATATCTTCTGTTTCTCTCCTCATTACATTTCTTTTTCCTTTAAAATCTTGAACACTTTTATGATAGCTATTTTAAAGTCTTGCAAGCTAATTTGATTATCTTTGTCACTATCTATTTCATTGATGTTTTTTCTTGGTTATAGGCCACATTTTCCTTCTGGGTTCCCCAGACACTGAGCCTGAGTCTGTTATTAGAATTAGGTGCCATGGTTTCCTGAGGTAGGGAAGCAGGATGTGGCCTCAGGGGAAGTGTGTTCTTGGCCTGATCCACAGGGAAGGCTCTGGAGCATAAGCTGCACCATTGTGTTAACCTCCCTGGAGGCCCCCATTTCAGCTGGCCATTGGCCGTAGGCTGCCCAGCATCCAGGCTACTAGCTCCCAACAGCTGAGGGCTGTTCTCTGGAGAAGGGGCAGCTGTAAGCCATGAGCAACCCATGTTCACAGCCCACAGTTGTGTGGGCGCACAGCTGACGAAGGGCATCTGGGTGGAGTCCTGCAACGGCCTTGACCACAGCATGTTTCTCTGTCTCAGAGTCTTCCAAGTGGGTCCCCTCTCTGCCTGACAGCAAATGAAGCCCGGCATGTGGGAATGGGGGTTAACTCTCCTGGCGGCAACCCTCCAGCAAGGAGAAAACGCCCATGTCCTGTCACTCGGACAGACCAATCTGGGTGACATTCTGTATAATCCTGGAGGTTCTGGTGGAATTGAGCCCCTGCTGCCTATGGCAGAGAGCACCCTTAGGTGGGCTTCATGCTCTCCCTGCTCCTCCCTCCTGCCTCTTGGAATCTTCTCCCAAATGCACACTCTTGCTCAGGCACTGCATTCCCAGGAATCAGACTAAAACGCCTGGGGCAGAAGTTCTGGACTGAACCCTGAGGGTAACGGAGACCTGTAGGAAGGTGTTATGCTTTCAGGGTGACTTAATTGGATTTTCACTTTAGAACAGTCCCAAGGGGCGGTGAGGAGTGGACGATGTCACAGTGGGCCGTGGGAGAGGGAGTGGGTGTCAGGGGAGGAAAAGGACAGGAGTCACTGAGAGGGAGAGAGACGGGACTTGTGGCTGGTTGGAGATGGCAGGGAGAGTCTGTAGCCCAAAGCCCTGGCAGCCTGGAGCCCAGGGCCTGGGGCAGGATGGGGCCATAGGGAGGGGCTTCTTTGGGGGAAGCAGGCAGATCCGGTTTGCCCAGTGCTTCTCTAAAGAAGCAGTGATTACTTGAAATGTCCAGAACAGGCAAGTCTATAGAGACAGAAAGTAGATTAGTAGCTGCGTAGGGCTGGTGCGGGTAGAGGTAGGGCCCAGCAGGATTGGGAGTTGGGGGGTGATAGCTGAAGGGTTTCTTTCTGGGGTGATGAAATGTTCTAAAATTGACCGTGGAGATGAGTGTACAACTTTGTGAATATACTAAAAACCATTGAGTTGTACACTTTATTACTATTATTTTTTTATGCGGTACGCGGGCCTCTCACTGTTGTAGCCTCTCCTGTTGCGGAGCACAGGCTCCGGACGCGCAGGCTCAGCGGCCATGGCTCACAGGCCCAGCCACGCCGTGGCACATGGGATCTGCCCGGACCGGGGCACGAACCCGCGTCCCCTGCATCGGCAGGCGGACTCTCAACCACTGCGCCACCAGGGAAGCCCTGAGTTGTACACTTTAAATGGGTAAATTGTATGGTATGTGAATTACATTGCACTCAAGCTGTTGTTTTTTTTAAAAAAAAAAACAGTGAGTGCAAAGTTGTGCAAGGGATATGGCGTTGGCTGAGGGAGGGAACTTTGCTGACTCATGGAAGGTGGGATGGACCTCAAAAGTTCTTTTATTCACCCACCTTGTTTACCAGTGGGGTGCAGGGAAGGAGTGAGTCAAGGGCTTACACCCAGGTCTCTAGACTCCCTGGTGTAGCTCTCCCCCTGCCGTCTCCAGCCAATTTGCCTGCAGCTGCCCCTCCCCGGCCACTCCATCTGCCACAGCATTGCCTTCCCTTCCCTTTGGCCAGTGGCCTGGCTGAGAGGTGGGTGACAAATTGGATGAATGACCTTTCCACCTTCTGCCCCCTCCCTGCCGTTCCTGGTGAGTCTAACTGCAGCCCCAGGGGTCTTCTTGCTGCCAAGGACGTGGCCTGGGAGGAGCCAGCTTGGGTGGAGGGACAAGATATTTGGTTCTCTGAGCAAGAAGGATCGGGAAATTGAGTCTGACACCTGGCAAGGCCCACTGCCCGGGCGGCTCGCAGGGGAGCCTGGCGGGCACCCCAGCCAGGCTTTTCCAGGCCAGCACCTCGCCAGGGTCCTGACAGAGTCCAGAAGTGGGCATGCCGGGGGACGGGGGTGGGTGTGTGGGAGCAGACAGCCTGTGGGTAATGGAAAAGCTAGAACATTGGTCATGGCGGGCCTGCAATATTCGTGTGTTGATGTCAACAGAAGAGGAGGAATTTGTGACCTTTTGCCAAAGATGCTGGTATTCCCAGTGGCCGCCTCAGAGCGCGTGCTTGGACCACTCCTGGAATCTTCTCGCCATCATTGTTCCACCCTTGCTGCCAGCAAGACCCCCAAACCCCCCTGCCTCAGATACCTCCATCAACCTCGTCATCCCACTCCTGGCAGCTCCCTCCAGGACAGAAGCCTACGTAGCACTGGTACCCAACGTGCCCCTTTCTACCTGACCAGTGTCATTCTCAGAAGACCCTCTGCTGGGCCCTGTCTCCCCACCTTTATGGCCTCAGGGGCTCAGGGATGCTCTGAATCCACCCAGTGGAACCTTTGCTCTCCTGCCTGACTGTGGCCAGGGCTCTGCTTCTTTCCTAGAACAGGAGGGCCTATCCCCAGGTGACCTCCTGACTATCTGGCACCCCAGGCACTAGCCTCTCACTGAGTTGGAAACCCCTACCCTGTCAGCTGCTGGGTCATGCCTGATGCTTCATTCACATTAGCTAATGCTTGGGAGGCAACTGGGTCCCCTTCCTTCCCATTATCTTACCTGGAGACAAATGCTCATCGGTGACACGGGTCAGAAGGGCTTCTCAGATTGAAATAAAGTCGTGGCTGGAGGAACTTCTATGTTTGGTGGACAGTTCTGGGTCAAGAGCTACTTGCAGCAGCTCCCTGACTGTTAGCCTCAACGTTGCTGTTGCCTCCAGATTCACTGGCCACAGCGGCATCCCCATCACCACCACCATCGCTGCCACCGATACCTCCATTGTTTCCATCATTTCCTCCATCGCCATCTCCATCCTATCCACCACTTCTACCATCACCACCACTCCAAACCCATCGCCACCAGCTTCAGCAGCTCTACCATCATCACCGCCATGGTCATTGCCCGTGTCTCCATCATCTCTACAAGTTCCTCCATCCTCACTGCCATCTTCACCTCCATCCTCACCTCCATCCTTACTTCCATCTTTACCTCCATCTTAATCTCCATCCTCATCTCTATCCTAACCTCCATCTTTGCCTCCATCCTCACCTCCACCAACCTTACCACTTGTACCATCAACACCACTGCCCCCCACCCAGCTCCCAGGTTGGGCCCCTAATGTCACTAGACATTTCTTAACAACCAGGCCTGTGCCTGGTTGGAGAAGTGACCTGGATGTGGGGTGTGGCCAGAATTGCAGGTCCCAGATGCCTCATGGCTCACGTATACCCATGAGTTGGGACCCTTGCCTTGCATGGTGATGGTGGCCCTGTGGTGGAGTGACTGACTTAGAGTTCATGTAGACAATGTTTGAGAATCCGGGGGCAGCTCATGCTCAGGGTTCATGTGCTCTGGAGCCAAGGGGCTTGTCCTCGCATGTGACCTCAAAGAAGACTGGAGATAGGGTAGGGGAAGAGGCTGAAGTGGGAGTCAGCACTCCGGCTGTGCCATGGCCTCAGCGTGGCCTCCAAAAGTCACCACTTCTCTCTGGGTGCCCCGTCTTCCAAGAGCAACCCTCCCTTTCTCCATGGAGAGCTCTTGACAGGTGCAAACTGTGTCTGGAGCCTCCACTCCCCTGAGGGTGTGCTGCCCAGCGGGGACCCCTGTCAGCCCACCCGGGTGCGTTTCTGGCTTTTAGCTCTTACCAGCTCTGAGATCTTGTGGAAGTCACTCATTCTGCAAATTTTCTGTTTCCTCATCTATAAACAGGGGGTAAACACTAGACTCTACCTCTTAAGACTGCTATGAGGATTAACTGAGATCATCCATGGACAGCGTTTAGCTCAGATTCTTACCAGTGCCCCAGCCTGCACTTTGCAGAGGGAGGTGCAGAGCTGGCTGGTTACGGGGGGCAGGGGGCGTCGGCGGGGAGAATTGCTGAGGTCATCTGCTCAGAAGTGACAGAGCAGGGATTGGGAGCCAGGCCACAAGACTTCTCGTTTCTTTTCTGAGTTCCCATTGATTTGGGAGTTGCGAGGGGCACACAGGGTCCCTGAGGCCTGGCTCCTGCCCTAGAGCCCGTGGCCTGGGCCAGGGAGGGGAGAGGACTGGGCCCCTGGCAGCAGAGCTGGGCTGAGAGGGAGTGTGCTATTCCAGGCCTGCCTGCAGGGGCTCAGCAGGACGTTCTTGGGGAACTCAGGGCAAGGGCCCCAGAAAGGCTGGTGTTAGGGAGCCACGGGGGCTTTTGGGCCACCAGAGAGGAGAAAGACGGCATCCCAGTTAAGGGAAACTGAGCAAGTACTGGAGACCAGAGGGGGCATGGCATGTATGGGTCCAAGAGGGTGGACGCCTGGCCAGTGGGTACAAAGGATCCTGGGTCCTGAAAGCTGAGTGCTGAAAGGGTCCTTGGAGGCCATCAGTGTATCCACCTGGTTCAAAGGAGAAGCGAAGCCAGAGAAGGGCCAGGCAAGGGCAGAACCAGGACTGTCACCGGACTCCCTCCTTCCTGCCCCTCTGGGCTGGAGGGGTCGTTCTGACCATCAGCACAACTGTCCCACGTCATGAAGTCTGGTGGTCAAGTGCTGGCTGAAGTCCTGGACGTCTGTCCTGTCCTCCTTGTTCTGGTACCATGGTCCTGGGGCATTGCTCCAGAGGAGGGCTTCAAGAGAACAATCAAGAGAGTGACCCAACAGTGTTAGAATTTCTCGCCACCAATCTGTCAGGAGACTCTCCCTCCTGTGCCACAGTCACGCTGGAGGGTCACTGCCTGCTCCACCATCATCTAGACGACAGGCCCTTCAGTGAGTCCAACTAGAGACTGGGCATCGTGTCAAGTTAGGATCCTCATTTCATCGTGGAGAAACTGAGGCTCCAAGAAGTTAAGTCACCGGCCCGAGGTGCTTTGCTGGAGCAGGGCTGGGTCTGGACGCAAGGGCTGTCCGATGCCCGCTCGTGAGACTCACGCTAAAGCCTCCCGACTCCATGTACTTGACCAGAGCCTGTGGGTGAAAGGGATGAGCTGGATGGTGATTCGGGGAGGAGTGGAAAACGAGATGAGCAGCTGTGGCCACAGCCAGCTGCCTGAGGGCCAGGGCTCCCTGCCACCCACAGTCCAGCCTGCTCCCTGCCAGGGCCCGTTGCCTGCTGCACTGCAGGCGGCCAGAGTGCCCAAGCTCCTGGGGCTACCACCCTCTCTCCTCATGGCCCTGGCACAGCTTCAAACGCCAGTGGGCCTGGATGCCCAGGACGCCATCCACAAGTGAGCTTCAGTTCTGCAGCCCAGCATGGCCAGCCACAGGGTCTGCCCGTGGACACAGAGCCCCCCGGAACAGGAGGGGCAGGGCTTCTGGGCCTGCCTCTGGCCATGGCTGGGCTCCAGGCCACCCAGGCAAAGGAGTGCCCTGCTGCCCACCACCCACCTAGAGAAAGCTATCTGAGGTGGGATGGGGAGCTGGGGCCCAGGCAGTGACTGGGCGTTTCAGGAGGGAATTTCCAGGGAAGAGGACCAATTTGAGGCCCACGGACCCAACCATCTCCCCCTGCATGGCCCCGGTCGCCGCCCATCACCCACCTCTCCCTGCTCCTCCTCTGTAGGTCCTGTCTCAGTGGGTGAACCTGCCAGCCCGTCACTTCCCTCCAGAGTCCTGGCCGCTCTCTAATGACAGACACATGATTGTTGCTCCAGGACAGACCTCTCCATCCCTTACACGATCATTCACCAGCCTCTGCCAGAGACCTCCCCCTCCCCTCCCGTCCCCTCCCCTCCCCTCCCCTCCCGTCCCCTCCCCTCCCCTCCCCTCCCCTGCCCTCCCCTGCCCTCCCCTCCCCTGCCCTCCCCTCCCCTCCCCTCCCCCTCCCCTCTCCACCTCTTCCCCTCCCCCCAGCCTGTCTGCCTGCCGGTTCAACCCCATCAACAGTCAGGGTGGGCTTGTAAAAGTGGCACATGGGGCCATGTCACCCTGAGCCTTACGTCTTCCCTGGCTCCCTGTTGATTGCAGAGAAAGTTCCAGGTCCTTAGCTAGTTGTCAAGGCCCCTGATATCCCAAGGCATTCTTGCTCTCCAGGCCCCAGTCTCCCTTCCAGGTAAAACATCTCTGGCCCCCGGAAGGTCTGGGCTGTTCGACAGCACCTCCTCAGTCCTAAGCCTAGATTTGGCTAAAACATGCCCCCTTCGTGAAGCATTCCTGCTGATTCCTTTGGCCTGGGGGACTTGCTGTGGTGCACCCACATGCACTGTTATGCTCAGGGGCACTGACTGGGGTCTTAGTCTTCCTTCCCCATTATGGTGAAAGCGCCTAGAGGCAGGAGTCAATCCTGTTTCCTGGTCTTTGTGGCCCCAGCGCCCAGCACGGGGTCTGCCCCAGAGAGGCTATGCAGGAAGTGTGTTCATTCATTCATGCAATCCCTACTATTGAGGTGTTTTTGGAAGCTGGACAACATTCTCAAGCAGGACAGCCATGGGCAGCTGTGCTCAAAACCACAGGGTTTGGGGACAGCTGACAGGACCTGAGAAGCAAGGGGAGGTACAGATGACTGGTGTCTGAGGGGGAGACCTGGCCCCTGCCCCAGGGAGACCTGTTTTGCAGTAGCCTGGTGCATGGGACAGCTTGGGTTTAATTTTAAGCTCTCCTACTTCCTAGCTGTGTATCCTGGGTAAGCTGATGACCTGCTCTGAGCCCACAATGACATTTTCCCTTAGAGTTTCGTGAGCAAGGGCGTGGTGCTGATAAAGCACGTGGTGGGTACTTGATAGATGGCTACTTTCTTCTTCACCCCTTCCTTCTCTGGGAGCTTCTTGTTCAATGTGGGACACTTGGAGCCTATTCTCAAAGAATCAGGACGTTGGGACTCCTCAGCCTGTAGAAGCCATCCTGAGGTGTCCCTGGGGGAGTGTGAGCACGGCAGAGCGGTCCTGGAGGTCTCTGCCTTGGGAGAAGGGGCTGCCTGAGTCAGGGGCACAAGGGTGCCTGCCTGCCCTTCTTGCCCACAAGCTGCCACGGCCCCTGTCCTCTGCGCTCCTTGGCAGCCCAGCAGGGCCAGTACTGGGTGCGCCCAGCATTGGCCCGACAGCCGCTGGCAGGGCCAAGCCTGCAGTCAGGCCTGGCCCTGTGCCTGGTATCCCTCTGGCATTGCCCAGGCACTGGCTTCCTGCAGACAGATGCAGGCTTGTGCCCTGCGCTGGCAGGCCCTCCCAGAGCTGAAGGTGCCTGGGGCCAGGCCCCCACCACTGACCCTCCCAGGGAAGGCCTGATGAATGGAGGCTTGTCAGAAAAGGGCCACATCTCCGCACAGGTCACAGCAACCAGAGCAGGGGGACACCTCCCTCCTCTGACTGGGGCTTTTCAGAGCAGGGCCTTGCTCACCACCCTCCTCAGACTAGACTTTCTGAGCCAGGGCTGTGTCTCCCCGCTCAGATTAAATTACTTTTTAGGGTGGGTCCGTGCTCCCTCCCTCATAACCAACTTCACAGGACAGAGCCATGGCCCTTGCTCAGACTAAGAGAGAGGAAGGATTGCAAGAACATCCTAGAAGCACCTGGTGGTGGGGAAAGCATGGAGAATTCAAGGTCCTACAAATGGTGCCATGGGTGATGGGTGTTAAGTGGTAGAGGAGGGAAAATAATGGATGAAGTGTGCTGGGCCTTATGGCACCCTCAGGCTGGGCTTTTGCCCTGAAGATTATGGGGAGCCAGGGAGGGAAGCAAGAGGGTCAGATGGGCGAGTCCTACAGATCCTTCTGGTTGCTGTGTGGACCACGGGAGACAGAGGCCTGGGCTGCCGAGTGGCGGAGGGTGCGTGGGGGCGCACAGGGGGCCGTTTGGGGAGGAGGGATTGATGGCGCTGGTGGCGGGGGGAGGATGGCAGAGTCAGGCCCAGGCCCCTGAGTTCGGCTTGGGCAGTTGAGGCAGGGTCTCCGGCAGGGCAGTGATGAAGATGGTCCTTTCGGGCCTGCACCTGAGAGGTGCCCCAGGGTTGTGCAGGTGGCGGTGTCCAGAGCACAGTCCTGGGAGGGCTTTGAGTCTCAGGAGTCCGGGGAGGCGGGCAGCAGGTGGAGTCGCCCCGTGCACGAGAAGGCCGGGGAGAGGGAGAGGCAGAGATTTCCCGGCTGGGCTGGGGGACGCAGGGAGGAGAAGGAAGGGAGATCCCCCACTGCAACGCCTGCGCCCTCTTCCGGAGAAGGGGAGGACTCGTCCTGCCGGGCTGGGGTGAGGGCCCAAGGCAGCCGATGTTCGGACGGCCCTGTGGGCTCCCTAACGGCCCGCCTTCCTGGTGTGAGGCCGCCTCCCCTCACCTCCAACCCTTCCACTCAACACCGAGCCCGCACACTCCCTTGGAGTTTTCCAGGTGGAAATTCACCTCAGAGGCCCTCTGGCCCCGCATACTGCATCCATCTTGTCTCTGGTCCCACCCACCCCTGAGCCCCAGCTGTCCTATGGGCTCCAGGATCGAGGCTCCCCTGGACCACAGGGCCCTCCTCCTAGGCGAGCAGCGGCCAGGGAAGGAGGCAGGCTCCCTGGTGACCCCCACGTACTTCTCCCCACTCCCCACCAGATCCAGACACATTTGCGATTTATCTCTCTCTGTTGTTTATTATGCGCAGTCCAGGCCTCCCAGCCAACTTGGAGCTGGAGCGGCTAGCCGTGGCCCGAGACGGCCGTCCCAGCCAAGCCCTGAGCAGCCCCCCGCCTGCCGTCCTCTCCGCCGCCCCTGAGCCAAGCAGGCCCTGAGCTCTGGCCGGGCCAGACGCTCTTTATGGAACCCCAGGGCCCGTCTCCCCTATCGTCTGTCCGTATTTACAGCCTTGCTGTGCTGGCCTCGTGATTTCATTGCAGGCGACGCCCCAGTCTGGACAGGGCCTGCATGCCATCCGGCTGAGGCCTCTGTCATCGCCCGGGCCCTGGGCCCCTGGACCCCTCATCCGTCATTCCGTGGAATCTCACCCGCCTGCAACAGCATCACTGGGAGGGCTTGTCACCCACAGGAGAGCGAGTGAGAGCTCGGCGGGTGGGCAGGGCAGGAGGAGTGCCTGCGTGTGTATGCTCGTGTGTGTGCACGTGCGTGTGTTCGGGGTTGGGGAAGGCACACGTGCGCGCACACACACGCACTCTCACCCCGAGTGTGTCAACTGTCGCCCCATCTCTGCTGTTGCAACACAGCCTGGAGAGCTAAGGATGCGGATCCTCGCAGACCTCCAGGCCGGCTCTCTCCTTCACAGGCTAAGCCACTCACCTGTCTGGGTCTCCGTTTCCTTTTGGGTAAAAAGAAGGCTGTGCTGATACCAGCCTCACAGCGTGCCTTTGGGCAACCGGAAGGGCTGTGCTGGCCTCTGGTTGCAGCCCTCAGGCCTGTCTGCCCCTCTGTCCCTTGCTCCCTCAGCTGCAGTTGTTAATTTTTGAGGCTCTTCCCAGAAAAACACAAATGTACACATACAGGTAAACTTCGGTAAGCACCTGCATCAATCTTCTGGTGAAAAACCTCTATGAGACTGGACAGAAAACTCCCCAGGAGGCCTAGAGTTTTCCATCGCAAATGCAATAAGAGCGGTAATCACCGTGATGTCCCAAGAGGCCAGCAAGGGACCCAGGCAGCCGCCCAGGCCCGTCTCCTCTGTCCACCAAGAAACAAAATAAGGGGGCAGGTCTCACACACCCTGAGGCCAGGAATGGCAGATAACCTGAGGTCATACCTTGACACTGGATTGTTTGATGACAAAGGTTGGTGCCCCCATCTCTAGAAATTGGGGGTGCTGAAGTGCTCACTTAGCTGTGTGATCCTGGGCTTAGGGAGTGAGTGACCAGGGCAGACCGTGGCTGAGGGCCTGTAGCTCTCCGGGCCGGGGAGCGGACGTGACGGGAGGATGGGGTCGGGTGGTGTGCAGGATGGCGAAGCTTTGTGGATCTTGCTGGTTCTTTATGGGGTGCTGACAGCCGGGCAGCGCTGCATACCACTTTCCAAGCACAATCCTGTCCGTTGGGGCTGGAGCTCTAGAGGCCAAGGGTGGCAGTCAGATGGCTACCACCTGGGGCTCCCAGGGGCAGGCCCGGGAGGTCTGTAAACTCCTTGGAGACAACAATGCCCAAGGCCACCTGCCTGGGTTGCCTAACCCCCGACAGGGCTGGTTTCCCAGGGTCTCCCTTCCTGGGAGCCACAGCTATATTTCTGTGGCCCCCGGTGCTCTCTCTGGAGCCAGACTGGAGACTGGGGACCAGCCCAAGCCCTCTGGGGCTGAATGAGGAACTGACAGCTGGGCTGGTTGTGGCTGAGGCAGGGGCGGCTCAGGGGTACCCTCGATAGGGAGAGGGGTCACCCCAAGGATGTGGAACCCCCAAAGGGGCAGTGGTCTCCTGGGCCTCCTGACCCCGGCTAACCCCTGTGCACTAACCTGGGTGGGCAGGGGGCTCCCGCAAGCACCCTCAGAGGCTGAGGTGACCAGGCCCGGATAATCTCTTCTCCCCTCACCCACCCCAAGCTGCCTCAGACCCTAAGAAGCTTCCACTTGTTCCACACCAGCCGGGGGTGCCCAAGGAATTGACACAGCATCTTCCTGGATGGTACCGGAAGGTACAGGGAGGATGGAAGGCTCCCCTGTCCCCACCAATGGGCCAGTCCCCCAAGAGCCAGGCTGGAGGGCGGGACGGACGGTTCTGGAGAGCCAAGCTCCTCCTCCCTCTCTGTGACCAAACCTGGTGCTCAGGAAAGGCTGCACTGTGCACATGTGTGAATCCATGTACACTCGAAGCCTCGGGGGTCTGTCCAGAGTCTACAGAGACAATTAGACACGCCCCGTGACTCCGCGGCAGGCCATGCGGCTCCATCTGGGAATCCGTGGTCCTAGCCAAGCGCGGGCTCGCGGCCCACTCGCCCCACACACACGCAGAGGCCAACATCCCTCTGATCGCCCGCCTTTTGGAGAACAGAGCATTGGGGGTTGAAGGTCTCGGGAGAGCTCATAAAAGTGCCAATAAGCGCACTTATGTTCCTCCAGATGACACCGTAACAAAGCACACAAAAAGAAGAAAGAGGCAACGTTTCACTTGCCTTCAATCGCGGCCATGAGGACCGTGCAATTAATTTCCATTTATCAGCTTCCCTGTGCACTTGAAACGTCCACTTCTCAGACTAGCCCCCTCCCCCACAAGCCGGTTTCAACCAGACGCTCATAAATCTGTTTTGCTGGTTCCACACGAGCTGCCTGGGAAAAGGCCTCACGTGCCGCGTCTGCCCCTCTGTCCAAGCGTTCAACGCCTTCGAGATTTTATGGTTTCAAGTTATTGACTTGGCTTCCCGGCTCTCCTGGGGCAGGCGGCTGTTTGAGAGCACGGCAAGAGACCTGGGGTGACCTCAGGTTCACCCCCTCGCCTGGCCGGAGCAGGGAGGACCATGCAAAAGGCATGTAGCTGCCCAGGGGCCCTGCGGCCTCACCTGGGAACTCCTGGCGGACCCTGACAGAGCTGCCCCTCTGTGCCCTGACTCAGGCCCCACACCACACCCCATCCTGAGGCCCATTTGTCCTCAAGTTCCCCCATCTGCATTGCCAAACCCTCAGCTTCTGCTTCCCTCTCCTCCCTCCCTCCCCAGCCCAGCTCCTCCTTTCCCCAAGGATGCCCCCAAGGGAACAGACCTGAGGTCAGAGTGTCCTGAAAGCAAAATGTCCAGGTGCAGGGAAAGGTGTGCAGGGGTAGTGACCAGGGTCATTCACTCCATAGCCACGCCAGGCCTCCTCTGTGCCACACATAAAGGCCGGGCTGATTTTCAGCCGGTACGTCCTGGAGAAGTGGCATGGGTTGTTAAGTACTTTGACTCAGGCCCAGAATAAGGGGCACGTGCCCTTGCCTGGAGGGAGCTCGTTCTTGAGGGCGAAACAGGCAAGTAACTAAATAGTGATGATTCCAGTGTTCAGCATGACATGGGCATTCAGAGGTACCATCTGCACCTGATCAAGGCTCCTAGGGGAGGGGCAACCTCTAAGTTATTCCCTGAAGGACCCACAGAAAAACTAGAAGTTTATGGTGACAGAAGGGATTGGGCAGCGGGGTGGGAGGTAGGAACTTCCAGGCAGAAGGAAAAGCATGTCCAAAACCCAGAAGCAAGAGAGACACATTTGATGTGTTTGAGAAACAGCTTGTGGTGTTGATGAAACGGGTAGATGAGGGCTGGATAGTTTGCCTAGGGCCAGGTGTGAGCTAAGGCATCTGCACAGCTGGGCTCGGGAGGCTGAGGTTTGCCTGTGGGAGACAGTTTAAGCAGGGGAGTGATATGGGGAAGTTTGAATTTTGCCAAAACCATCTTTCAATGAGGGGAGTTGATTGGAAGAAAGAGTCAGACCGATAGAGGTCACCCTACCTCACACCATATACAAAGGTTAATTCAAAGTGGATCACAGACCT
Organism: Phocoena phocoena; assembly: GCF_963924675.1. NCBI lineage: Eukaryota > Metazoa > Chordata > Mammalia > Artiodactyla > Phocoenidae > Phocoena > Phocoena phocoena. Next base: position 9,537,994 of record NC_089233.1, read on the forward strand.
ACCTGTAAGAGCTAAAACTATGAAACTTCTAGAAAAAAACATAGGGAAAAAATCTTAATTACCTTGGGCTTGGAAAACATTTCTGAAATGCAAATTTCTGAAATACAAAAAGCACAAACAATAAAAGAAAAAAAATCAATAAATTGGACTTCATTAAAATGCAAAAGTTTAGTTAGCCCTTCTGAGACACTATTGAGAAAATGATAAAGGCAAGATACAGACTGGAAATTTTGTAAAATATATATCCAACAAAGAATATATGGAGAAATTTTACAACTAAGTTGTAAGATAAACACCCAATTTAAAAATGGGCCCAAACCGGAACTCTTATTCATGGCTGGTGGGATTGTAAAATGGAACAACCACTCTGGAAAACAGAGTGGCGGGTCCTTAAAATGCTAAACATACATATACCTCATGACCCAGCTATTCCACTCCTAGGTATTGCCCGAGAGAAGTGAAAGCATCTATCCGCACAAAAAATTATACCTGAGGATCCATAGCAGCTTTATTTGTAAGAGCCCCAAACTGAAAACAACCCAAATGTCCATTAATGGGTAAATGAATGAATAAACAAATTGAATTGTAATTATACAGCAGAATAAGACTCAGTAATAAAAAATGAATAAGCTATTGATACACGCTGCAACATGGATGCATCTCAAAATAATCATTCTGAGTGAAAGAAGCCAGACCGAAAAAGAGGACAGAAAATCCTAGAAAATGAAAACAAATCTATAGTGAGTTGTTGGAGGACGTGGTGGGAGGCTGGAGGGAGGGATTGTGAAGGGGCAGGAGGAAACTTTGGGGGGGTGATGGATGTGTGTGTTCATTATCTTAAATGTGATGATGATTCCATAGGTGTATACATGTGTCAAAACATATTGAAATTAAACATTTCAGATTATCGACGTTAATATATGTCAATCGAACCTCAATAAAGCTGTAAAAACACAAACAAACATGCAAATTACAGTGGGCAACCAGAGAGGTGTGGGGTGATGTCGGGACTGCGGGTGGAGTATTAAATACATGATCATTCATTCACTCATTCACTCATCTTTTGCTAAAGTTTAAGTCCCATAAAGGGATAAATGATGTCCCCCATGCCCAGGTTATAGGAGGCACTGGGGCAGAGAAAAGTGGATCGTCTCAAGAGGCATTTAGAAGGTACTTGGCCAGACCTGAGGATGTCTAAGGTGAGAAAGGTTGAGGAACCAAAAATAACCCCCCATGTTTCCAGCTCAAGTAAATGCTGCTGGGGTACAGACCTGAAGGGGAGAGGAAGGTGCATTCAGACTTGGGGATGCTGAGTTCTTGGTGCTGGGGACCGTGAAGTGGAGACAGACAGGATTTGGGGGTCACCAGTGTCTCTCTCAGTGGTTCTGAACATTGGCTTCATACTAGAATGAAAACTGGAAAGTTTATTTATTTATTTATTTATTTATGTCTGTGTTGGGTCTTTGTTTCTGTGCGAGGGCTTTCTCTAGTTGCTGCGAGCAGGGGCCACTCTTCATCGCGGTGCGCGGGCCTCTCACTATAACGGCCTCCCTTGTTGCGGAGCATAGGCTCCAGATGCGCAGGCTCAGTAATTGTGGCTCACGGGCCTACCTGCTCTGTGGCATGTGGGATCTCCCCAGACCAGGGCTCGAACCTGTGTCCCCTGCATTGGCAGGCAGATTCTCAACCACTGTGCCACCAGGGAAGCCCTGGAAAGTTTTTTTTAAAAATACTGATGCCTGGTCCCCACCCCTAGACCAATAGCATCTCTGAGGAAGGATTCTGCTTGGCACTGGAATTTTCCTAAAGCTCCTAGGGTATTCTAAAGTGCAGCCAGGGTTGATACCCATCACTGGGGACGGTAATTGAAGCCTTCAGAGAAGATGAGCTCCCCAGAGGAAGGTGTGGGGAGTGAGAGAGAAGAGGATCGGGGACCGAACCTTCAGGAGACTACAAATTAAAACCATGACAAGATGCTCCCACATGTCTCCCAGAATGGCCAAAATGAAAAAGACTGACAATTCCAAGTGTTGACAGGATGTAGGGCATTTTATACTTACATGATGCTGGAGGAAGCATAAAATGGTCAACCACTTTGGAAAATTATGTTGTAATTTCTAATAAGGTTAAATACACATCAACCCTCTGACCCAACAATTTCACTTCTAGGTGTATAGCCAAGAGAAGTGAGTTCACAGGTCCTCCAGAAGACTTGCATAAGAATGTTCAAGGCAGTTTAATTCATAATGCCCCAAACTAGAAACAACTCACATATCCATCAGCAGAGAATAGGTAAATGAATTGTGGTATATCCCATACAATGGAATCTACACAGCTGTAAAAGAAAGAACTAACTACTGATTCACACAAAACATGGATGAATCTCAGAAACATGTTACTGAGAAAAATAAACTGGGCACAAAGGAATGTATACTGTATGACTCCACTTTTGTGAAGTTCAAGAAGAGACAAAAGCAAAAGTGGTGATAGAAATGGGAGGGGATGTTCTTCCTTCTTCCCTTCCTCCTTCTTGATGACTGGAACAAGGATACGATGGCTGGAGCTTGAACAACCATTTTGGGCCATGAGATGGATGCTCTATGTTGATGCTAAAGATAGCAGGGAAGCAAGAAGGAAGGATCCTGGGATCCTGATGATTCTTTTTTTTTTTTTTTTGCGGTACGCGGGCCTCTCACTGTTGTGGCCTCTTCTGTTGTGGAGCACAGGCTCTGGATGTGCAGGCTCAGCAGCCATGGCTCATGGGCCTAGCCGCTCTGCGGCATGTGGGATCTTCCCGGACCGGGGCATGAACCCGTGTCCCCTGCATCGGCAGGCGGACTCTCAACCACTGTGCCACCAGGGAAGCCCTCCTGATGATTCTTGAAGCTTGACCCTTGACTGCCTTTCTCTAAACTCTTTTTAGAGAGCTATAAATCTCTTACTTGTTTAATATACGTTTTCTTTTTTTTTTTTTGGCTGCGTTGGGTGCTCGTTGCTGTGCGCAGGCCTTCTCTAGTTGCAGCGAGTGGGGGCCACTCTTTGCTGTGGTGCACGGGCCTCTCATTGCATTGGCTTCTTTTGTTGTGGAGCACAGGCTCCAGGTGCGTGGGCTTCAGCAGCTATGGCACGCGGGCTCAGTAGTTGTGGCTTGTGGGCTCCAGAGCGCAGGCTCAGTAGCTGTGGTGCATGGGCCCAGTTGCTCCATAGCATGTGGGATCTTCCCAGACCAGGGATCGAACCTGTGTTCCCTGCACTGGCAGGTGGACTCTTAACCACTCTGCCACCAGGGAAGTCCCAAATATACTTTTATTTTGGATTTTCTATCACTTATGATCCAACCTTTTCCTAACTGATACAGCAAAAGAGAGATGGAATCTGGCCGGAGAGGGAGGGTCGTGAGGACCAAATGTGATGGAAAATAGGACCTACAGACTGGAGGTCCTGATGCAGTGGGCGCACAGTGGGAGTGGGAGCCAGGAGGCTCGGGATACTGGTGTCACAGAGTGGTAGTTACAGAAGGGGAACAGCGTAGGTGATGACACTCTTCAGGGTGGATGGGATTGGGGGGCAGACATAGCTTAGAGGTGAAGGTGGCCAAGAAGCATGCAGGCTGTCTGTGCTGTCCCTGGGCAGCAGGAGGCACTGGGGCTGGGCAGAGATGAAGCATGCAAACTAGAAGCTGTCATCTCCTGTGAAGGACAGGGGTGACCAGGTGGCTGGCAGATGAGACAGGGGAGAGAGTGGCTTACCCACAGGGCCTGAGCCTTGGGCTCGGGTGGAGGAACGGCTTGGAAGAGGCGTTAGGAAGCAACAAGATCCGCAGGCAGCAAGGACTTGAGATCTGAGCTGGCCAGATTCTGAGCTCGAGGCCAGGTAAGCCTGCCCCAGCTGCCGGTTGGTGCTAGAGACAGCAGTGGGGGGGTGGGGGGTGGTGCTCCGGGCTTCCAGGAAAGTATGGGTGTGGCCTGCTTTTCCATAGGCAGGGGGCAGGGACTCAAGCTTGGCAAGGAGTCACTGTGCTATGTCACGCTGCTCTCCTAGGCCTGGGTGCCCTCCATTTCCCACAGGGAACAGCTGCCTGAAGCCACACAGTCCCCGTTTCTCTCACATCTCTCCTGCCCCCGACCTTTCTCTCCATCCCCATCCCGCCGCCCCGGACACCCGAGATTACAAAACACTGCCCTGGGCCCTGCTAACCGAGCCTTGAGGCCAGCAGTGCAGCCAGCACGAGTCCCAGCTCGCAGGGTGGGCGGCAGAGGCTCAGCCCCCCTCTGATGGCAGGGGTCCCCCTCTACCAGCCCGTCTCCTCTCTGCTGGCCAGTTCCGGCAACCTCCTCACGCTCGCCCAGCCTCCTGTCTCACCTCTCCCCCTTCGTGATCCACGTGCTACCTTACCAGCTGCTGCTGGAGCCCTTCAGTGGAGCCACTGCCTTCAGGCTAAAACTCAAGCCCCTTGGCGTGGCATTCAAGGCCTCTGTGGCCCACCCCATTTGCCTCTCCAGCCCGTGAGACCAGATGGGGGATATGGGACCTGGGCGGGATACGGAGGGTTGTGGGGCTGAGTACACACTCACCAGGCAGGCTTTGGGGCGTGCCAGGGGAAGGCTCCAGAAGACCCACAGCACTGTCCGGGGCTGAGACAGACCAGACAAGGCTTGCATGCAGTAAGGAGTGGAGGTGGATTGCTGCTGGGGGTGGTCCCTCTGCCCCTCCTAGTGATGCACACGGCCAGGGCACAGGGGAGCAGGTCAGGCCAGTCACTGTTGACACATCTGACTTCCCTGGGGAGGAGGTGTCAGCATGAGTGGGTCTGGCCCAAGGAAGTGGGAGTTCGACATGGACTCTTGTCCCAGTGGGGAAACTGAGGCAGAAGCCTGGACCTGTGGACGAGGCTGTGCAGCAGATGAAGAGAAAGGGCAAAGCCTGGGCCATTAGGAGAGTTCAGCCGATTGGTGGTGGGGTCTCAGGGCAGGAGGACCCAGGTCCCAGCTTTGTTGAGGTGAGGAAGGTTCTGGGGGCACCAGATCCTGTGCTGGGTTCTGTATCAGGAGAGTCTCGGCAGGGGCTCGGTGATACACCCAGAGGGATTAACAGAAGCAACTTTAAGGAAGGGAGTGTGTGAGGAGAGAGATGGGGGAGGGACGCATAAAGCGAGAAAGGTTGCAGAGGCCCAACATGGCAGATGTGGGCTGCCGTCATCTGCCCGCCTCCAGGCCTGGAGCGGCGCACGAGCTGGGACCACGCCAGAGGGGCTGAGACCCTGGCAAAGTCAGGACCAGTCGTGAAGCTGGCTGGGGATAAACACCCCAACTTCTCCTGCCTTCCTCCCAAGGGCACCTCAGATGCACTGCTCCGTTATCGTCCCTCAAAGTGGCGATTTTTAGTCCATTTTATGGGAAAGGAACATAAAGGTCAGCGGTGAAGGGGCTGCCCGCAGCCACTGCACGGTTGGTAAGTGGCTGAGGCCCAGGCCTGGGGCCTTGACCTTGGTGCTCCGGGCAAGCCTCCCCAGGTGCTCCTCGGGTGGAAGATGGAGAAGGCAGCCTGGGGTGGCGGGTGCACCGTGGTTAAAGTTGGCTTTGAGGACCCTGAGCTTGTCACCAAGCAACGGGCTCCCTCAGGATGGCAACCTCAGCCCCCTCCTGGCTCTGAGGCAGGGCCCTGAGCTGAGTCTGGGTCCCCTCTGATGGCTCCCCTCACAGCCATGTCTGGATGCTGGCCCATCACGCGGCCGGTGCTGGTAGATTGGGTATCTCCAGTGTGCCGGTGGCTGCCGCTAAGTGGCTTGCTGGCAGGGAGTCAGAGGTCACCGCATCGCTGCTCTGCTCAAACAGTGTTGGCCTCCTCGGGGCACCTCCCACGTCTGTCTGCCAGGATCAGGTGTGTTTAGCATCACCTCTGAGAGGTAGCCCTTGCCTTGTGACTCTCTGGGAAGAGCAGCTTCGGGAACGAGCAGCCTGGGCCCTGGATTCAAGCGAGAGCTGGCAAGTCTCACCACCTGTGTACACGGTGTACCACATGTGCAGGGCTGGCTGTATCCAAGGAGCTTATATTCCATTCCCTTGTTCTGGAAGGTGGTGTCCAGGCCCCTGGTTCTGCGCAAGTCTTTGATGTCAGAAATTTTCTTTTTCTTCTTATAGTGTATTTTCCCCTCGAGGCCTGTCTGGGGCCTGGGGACTGGGTGAACCTGCCTCCAAGCCACCATCTAAGACTACGGTCCTGGTCAATGAGGCCACTCACCAGGGCAGGGAATGATCACAGTGGTCAGACCAGCACGATTCCAGGACCAGTGCCATCACCTAAGCTGAGTGACTCTGGGCAAGTCACTTCCCCTGCTTGGGGCTCAGTGTTCTTTGAAAAACAGTGAGAAGAGAGCCGAGTACATAATAGGGCTTCAGCAACCCAGAGACGTGATCTGGGCTTGTGCGTCACTGCAAGGCTGGTCTGCCCTGCTCTCCCAGCAGTCCTGGGCCAGCCCTGTGCTGGGGGTTTAGACACAGCCCCAGCCAGGAGGGGAAGCAAGTTTAGTACAGGGTGACAAGTGCCACTAGAAGATATGTCAGAAAGAAGGGGAAGCATGGACAAGGTGGAGATCAGGAAAGCCTTCTCGTAGTGACGTTGGAGCTGGTCCATGAGGCCGAATAGGGGTATTCTGGGTAGAAAGGAGGCGGAGGAACAAGCCTTCCAGGTGGAGAGACCAGCACGTGGAAGAGGGAAGGTGATTGTGTTGGGGAAGCAGATATGGTTCTCGATGGTCAGAGCAGAGGGTGCATGGGGTGAGGTGGCAGGAAGTCAGCTGGAAAAGTGGGGTTCTGGGGACCGGGGGGCAGAGGCCGGGTGAAGGCGCAGGCTTTCTCCAGGTGTGACCAGGGACCCCTGCCTCCGATCACTTGAGGAACTGTTAAAATTCAGATTCCAGGCCTATAGCTCCACAGCTCCAGCTGAGTGGGTGGCAGAGAAATCTCAGGAACAGGGAGACAGCCCCATCTCAGCCCAGTCTAGGCCTGGGGCAGTTTGGGGACCATTTGCAGAGGGTGGCTGAGGCCCAGGGTGAGCCAGGCGACAGGCCCTGGGGGTCCCACCCGTGCCTCATCTGTGCCAGGCTCCTGGCGCTGGGGACAGGTGGGCCTCCATGTGTTTCCCAGCAGGGAGAGGGCCCATTTACCTCCACCTTTCCCTTCTGAGGCAAGGAGGGGCAGGGGCTGAGCCTCTGGGGTCCCCGGCAGGGGCTGTAGGTCTGGATCCCTGCAGCAGAAAGCCTGGCCCCATACCCAGCAGGCGGAGCCCTGTCTGGCTGGCACTCACGCTTTGTCTGCATGCCAGCAGGGGAAGGTGCCTGGGTTGGTGTCCAGGCCAGGTCAGCAGCGCCAGCCCCCCATCTGGCCCTGGAGACGCCCCCAGAGTTCCAGGGCTCCACTGAGAGAGGTCAGGATGCTGGCATCAGGGTTGGGGAAGCCTTGGGCTTTTCTACCAGCACAGGCTGAGGCTCAGCGAGTGCCCAGAGACCTGGCTGGGCCATTCTAGGACAAACCCCCAGCCCAGCTGGACCAGGGTGGCAGACCGCACGCTGCCCAGACAGCTCTGTGAGTTTGCACATGGAAGTGAGGCGTTCCCCAGATCGCCAAGGATCCAGACTTGAAATAATCCCTGCTCAGTGAGGGCTGGGGGCTGAGGAGGCCAGGGAGGAGGGTGGGGCTCAGGGACAGAGCCCAGGGAGGGTCCAGGGGCACTGAGAGGGGCTTGTGTCCTGAGCCCAGGGATCAGCTGAGGCTGGGGTGGGTCTGGGTTGGCCTCTTCCAGAGCCCTCCTTGCTGGGCAGTGGGCGGGGCGGGCTGGGGGCTACGCGTGGCAGCTCATATCTAACGGGTTACTTCATTCATTGTGCTCCCACGGATCCCTTGTTTATCTCACTGGGAATGCAGCCGTGGTGGAAGCTGGGGTCAAGGGAAAAGCCAGAGGCTGGGCCACCTCCAGGAGGGCCCCAGCCCCAGTAGCCTGCCTCCTTATCCTGGGTTCCTGGGCTGAGCTGTCCCCACTGGGGACAGCCATCTCAGCACCACCAATCTCTAACACGGAGCCCAGAGGCAGCGTTCTGGGCTGGGCCCTGCCATGGATGGGCTGTGTGACCAGGCCAAGAACGGACTGTCTCTGGGCCTTGCTTTCTCCATCTGTGAGTTGGAAGTTGTCCTAAGTGACCTTTGGGAATGCTTGTGGCCATGAGCAATAGACTTACTATTTCATAAGTGCCCACCCCGTGCCTACCCCGTGCTGGCTCTGGGGCTCCCTGCCCTCACCCGATCCCCACATCTCCATGGATTACCGTGATCCCACTTTTAGAGAGGGGTGGGGGTACCTGGGGCATCCCCAGGGGGAGGTGGGGGTGGAGGCCAGACTGGGGAAGACCCTCTGGGCGGGGTGGGGGGAAGCAGCATAGGAGGTCAGAGCTGCAATGGGCAGGGGTGTGAGGGCCCAGCAGGGCCGGTGCCTGAAAATGTCCTTTAGGAACTGACCAGAAGGATATGCCAGGCCTCCACCACACCTCCTGTTGCAGGGCCCCCGGCTGAGGGTGGAGGATGGGGGCGTTGGTGGCCTCAGGGGCTTGGGGTAAGTGGGCTCTAATCCCCATCGCTGAGAAAACCTGTCTGCCCCGGAAGATTACCCCTCTGGGATTGGGGGAGGCACTTTGGCTTTAAGCAGGCCATTCTGAGCCCTTGTCCTTAGTCAGTGACATCCAAGGACACCACCACCCTGCCAGGAAGGGGCTGGCAGTCCCCCAGTCACATGTGGAAACTGAGGCTCAGAGAAGCTGATTGAGTTGCTCAGGGTGCACAGCTGTGAGTGGCAGAGCTGGGATCCATCCACAGCCTGTCTGACCCAGAAGCTTAGACCACTGATCCGGGCCTTGACCCTCATCCAGGGCCCCTGCCCTGAGCTCGGCGACCCAGGAGGGCGTGAGTTCAGGCCGTGAGAGCCAGGAGAGCCAGAGTGTCAGTGCCCTCTGACTTGGTATTCCAGTCTGTGAATTGGGGTGGGTGGGCCTAACTCCAGGCCTGTTTCTGCCTTTCATCCTGAAGCCTTGGGGAGGAATGAGGTCATATTTGTCTAGGGGTTGAAGTGTCTTGGAAGGAGAAAGCTAGGCAAAGACAAGGGCCCATTGTCCCCTCTTCCCACCCCTGCCAGCTTCCGCCCCAGTCACCAGACAAGGCCAGCCCTGCCTGTAGGCCCCAGAGGCCACTGCGTGCCAGTAGGAGGTGACTCAGTGCCCCCTCCCTTCCCATTGGTTGCCACTGCCTGGAGTCCCACCCTCAAAGCTTTGTCGGGGTGTGCAGAGGGGCAGGCAGGAAAAGAAGGGACAGGTTTGGGGGTCCCGGCTTGGGGATCCCACATTCAGGGCGTTACGGTAGGCTTGAGTGAGGGGTCAAGGACAGCGATGTGTACACTTGCCTTTCAGCAGCCTTGCTGTGAACCTCTTACAAGCATCAGCTCAATGAAAGCTCACAGCACCCCTGGGGGGGCACTGATGCCATCACCCCCATTTCACAGTTGTGGAACACTTGTCCTAGGCCACCCAGCTCGTAACTAGTAGATGCGGAAGGAAGAGGTGGAATTTGAACTGGAGTCTGTGTGGTTCAAGGAGTCCTGCAGAGAGGATCCAGGATGTGCAGGCGAGGGCTGGACAGGGGGGACAGAGAAGGGACAGGCCCAGATCCTGGAGCTCACAGTGGATGAGCGGTCCCAACAGATATGCAACACCTCCCCACTGAGCCTGTAGACCAGGCCACGGTCCTTCTTTGCTGCAGAAGGAAGAGTTTCGGGCAAATCAGCTCTTCCCCTGCTAGGGACTGGGAAGGCTCCTTGGCCTCCGGAACTTCGAAGGCAGGATCAAGGATACTTGCACAATTTCGGCACTTTGAAACACCTAACGGGGCCACATATGGCCGGGGCCACTCCTGGGCGAGAGCCACCCCCTCTTTCTGGCCTTCCCACAGCTCTGAGGCCCGTGGAGCTCTGTCAGCAATTAACCAGGCAAGACAAATAACGGCTCGAGTGTAACAGGTCCAAAAGTAAACTCTTGATTTCCTCCCCAACCTGCCCCTCCCTGTGTCTTCCCCATCTCAGGAAATGGCACCATCGTCCGCCCAGTTGCTCAGGCCAGAAAACTGGGAGGCATCCTTGAATCCTCCCACGTCTCACCACCCACACCCATCCCTTGCCAAGATTTGTCAATTCTACTTCCAAAGTAAATCCCCAATCCACTTTCCTCTGTCCCCGCTGCCACCACTGTGTCCGAGCCACCACCGGCTCTCCCCTGGACCACAGCGCCAGCCTCCTGCCTGCCTCCCCTCTGCCCCCTCCAACCCACTCTCTCCAACAAGAGCCAGAGGAACGGGCTTAAAATGTAAATCAGATCCCACCCTTCCGCTTAAACAGCCCCTCCCCCCAACAGCTTCTTATCGCCTCCGAAGAAAAATTGACATCCCCTCAATGGCTATGAGGTCCTGGTGACCTGGAGCTACCTTACCTCCTTCCACTCTCCCGGCACGATCTTCTCTTTGCATCTGTGTATTTGCATGTGCTGTTCCCTTTGCCTGGAAGCTCTTCCCCACAGTTCTGCACCCAGCTTGCCCCTTCTTGTCATTCAGGTCTTGGCTCGTGTATCACTTTCTTCACTCCCACTCCCAACTCGGTCTCCTCCAGGCTGTTTCTTCAGAGCCCCCTGTCTGTCTCCTTTATAGGAATTTGCCTTCATTTACAATTATGCATTTCTCCTTTGTCTCCACCACAAACGATTAAGATCCCTTGCTCTGTGCTTCTGGTGGGCACTCAGATCTCTGCTGAATGAATCAGCAACTGAAATAACAGCAGCAGCTATTCCTAATCGAGCACTTCAACCTCTCTCACGTGGAATGTAAGCATCTCCGCCACCCAGTGAGGTAGGTAGTATTCGTGCCCCTTTTTCTCAGATGTGGAAACAGAGGCTCAGAAGCTGGGATGAGTCACCAGTATTGACAGCCAAAATAGGGCAGAGCCAGGCTTAGAACCCAGGTCAGTCAAATCTGAGGTCTGACCTAACCACTATGCTTCAGTGGTGTAATGTAATCGATGCCGTTACTATATTCCAGCAAATCTTAGAAGCCACTGAGTCAAGGATGCACCATTGTTTTCTGGTCTGTTAAGAAAGGTTAAAAATCCTGACGATTAAACTAGGACAAGCCATCCCAGTTTCAAAGATGTGAAAACAGTGTTTTTTTTCCGTAATTGATGAAATATGGTATTTTGGGAACAAAAACCATTCAATCCTTAGGACCCAAGGGAAAAAATAGACGGGGTTTCTTAGCAGGGCTGAGAATTGTTCTGTAGCTCCCCGGGGAGCATGGAGAAGCCCCGCCCTTGGCCCCCGGAGAGTTCAAGGTTAAGTGAGGACAGCCCAACGTGCTGAATGTACAGTGGCCAAGAAGCCCAGGACTCCCTGGGGGTACGATGGGGAGACACCAGCCCTGACGGGGAGGCAGGGAGGCGGAGGGCACAAACAGGCTTCACGGAGGAGCGGGCATCTAAGGTAGATCCTAGAGGAGGAGCAGAGGGGCTGAGAAGGGTTGGGAAGCGTGCCAGGCAACGGGAAGAGCCCCCAGAGAGGCCTGGGGCGCACTTCCCTCATGAGACACGGCTTGTAGCTCCCTGGGGCTGGAGCAGAAAGAGAGAACAGGCTAGAGGTGACGTGGGGTGAAGGGCGATGGTTCTTCCAGGGCGGATGAAGCCGCTGAGGCTGCGGTGCAGGGAACCCAGGAAGTCACGAGGCAATGGAGTGACAAGGCCAGCTTTAAAAGCCAGAAGGATGGAGTGAGGGGCGACAGGGGGCTTGAAGGCAGCGTGGGGGCCTGGGAACGTCTGGGAAGATGTTGTCAGGATCCCCAGTCACCCTTGGGCTGGACGGTACAGACGCTCGCTCTTGGGGGCTCCTCTGGCTGTGGCCCGATCCACTAGTGAGGGGCACGGGGCGCAGGCTGGGGCGGGGGGCAGCCTCCGTCCCCCAGGCCTGGGAATGTCCAGGCCGGCTGAGAGCCTGCTAGAGGCTGGTGAAATGCTCACTTACCACGACAGATGGGGGCCCCGTCAGGCCACGCCAATTAGGCAAGATGGAGTGCCAGGGCAGTGCTATAAATATCTTGGCCAAGGGCCGGCCCAAGAATGTAAATGGTGATGTTGAACAAGCAGGAGAAAATGTTCAGTTCAGACATGATGGGTTTTTTGTGTTTTAAAAACACGTTCGTCCCTCTGCGAAGACTTCTATTGGGCAGCAACGAGACTGGGTGCGCAAGAGCTGGCTACTTGTCCAGTCGGGCCAGAGCAAAGGCTCATGAGATTGAAGCTTCAGGGCAAGTCTCTGGGAAGATCCATGTATTTGAAGCCCAGAACCCCACTTGCAGCTTTGGCCCTGGGTGAGGGAATGCATTAACCATCCAATCTGGGGACACACAGCCAGCTAGGTGTCAGGGGTGCGGCCAGGGAGTGGAGGCATCTCCCAACACCGGGCTGCTCCCCCAGAGCTCTCTGTCCAGCTGCGGGCACGCTGGACAGGGTGTCACAAGTTGGGGCTGAGGGCACAGCTGTTCAAGGTGAGACAGGGGGCCCACTGGGGTCATGGAAGAGTGAGGCTGGGAGGCCCTCAGCGGTGCCTCTGAAGGTGGGATCCTATCCACCCTACACTTTTGAGAATCTCAGAGCAGCACAGACCCACAAGTTGAACCCTCCACCTCATCACCTCTTTGTCTCTAACCACAGGGTTGCAGGGTCACAGGCAGCGGGGGATGAAGGTCTGGCTGAGAAGGGGAGGCACTCAGGCGCCCTGCAGCATTGGTACCCGTCCCTCTGCACAGAGACGCCGCCAGTGCCAAGGGCTTGGGGCAGCCTGGAAACCCTTGGTCACGCTCTGAGAGTGAAATATTCGTACTCAGAGGGGTCTGAGGACACCCAACACAGGAGGGACAGGGTGAGAGGCCTGGGCCTCCAAATGGAACAGTGGTTATAGCCCAGGGTGATCCAGGGCTCTAGAAAACCTCGAGGTAACAGAAAGGGTGATGTCCAGGGAACCTTGTGGTGCTGGGGCCCTGCTCTGTGTGCCCAGGGGAAGGCGCTCCGAATCAGGAAGGACGTAGCCTCCCCAGGGAAGGGAGAGGCAAACAGGGTGCATGTGGGGGGCATGAACAGAGTTGCATCGAGCGTGGCCTCGTCTCCTGACCCAAAGCAGCCCACCCCTAGGGGCCAGGCTGAGGGGAGGGGTCAAGGAGATCACTAGAATTTTCGAGGGGTCATTGAGGAATCGACTCATTTGTCAAATCTTTATTGAGGACCTACTATGTGCCAGGCACTGTGCTCAGCCCTGGCTGGAGTTCCCGGGCAAGGAGGCTGGCAGGGGGTCTGGCCTTCCAGGGAAGGGGGTCCCAAGGGCTTGGAGATGGGATGAGGGCTCAGCCAAGCTCCAGACAGAGCTCAGGGCAGAACTCAATTTCTAAGGGGAAGTTCTGAGTCTGGGGGTTAAGCCCAGGCAGGCACTGGGGGTCGGGCTGGACCGACTGGACGTGGGTAAAGGGTAGTGGGGCTTGCTGGGCAGGAGCAGACCTGGGAAGCACAAGGTGGAGGTCAGCACTGCTCCCTTGGAGACCCCCCACTCCCCCTGCAAGCAGGTGGTAGTGCCCCCTCCTAGCCTGGGTAGGCAGGAGGGCTTAAAGAACAGAACTGAGCCTGCAGGTGAAGGGCGTCCTGTGACCTTGCCTGGAACATGGCCCTTGTCTTTCAAGGCCTACAGACAGGGATTAGAGCAGACACAGATGCACCGTGCTTCTTGAGCTGGAGAGGGGTCCAAGGTGGGAGTATGGGGGTGGGGCAATAGGAACTGGAGCACAGCAGAGGGGTGAGCTAGCCCCAGGCTCCCAGTGGCCCAGTCTGGGTGGGCACTCAGGTACCACGCTCTGGAGTGAGGTGACCACCCAGGGAGGCCCAGGCTGTGCAGGTAGATGAGGCCCTGGTCTGTGCTCAGCCACCAGCTGCATCTCCCCAATAGGCGTGCACATGCCCGTACATCTCAAAGCAACTCCCCAAGGGAGCGCTTTTGTGGGACACAGATGGGATGCATGAAGCCAAGAGAAGATGCATCTGTGGAAACCCAAGCGTGTGGGAGTGCAGCCAGGGATGTAGTACACAACCACGGGTGTGAGTGTGCCCTGAGGGTACGGCCTTTGTGAACATCCAAGGGCAGCCAGGCGATTCCCAGTCAGTTTGACTTCAAAGGCCATAATCTTAATTACTATGCTATAAAGGCATAGTAATTGGCAGCCGTATGTTGGTCTATTTCTCGGTCTTCACAGGTGATTTACACTGCTGGTCACTGCGCCTTCGCCCCCCGTGGTCACTCGCAGGGGATGCCCTCTGCTCCTTCCCCCTACACCACCCATCCTGTAGCCAGAAAGGTTCATCTTTTTCCTTGTGATTTCTTCTATTGCTTGGAAACTTACCAACCCCTCAGGAAGTTTAAGAAAAATTAAAGAATTTAAGGAATATGTATAAATGCTTTTCCAGAGGGTAAGAAAGCCTTCAGTATTTCCTACTAGCTACTGTAGAATTTTATTACTTATTTATATAAGTTTTAACTCTGTCCTCTGCCTGGAGATGACTTTAGTGTTAAATAGAAATTATTAGCTAATTGCCTCTCACCCCGAGTTGCTGACCCTTCAATTCATTTGATAGTCCTTGTTTTACCGTGCATTGCATTTTTATATATAATTGGTTCTTTTATATAACTGCTGCTTTGTATTCTATTCCAATGTTGCATGTTTCTGATCTTATACCAGTACCACACTGTTAAATTATTGCTCTTATAGGACATGTTTTATTGAAGTCTTTTTTTTTTTTTTGAGGTACGTGGGCCTCTCACTGCTGTGGCCTCTCCCATTGCGGAGCACAGGCTCCGGACGCGCAGGCTCAGCGGCCATGGCTCACGGGCCCAGCCGCTCCGTGGCATGTGGGATCTTCCCGGACTGGGGCATGAACCCGCGTCCCCTGCATCGGCAGGCGGACTCTCAACCACTGCGCCACCAGGGAAGCCCTTATTGAAGTCTTTATAGCATAGTAATTAAGATTATGGCCTTTGAAGTCAAACTGACTGGGATGTATATAGGAACTTTGCCACTGAATAGATGTGTGACCTTGGGCAGGTTACCTCACAGTTCCTCCTCAGTAAAATGGAGTATTAGGAGGCCCATAAATAACATCTTCACAAGTTCTGAAAAAACTGAGAGCTACAGGAATCAGTCAGAGAGACAGCATTAGCCTTATTACTGTGGATTGCTGTCCACTGTCACCACTTGCATTCAGCATTATACAGGAGGGCCTAGCCACTGCAATAAGGCAAGAAAAAGAAATAAAAGGTATGATGATTAGAAAAATAAGCCCCAAACAAAGGCACAGTGGGCATCCTAACCCTTCATCCCTGACTTGGATAGACTTGGATAGAACCCCAGTCACAGGTAGTGCCAGACACCCTAGACCTTTCTTCCACCCCTGCCAGGCAGAGCCTTCCCTCATAAAGTTACTACGGAGCTCAGCAGAAAATACAAGTGTCCTGGAGGAAGAAAAACAAGAATGGAGAGAGGACTGGCATGTCCTCTAGCTGAACTCCCTTCACATAGAAATGTGAGGCGGGGTGGCAGTGGAGACTCCCCCAGTGACAAGCTCACATGGGCCCTAGTGATTATGCAGTAAGGTAAGGTCCATGAGGCACTTAGCACAGTGCCTGACACACAGTAAATGCTGCTCGTATTATGAATATGCATGGGGTCTTGTTCCATTTCATTTCTCCTCTTGTCTTTTTTTTTTTTTTGGCCATACCACACAGCACGTGGAACTTCCCTGACCAGGGATTGAATCCGTGCCCCCTGCAATGGAAGCTCAGAGTCTTAACCACTGGATCACCGGGGAAGCCCCTTTCCTCTTGTCTTGAATTTCTAAACAAATTGTCACCCATGTATTTTTCCAGATGAAACACAGGATGCTTTGATGGTATTTTAAGGAAGAAAAAAACAAAAACACCTCTCTCCAACCCTTGCCCCACCCCCACCATTTCAATAGTTGCTATATCAACATATAAATGACCCTCAGGTGTGGAGGCTTAATCTAGGGTTGGGCAAGGGTGGGCAGCAGGGATGGGAAGCATGGCATTCAGGTACGGCTGGAGGGAGACAAGGCACAGAGGGCTCCAGGGAGAAGGTCGCCAAGTTCCGGCTGAGAGGGGAGCATGGTACACTCGGGTGCATCCACGATGGCTGGGGTAGAGCTGGAACAAGAGAGTTCAGGGCAAGATTGGTGCAGTAGGCTTGAGCCAGATAACACAGGGCCTTGTGGGCATGGAAAGAATTTCTTAGGTTATCCTACTGGGGGTGGGAAGTTATTGGTGGGTTTAAGGCAAGTGGCGTGATAAGATTGGCATTTTTTAAAGATCAAACTGGATTAGAAGGGGGCAGGAGTGGATGACATTAGGGGAATTGGAAAGCTATTCCAGTAAAGCGGGTGAAAGTGATGGCAGCTGGGTCTGGGAGAGGGAAGGGATGATGATAGAGGAGGGTGGTGGTGATGGGGAGGTGAGGGAAGGAAGGCGTGGGGGGCGATGGGAGTAGCAGTGAAGGAGCAGTGGTGATGGGAAGATGGTAGGGGTGGGGTGATGGGGATGGTTTGGGGGAAGGTGAAGAACTGTGGTGAGGATGCCGAGGGGGTGTAGATGAGGGTGGGAGTGGTGGCAGTGGTGGGGTGGGGGTGAGCAGGGGTAACAAGACAGTGCTGGGGTGGTGATGGAGTGAGCATAGAGTAGAAACAGACAAGTAGACACATACCAGAGGTACTCAGGAGGTCAGGTTTCCAGGGCACCGTCCTGGTTTGGACGTGGGGCGGGGAGGAAGCGGCAAGTGTGGGAAATGACTCGGGTTTGAGCGGCTGGGACGGGAACACTGCAGGGGGAGCAGTTTGGAGAAAGAGCAGTCTAGGTTTGGACGACTGAGACTGAGGGGCCGAGGGACAGCCAGCGGAGGTGACACTGCCTGTCTCGACCAAGGAGGGTCCTAGGAGCCGGGAAAGAGAGGGTCTTGGGGAGCGGGTAGTCCACAGTGTTGAATGCTGCTGAGATGGCAAGTTGAAAAACCGCGATGGGCTTCCCTGGTGGCACAGTGGTTGAGAGTCTGCCTGCCGATGCAGGGGACATGGGTTCGTGCCCCGGTCCGGGAAGATCCCACATGCCGCGGAGCGGCTGGGCCCGTGAGCCATGGCCGCTGAGCCTGCCTGTCCGGAGCCTGTGCTCCGCAACGGGAGAGGCCACAACAGTGAGAGACCCGCGTACCTCAAAAACAAAAAACAAAAAACCGCGATGATGCCCGTGGGGCTGGGCTCCATGGGGTCGCCGCTGACCTCGGTGAGGGCCGGTGAGGGCCGTCTGGGCGGCGCGGTACGGGCAGCAGCCAGACAGGAGTGGGCTGAGGAGTGAGAGGGAGGTGAGGAGTGGAAACAACTGTGCAGACAGCTTTTTGGAGAGCTTGGCTGTGACAGGGAGGCGAGAGATAGGGGGCAGCCAGAGGTGGATGTGGGGTTCAAGGAAGGTTTTCTTTTTATTTTGCTAATGGACTCTCTAAATGCCATTGAGAAGGTACTGATAAAAAGGCAAGTGCTGGAAACCTAAGGGTGGTGGATGGGCTGAGATGCTGAGCAGGTAGGGGAGGAGAGCCAGGCACAGGTGGGTGCACACTGGTAGAAATGGCGTCTCTTCTTCCTGGACTGGCAGGAGGAGGGCGGACAGAAGCCAGAAGCTTGGAGACGGCAGGTTGAGGACGGTCCCACAGAACTAGCCGCAGGCTGTGGATAAAGGCTCGGAGAGCGGACGTGGAGGATTTCTGTGTCAGAGCTCAGTGACGGAGGAAAGCCCAGAACCAGCCTGGGGCTGAGGTCAGGAGTCATGGTGGACCTTGAGCCAGGTCTGAGTCTGGAGTTAGAGTCAAGATTCAACCCAGGGGCAGAGAGGGCTCTATCCAGAGTGGGAGGCAGATGGTTAAAACACGGTCAGAGCCCCGCACCCCTGGGGTTCATCCCAAGCTCAGGGTACAGCCCAGGAGCCACTGAGGTCAAAGGTGAACTCTCCCAGACGCTCAATCTCCAGGTGTCTGTCTGATCTGGCCTGGCCCCCATCCAAGAACCCTTCACCCCGCGGGGCGATGCCAGCCCAGACCCCACTCCAGCTCACCCTCCAGGGCCCCCCAGCTCAGCTCACCCTTCCCACAGCTGGGCATGAACCGAGTCCCACCCTGCCCAGGCCAGGGTGAGAATTCCGGCCACATGTTTCTGTGATGTGGTCACGTTGGAAAAATGTTAATCAAATATTCTCCTCCGTGTTTCCTTTCTTTCCCAGGCTGGATTCCTAGAAGACAGGAATTTATGGTGTGAGAGCTCCAGCCCCCACAAACCCACAGCCAAGGTCAACAGCACGAGGCGGGCAGCACTGCCAAGCCAGGAGGGGAGCCCAGAAAATCAAAGTACATGCATTTAAAAAATTCCCTTCTCCCCTCACGTTCCCAAAGGGAGGGCTCAAACAAGGTCTCCCAGACCGGTCCAGATGAGCCCCACTCAGAGACAGGGCCTGCAAAGCTGCAGGGCAGGGGGTCTCTTGGGCTCACGGAGGGTGTGGAAGTAGCCCTATCGCTGAGCCCCAAGCACGGCAGCCCCCATCTGGTCCGAGGGGGTGGAAGACTGGCTGCCCATGGTCCCCCTCCTTCTGGGCAACCAAGGGCCGCTGAGATGGACAGAGGTGCCCTGGGCCCTGTCACAAAGCCCCCTGAGGCGGGAGCCTGATTTGCCCAATCTCCCCTCTGCCTCCTGGGGTCTGGGGTCTTGACTGCCTACCCACAGTGACCGCCCCCCACTTCCCCAGGGCCAGGGATCCCTGTCACAGGCCCTGACCCCGGAGCCTCTGGCAGACAACAAGGTAGCTGAGGGGAGGTGAGGAGAGGCCTGGAGACCACCTCGATGCAAAGCGATGACTCGGTGCTGCCCTCACCCCGGCTGTGAGCCCCTGAAAGTATAACTAAACATCCACGAGTCACCCATGCACTTGCCACTCACTGAACCACGTGGAGGGGGGCGGCCAGGACCTTGGAAAGAACAGGGCAGCCTCCTGCCCCAGAGAAATGCCTCCAAGTGAGGGTGGAGGGAAGGCTGACGTGGAAATAGAGGGTGACCGGCACGTGAGTGGCTGTGGGCCTCCCAGGAGAGAGTGACCGCATGGAGGAGGGGGGGCGGAGGGAAGGACATCGGTCAGAGAAAGCTTC
This sequence comes from Phocoena phocoena, assembly GCF_963924675.1. NCBI lineage: Eukaryota > Metazoa > Chordata > Mammalia > Artiodactyla > Phocoenidae > Phocoena > Phocoena phocoena. The sequence continues at coordinate 9,557,352 of NC_089233.1, forward strand.
CTGAAGGAGGTGGCTGGAGTTCACCAGGCAGACACGGAGCAGGAGGGGGGCTTGGGGGGAACATTCCAGCTAAGTCTGCAGCATGTGCAAAGGCCCAGAATGTTTATACCGTGGTAAGACTTCTCATATAAATACCTTCTTAAATCCAAAACAAACAAGCAAACAAACCTAGACCTCTGGCAAACCACATGTCTGGGTTTCTTGCTCAGAGAATGAGGCCTTGCGCTGCCCTGGAACCCCGGGGACCAGCAGAGCGTGTGGCCCGACACAGCCCTCAGGGTCCCGCTCTCCCTACCGGCCACCACCTCAACAGCACCAACCCTGCACCCCCAAGGAGTCCGTCCATGCTCTCAGCTCCGGCCTCACACAGCCTGCTTCCTCCCCACCATCTCCTTCCCAAGCCCAGGTACCACCTTCAGCCTGTTCTCCACGTGTGCCAGGAGTGAGGAAGGGATGGCAGACACTCACCTGGGGCTGCAGAGTCTCTCTCTCTTCCAAGGTCTCTGCTCCCCGGGTCCCTGGAGTAGAGGCAATCTGAACTTCCAGCTTATATTTTATTTTTTAAATCTCTTTTTGACCTTCAGGCATAGAAGTTTCATTTACGTTGTCCCTTTCAGACCCACGGCCCTACCCCTACAGTCATCTTTATAACGAATGTCCTTTTATTCATGTGTGTTCTTGTAAAACGTGGACTACTAGTGACTGCTTGACGGGTACGGGATTTCCTTTTGGGGGGATGACATGTCTCGGAACTAGATAGAGGGGATGGTTCATTGCACAACATCGGGAATGGACAAAATGCCACTGGACTGCCCACTTTAAAATGGTAAATGGTTAATGTTATGTGAATTTCAGCTCGATCTTTTTAAAATGTGTGTCACTATTTGAAGGGATCTTTTTTTACATGAGTGGAATTGGGCTATGGGCTACATTTCTTTCCTACTTTTTCTACTCAGTGCTCTGTTTTTAAGATCTAATATTGTAGTCTTGTCTCCATTGGACTGGTCGCTTTGCACGGTTACCTGGTGCCCCCCGGGGGGTGGGTGGTGGCCACATTATATACCCACACTCCAGTGATGGGCACCGAGGGGGCCCGTCTCCCTGCCACCACGAGCAATACTGCTATGGACGTCCCTTTTTGGGCCTGGGTGGCAGTGTCTTGATGATATAGTGCACTTAAATTTTTTAAAAAATAAATTTATTTATTTTATTTTTGGCTGCGTTGGGTCTTCGTTGCTGTGCGCTGGCTTTCTCTAGTTGCAGCGAGCAGGGGCTACTCTTCGTCGTGGTGCACGGGCTTATTGCAGTGGCTTCTCTTGTTGCGGAGCACGGGGTCTAGGCAGGCGGGCTTCAGTAGTTGTGGCACGTGGGCTCAGTAGTTGTGGTGCACGGGCTTAGTTGCTCTGTAGCATGTGGGATCCTCCCAGACCAGGGCTCGAACCCGTGTCCCCTGCATTGACAGGCGGATTCTTAACCACTGCGCCACCAGGGAAGCCCACATGTGCACTTAATTTAACGAAGCCCTGCTAGATGGCCCTGCAGCAGAGCGGCCGCTCCTGCCCACACCCCGGCCCTCTGCCAGTATTTGTCATTACCTGGCTCTCTAACACCCGGCAGTCTGACGGGTGTTGAGAAATATCTCATGATTGTTTTAATTAGCCTTTCTCTGATTATAAGTGACTTTGAGTCTCTTTTCCTATGTTCTCTAGTTGTTTATGTTTTCTCTCCAAATCGCAGTTCATACCCTGAGCCCATTTTTCTACTGGGGCTGCAGTCTTTTTCTCCTTGCTCTGTAGGCATTCCTTGCATATTCCAGATCACAGTTCCTTGTTGCTTAAGAAACCACAATATGTCGTCATCCTCCTGTCTGTCACTTTGTCCAGGGGATCCTTCATTGAACCCAAATCCCTAATTCCAGCTGGATATTTTTGAGGAACTCGATAAACTTACTCTAAGATGTATATAGAAAACAGATTCATGAATGGCTAGGTGACTTTGAAAAAGAGAGCAGAAGGGGGCACTTGCCTGCCGGATATTAGCACATACAACAAAGCCATTGGGAGGAAAATGCTATGGTGTGGGTGCAAGGACAAACACATGGGGGACGGAACAGATCAGCAAACTCAAGGACGGAGGTTAACCCACCACCCACCACGGGAAAGGATAGAGCGCTTAATAGGGTTGAGGAAATGGGCTCACTTTACAGAGGAAAATTACAACCAGATCTCTACTTAATACCTCGTAAAAAGGTGACTCCAGATGGATCAAAGACCTCAACGTAAAAAGCAAGGCTGAATTTGCTAGAATGAACTGTTGGAGAATAGCTTTGCAACAGAGGAGTGGGGAAGGACTTAGAACAAAACCCCCAAAGCACAAACCAGAAGGCGAAAACGGCGGGCCTGCCGCCTTATCCAGAGGAAGTGGCATTTCCTCCCGGATGCCAGCCTCAGCCCTGCCCACCTAGTGAGTCACGGGCGCTCTCGAGGCTGGCAGCCTGGCCCGCCCTTCCCGTCGGCCCCCAGGAGGGAGCAGTGTGCAATGCCCGTCTTATCTTGCCCTCGCCCAGGCCCTGCAGACATGAGGTCAGGGCTGGGGATGTGATGGGGGGGGTGGCGTGGTGGGCAGGGGACAACGGGGGGACAGGGAGAGGTCAGGGGTCGCTGGCAAAGCTGCCACTGCCCTTTCAAGGTGGGAGTGGGAAACAAAGCAGGCCTGAGGGACCCCGACAGCCTCTGGGGCTAGGGACAGTGCAAGGCTCATGTCCTCAGGGGGTGGCAGGGGTGAGGGGAACAGGGACACATGTGGCAGCCTAGTGGAGCAGAGGGCCCTAGATTCGGATCCCCAATCTGGGAATCTCTCTGCACCACCAACCTCACCTCCTAACATCTTCTCCGGTTTCTCCAATGGCTCTTCGGGACCAGCTCTTCCAGCCAAGACTCAGCCAGACTGAGAACAAGCAAGGGTGTGTCTCCCTCCTTCCATGTGTGTCTGTGCTCCACCTGGGCGTCTTCCTGGGGCACTTTGTGTATCTGTGTCTCACCCTCTGGTCTTCCAGCACCAGCACCAGCCCTGTCCCCAGGGCACTCTGAGTCCAGGGTGGGCTGCGTCCCTCTCAGCAGCAGGATAAACATACATGTGGGTGCCCATGTCCAAGCCTGTGTGTGCGGGTCCACGTGTGTCTGTGACCATGTATGTGCAAATGTCCAGCCGTCTTTCCCCCTTCCTTTGTCCGTGAGTCTATGCCGGCTGTGTCGACCACTCTTTTTCCCAGAAGGTCCCTGATAAGTGAGACAAGATGCTGTGTCCTCCACCTGCCTCTGGGCATCCTGACCATTACCGCGCAGCAGTCTGTGAGCTGGGCAGCCAGTGGATCAACAAATATTTATTCAGGGGTGTATAGGTCAGACATGAGGGGCTTACAGCCTGGTCTGCCTCCGTCTGCCAGTTGCAGGGACTGGAAGGGGGATGTAGTCGTCCGTTCTGGCCAGCACTGCTCTACAGCTGTGTCTCTACAGCTTGAGGGCCCCCGGGACCCCTTCCCCTTCTGGGGGAGGGATGCCAGATCTGGGGGTCTCTGTCCACGGTGAGCAGGGAAGGGGGGACCTGGTCCACAGCCCTTACCTCCCTCCACCCACGCCCCTGCAGGGAACCCAATGTGCATAGAGAAAAAGTATTATCCAAGTTTTCCCAAATACACGTGGCTAAACAATGATAGATAGATGATAAATAGTAGATAGATAAACAGCCATTAGATTTGTATGTACACACACGTATACATACACGTGTATTAAAATACTGTGACTGGTTTTTGAACTCTCTCACCACAGTACTATTTATATAGAAATGCACAAAAATCATGTGTGAACACTCATCAAATCAGATGTGAATTTTCACAAACTAAACACCTTTGTGTTGACAACAGATTGACCAGATCAATGTATAGACCTTTGCTGGGCTCCCCCAAAAGCCACCTTACACCCACTTCCAGTCGCGACTCACCTCCCCAGGATAACCGCTCTACTGACCTCTCTCACCATAGATGAGTGTTGCCTGTTTCTGAACTTGATGTAACTGGAATCCTGGAATATGTCCTTTTTTACGTCTGAGGTCCGTCAAAGCTGTCGCGTGTAGCTGCCAGTGTATTTTTTGCGTGCTTGTTTGATGTGGGCAACGGTCTATGCCCCCCTGCATTCTGCCCTCACCCCCACCTGAGTTCTCAGGAGCCCATCCCTGTGAGGAAGATCCCAGAAGGAGCCTTTTCGAGAGAACAAACAATACCTCGGGACCCCTGAAGCTGTTGTCCTCCCAGAGACGGGGGTGGCCTTGGGGGCGTCCACCAAGCTGCCCAGACCAGTGCCCCTGATGCTGGGCAGTAGGGACTGAGCGATCAGATGAATGGCCCCAAGCCATTCCTGGCCCTTTCCAGAAATGTGCAGTGGGAAAGCAAGCCGGGGTTGAGAGAGGCACATCCTAGGCACAGCAGGAGACCCCAGCCATTCGCTGCCTCTCTCCAAGAAAGGTTGTGCTTGTGGGCCATCCAACCAACAACGCTCCCTCCCAGAGCCCTGTGTCTGTCCCAGGCACAGGGTCACAGGTGTGGGTCAGATGCACTCTCCAGATGCCCCTCCTCTCCTCCTCGAGGCCCAGACTGAGTGACAGCTCCTCTCTGAAGCTACCTTGACCCACTGCTGGGGCCCCTGCCAGAGCCCACACCGCTTTCCTTGGTACCAATGGGTGGTGTTCTGCACGTAGGATGCGATGCCCTGAGGGTCATTCTAGGATGCAAATCTGGTCATGTGACCCTTCTGCTTTGAGCACCCTATGGCTCCCACTTACCTCTATAAAAGCGTTCAAACTCCTCCATCAGGCATTTCTTGCCTGGAGAGATCCAGTCCCACTGACCCCCCCCCCCACACCTTTTTCTTTCCACTGTCCGCTCTCAAGCACCCTACTCAAGACCCAGCCTTGGATTTCGGGCTTGTGTGATTTCTGAATTGTGGTCACCCTAATTGCAATGTCCCTGTCTCCCTTTAAACTAGCAAACTTCTCCTTGTCCTGGAAGACTTGGCTGAAATATCCCCTCCTCCAGGAAGCCCTCTCTGACTGCTGAGGCAGGGTCAGTGCCTCCTCTGGGCTCCCACAGCCTCATGCTCCCCTCAGAGTATCCCATTCTTCCAATGCAATATTATCAGTCCGCATGACTTTGTGCATCTGGCAGTGGGAAGATGTCAGGGGGTCCTGGCCAGGCAGCCCAAGTGAGAAACATCTCCCCAGGGATGAGCTGGCCTCTCCTCCAAGATGGCTCGGCATAGAGAAGGCGGTGTGACCCTTTGGTCACAGAAGCCAGTCTTGGACAGCACCTCTGACTTAGGCCTCTTGTGACTCCCCCAATTGCCCCCCAGGATCCCACAGTCCCCTAACAGGACTCTCCACCTGCCCCAGCTAGTTCTCCACATGGCAGCCAGAGGGCACCTGCCCACGTCCAGATTTGACCATGGTGCTCAATGTCCCAAACCCTCCATGGCGCCCCAGTGCCTTAGTGGAAAGTCTTGGCCTGTTCCCATGGTCTGTCACCCACACCTCATCCCCAGTACTTCAGTCCATCAGCTAGACCATGGGCAGGTCCCCAACTCTTCCCCCAAGCCTTTGCCCACCACACTGCCTCTGCCCGGAGCACTCTTTCCACACCCCATCCTGGCCCCAGGTATTCTATAAATGGATCCTGTTCTTTCCAGAGAGGACTGACCGCTCTGCCTTTTTCTCCCTGTGCCCCCCATACCATCTGTTCTAGACCTTGAGGCACTTTGGGGAACTCTTCTGTATTTGTCTATCGTCCCCTCTAGACTGTAGCCTTGGGGCCAAGGCGCTGCTTGGTGCAACTCCATGCCTGGGGCCTGGCATGCAGTAAATGTTTGTTGAATGAAGGAGTGAATGCACCCATTTTATAGACAAGGGGCTTGAAGCCCGGTAGAGCACTGACAGGGGCTCTGATGCATTGAGGCATGCAGACACAGGCCTCTGAGTTTCTTTTCCTTTTTTTAAAAAATTAATTTACTTAGGCTGCGCTGGGTCTTAGTTGCGGCACGCGGGATCTTCGTTGAGGCATGTGGGATATTTTAGCTGGAGCATGCAGGAGCTAGTTCCCCAACCAGGGGTCGAACCCAGGCCCCCTGCATTGGGAGTGCAGAGTCTTATCCACTGGACCACCAGGGAAGTCCCAGCCTCTGAGTTTCTAGGAGGGTGTGGGCCGGTTTCCAGCCTCTAGCATCTGCCTTCTCCCCGTCCCACCCCAGATCAGTCCCCTGCAGAGAGCAGCAGGCTTGACCAGCCCTCCAGGAGCCAGGAAAATGAGGGTCCCTTGGAGCAGTCTTTGGAGACCTGTGGGGATGTGTACTGAGAACCAGGTCACCAGGACATCTGTTCTGCAGAGCTAGGAGCTCTGGGCAGGTCCTAAGCTCACCTCTGGGCCCTCCTCTGCCTCCCCTGCTGGGTGGGACTCAGGGCAGGGCAGGCAGCAGGGGAGGGTGTGGCAGGGGCAGGGAGGTGTTGGGGAGAAGCAGGCCTGATTTATGAGACAAGCAGCGATGGGACCACTTGGGGAGGTGGGCATGCACGACAGGCCCTCGGAGATAAGAGTCCAAAAGTATGTGAGCAAGGTAGACAGTGGGTTACGGGCACCCCGGCTCCCCCGTACCAGCCGGAGACACCGAGACTGGGGCAGGTCAAGAACATCTTGGATGAAAGGAGGCATCAGGACCTTCCAGGGCTGGGCCCACCTTTCCCCACGAGCCTCTCATTCTTCGTGGCTCCACACATCCCTTTATTCCCTCTCAAAGCAAACCTGCTCCAGAATTTTCCCCGACTTCTCCAGGCTTTCTTTCATCACTGTCCCCTGGTCAGGTCAGTCTCTCCTCCTTCACGGCTCATCATGACCTTTTTCAAACTCAGCCTTCCCGACCTCCTGCACTTCCTGGGTGTGCCTCACACTTCTTGCCACCTCGGCACCTTTGCACACATGATGCCTTGACTATAAAGTCCTCCATGCTGATCGGCTGGCAAACTCCTACTCAACCTTCAAAACCAATCCCATAGGTCCCCTTCTTCAGAGTCGTTCTTGCCTCCCTAAGGTAGGATAGGGGCTGCCCTCAGCTTCCACAGCCCCCAACCCCATCCCATTCGTCTTGGTCACAGTACTCAGTACCCTTGCCAACCTGCTCTTCCTTCAATGGGGCTCTCTCTAAGGCAGAGGCCTCAGGCATGCCCTCTCTGGGTCCCTGAGCTCCATCTTGGGCTGTTGAGGACTCAGAATCTCCAAGTTCAAGGCTAGAGGCTCCCTCCCTTTGTAAAGAGGCCAAAAGGATGAGGCCCCAGCAGAATGCCCCCTCATACCCACCCACACTCTCTCTGTTGTTCCCCTCAACCCAGTCCTGGGCCAGAGACCAAGAGTGTTCTTGTCATTTCCCCTTATCCTGATCACAGCGGTCATGTGAAGGGAATGATGAGATCCCCTTAAAGAGGAGGAAACTGAGGCTAGGGGCTGGGGGCACATCCTTATCCAAGTTGCACTTGAACCAGCCCGTTCAGGTTGACTGAAATGGCCGGTTTGTCCAGAGCAGGTTGAAGACACACCCACTCCAGGTACAGGGCAGGGGACACACAGCTGGTACTCGGGCAGGACCACACAGATGGGGAAAGGCCAGTGGGTGCAAGGGCAGAGGCTGCCCCGGCTGCCAGCCCAGGGCTGAGGACTCACGTGGGCAGGGTCATATCGGTCACCCACGTGGGGCAGGGAGATGTACCAGCTGAGTGCCGGGGGCAGGACACAGAACAGGGAGTGAGCTGCGTGACACGGCTGGTGTCCTCGGGCTGCCTGCACGAGCAGGGCCACAGCTGCCGGCCCACGGCTCAGCCACCCGCCGGCAGACTGTGGGCATGGCCCTGGGACCCAAGTCTGCAGACAGGACTGCGTGCCTCAGCAGGGGCCCCGCTCCTGCCGCCAGCCGAGACCCCTCCTCACAGCCCTCCCACAGGAATGCGTGACTTTGAATGGAGACTATGTCATCCAAGAAACATTGCATGTTTTCCTTGGTGTGTGCTCTGGGAACGTGGCAAGAACGGCTGTCCACACTGCCGTCCACATACTTGGGCAGCTGCCGGAAAGCTGGGCTGCCCGGGGCCAGCTCTGTCCTCAGTCCCGAGAGGATGGGCCCCTGAGAGGCCACCCCCACCCCGCACCTGCCTGGAGACCAGGTGGGAACACCCCTGGGGCTGGGATCTGGGTCGGGGGGGAGGAAGAGGAGTTGGCAGGGAACGGAGGTCTACTGCCCCCCACCCAGGCCCTGGGCCCTGCTGGCCAAGCACTGTCTTTGAGTCTGGGAGACAGAAACGTGGGTGCCAGTTGCCTTACTGCCACAACCGTGTGACTTCGGGCAAGCCACACCCCTCTCTGAGCCTCAGTCTTACCCTCCGGACAGTGGGCTCCCTCAAGGCCCTCTCAACTCTGAGGGGTCTGAAGTTAGGACCTGGGTCTTGGCCTGGACAGCTCACACCAAGAGGATAGAAGGGGGCTCACTAGAATCCCCACACCCCACGACAGCAGGGACACACCGGCCTTTGGTCCTGCGGACATCCTACCTGCAAAAGCCTCCCTCCCTCTTCCTGCTTTGAGCGCAGAGGCCGGCCAGCCACAGGGTCCTGTAGTCTCACACTGGTCCCTGCCCTTGTGCTGCAAGTGACAAAGCAAAGCGGGGGTGACGGGGGGCGTGCTGTCTGTCTTCCTCCCCTCTCGAATGGAGAACCCAGACCCAGCCCTCAGGTGCCTCTGAAACATCCCTGGGGTAGGTACACTACCCTGGGGAACCCAGGGTGGCAGGAGAAAATGTCAGGGACCCAGAAGTCCTCCAGCAGCCAGCCTTTCCCTCCCTCGCCCCCGCCTTCCCTCAGAAAGGCCTCCCACTGAGGCAGTGGGTCCAGGGGTCACTGGGCCCAGAGCATGAGGTTGGCTGGCACGGAGCGGCCACCTGCCAGCAAGTCCTGAATGCGCCAGCGATGGAGCCTGCAGCAGAGATGTGCACCTGGGCCCCAGCCCACAGCCCCAGGCCCGTCACCGGCTCTGCTGGAGTTAACAGCAGCGCTCCAGCCCCTTCTGCTTTCAATTCGGATGTGGTGGACAGAGCTTAAGGATTTGCACGTTTCCTTAAACATTTCTGAGCTGGGGCCCAGGGCAGGGACTGAGGACGGAGACTTCAGGGAGAAGCAGTAGCCACTACCTGCCCCTCCCAGAAGCCCACATCAGCACTGCAGACCTGACGCTGTCCTGGCCCACGGGCTCACAGGGCACTGGGGTCCCATGGGTGATGGACGAGGAGGCTGAGGCCCACAGGGCACAGGCACGGAGCCTGGGGCCTCTGCCCCCTCAGCCTTGGGCTGAGCAGCCTCTGAGGTGTGTCTGCTGGGACCCAGAGACCCAGGTTGGAAGGGCCTCTCCATCTGAACTGGGCCTCGGGCCCTTGCATGGGGGGTACAGGTGTATGTCCACGTGAGGGGTGTCAGGGCTATGCCCTAGGAGGCCTGGCCCTCTCTGACTGGCGTTCTGATTTGGGGGATTCTGGGTGTGTAAAATGACCTTTCCAGGCCGAGTGACCAACCCTGAAGCTCAGGGCCTCAGCTGGGACCCCTGGAATTGAGAACCAGGCCTAGGTCAACCTTTGGATCCCTTTACCTGCCAGGCCTGTCCTCTCTGCCTGCCCCCTGCCCGGCTGCCGTTTGCCTTGGCATGCCTCTCACCAGCCCCAGGGAGGCCCAAGCGCCTGGAGTTCGGTCACATCCGGTCCAGCCGTCTAAACAGGCCTGAGGCCCCAGAGCCCGCCGGGCCCAAGGGGAGCCCAAAATAACATCTGAGTCAGCATCTCTGCAGACGCCCCCACCCACCTGGGCCCACAGGGAGGCGGCCCAGACAGGGGACTGGGCCAGGTCAAGCGGCCACCTGCTCCAGTGGGGACCCAGCCAGTGATAGGCACAGCCTAGAGGGCAGCAAGACCATTAGCGTCAAGAGGGAGAGGCTGGGGAGTAGAAGGGAGACAGGGCCCTGTCCTGGGGCTCCTGTCTGAGGGAGACAGAGTATCTGCAGAGGATGGCAGTCCAGTGTGGTCACAGTCCCAGAAGAGGGAGAAGTAGGAGGCTGAGGAAACAGAAGGGAGCTGAGGGCTCCCAGCCTAGGGTCAGAGAAGGCTCCCAGAGGCAAGCAAGCCCTGAGGGATCAGTTGGATCTGGACAGGACAGAAAGGGGGGAGACACACTGCAGACAGGGGGGTAAAATGAGCAGAAGCCCCGGGCACTGGGGGACTCATCCCAGAGCAAGTGGGGTACCTCCACCCCTCAGCAGGCAGACGCAGGCACCCCAAGACAAACCCTGCCCCGGCCCTCTAACCAGAATGTGCCCCTCACACCATGACCCAGCAGGCCCAGCAGGGCCGTCGATCCCACACCATCCCGGCCGAGCGCAAAGGCGGCCCCAGCAGAAGGGACTGTCTGCCCTGAGCCGCCCACATCCTCCTACACCTTCCTCCAGCTGGGCCCCAACCCCCGGAGACTTAGAAGAGGTGAGATCCCAAGTCCGGGGGAGGGTTCAGCCTGGGATCGGGGACAGGAGCTAGACCGCTGTCATCTAGGGTCCAGCCTGGCACGGGGTCAGGCCTCAGCCCGGGCTGGAGGAGAGGGGCTCCAGGCTGTGAGACGCGGGCCTGTTGAGGGCAGAGGGGCAGGAGACAGCAGGCCTTGGCACCTCTTTGAAGGTGGTTCCCGAGCAAGCCGGTCGAGAGGGAATTCTGTCCCCACGTCCCTGGGAGGGTGGCAGCTGTGAGGTCATCCCGCCCCTCATCTCCAAGCCGGGACAAGAGACGGATACCTGAGTCCCCGCTGGCCTGCAGCTTAATCCCCCAGCTTTCCTGAGAACAGCTCTGCTGTTCTTGGCCAAGGGCCTCTGCTGAGCCTGGCACGGCCCCGGCTTGGCCCTCACCAGCGAGTGAGGGCTTGGCGGGGGCCCAGCCAGGGCGGTGGACATGATGAAAGCACAGAACATGGGGCCCGGGCGGGCGGCAGGGGCCCAGCTGGGCTCTGGTCAGCAGCTCCGCCGCAGGGTTGGGTCTCACCTCCTGGGACCCCTCTCGTCCGGTGGAGGCTGCAGTGGTCATTTCCCAGCTTACCTGGTACAGAAGACAGACAGACCCTGCTCCTTCTTGCCTCTGAAACAAATTAGAGCTTCCCCAGAGGGAAAGAACCAGAAGATGGAGAGCAAAACCCTGATCTCCCCTTCCTCCCTCCTGTAACTGGCCTTGACTGCATCTCTACCATGTTCCCAGCTCACTGCCAAACTCTGTGTGGGGGGCACAGGGATGAATTTGCTACAGAGCCCCGAGGGCTGGACCACGCCCCTCCCCACTGCCGCAGTTTCTCAGAATAGCCCTGAGCCAGGGATCTGAGCGGGGCTTGGGGCAGCGCTCCAGCGAACATTTGCTGAACAGCTACCCAATGTCTGACATGTGCAATGTGCTCATTGACATCTCACCACTCCCCTCTCTAATAGATGGGGACTCTGAGGCTCCGGAGGCTAACCTGCCCAAGGTCAAATAGTTCAAAGTGGGATAATGGGAACTTGAACCTGAGATATGGGAGCCCAGAACCTTGTGGGGCAGAGAATGTGTGTCTATGCGTACATTTATATATATGTCCCCGTGTGTGTCTGTGTGTCCCTCTGTGTGTGTGTGTCCTTGTGTTGTGTGTGTGTCTGCGTACATGTCTAGGCGTGTGTGTGTATATCGGGGAAGAGTGGAGAGCCCTGAGGCTGGCTCAGAGGGAGAAATGTGGTCCAGCAGGGCAGGACTAGGGGATTTGTCATAGAATGGTGCCCAGGCAGTCCCTGAGGACTGTTTTAGAAACCCCAAAGTCCCCCTGGTCCATTTTGTTAGCAATTTCACATTCTTTTGTTACAGGTCTCGTCTGTGGATCACTTTCCTGAAAGTTATCTGGAGAGAAGCACTTCAACCGTGGAACCCCAGGTATCCACCAAGTTCCATTAAAAAAAAAAATTGTACTGTAATCCCACCCTGGGGACTGGGGGCTGGAGGGTGAAAGAGTGAGCAATTGTGGGCTTGCTGGATGGCAGATGACCATCACATGAGACCCCTGATTCGTTAATTCTGTATGTTGAATATTGGCATCAAGGAAATCACGGAACTAGAGATATACCAGAGTAGGGCTTATTCATCATTATATCCTCAATGCCCAGTACAGGACCTGAAATATAGTAGGTGCTCAATCAATATTTGCTAAATAAATGAGAAAAGGCCTCTTTGCTGAATGGATAATACCTGAGCTTCCAAACCATCTTTATTAATTAAGAGTTCAGTGTCCCTGAATGAATCATTTAACCTCTACTTTTGACCAATCCTAGTTAGAGCCTTAGACTAGATCAGAGGCATTAAAGACACAACGTGTAGGGCACAGCACCCTTCTCTCGCTCCCAGGCATACGTTACCAAGCAAATGTATGATTCTCACCTGCTGAAACTGGATATCCTCAGAATCCTTTTTAACACCATTTCAGGCAGCCATTGCCTGTCAAACGCAGTTGGCGATGGAACCTATTTGCTGTCCTGGGACAGGACAAGCTCCTCCAGCCCATAAATCTATGAACAAGTGAAAAGAAGCTTCTGGGAAAGCCCAGGCTGTGGGGTGGGTTTAGGGAAGAGTAAGGAAGGATCAGGTAAGGAGGCTCCTCCCTGGAGATTACTTATCCCAGTCTGGGGACTCCCAGAGTTGTAGAAACTGGTGAGCTTATCACACACCAGGTAGAAATAGACATGCACATGGAGAGGGGATGGGGGACCCCACTTGCTGCCTGAATCCTGACAGAGGTTGGAAGCAGCCTTCAGCCTGAAAACCACAGGCAGCTCAGAGCTTTTATTAAATCCAGGGGCTGGGGGAAGGTCAGGGGCTAGTGAAAAAGGCAGTGCAGCCAGCAATTCAGGAGGGAAGGAGTTCTCCCAAATGCTGGGGCCACCAAGCTTGGGGAGGGATTAGGTGGGCAGGCTGAGGCCTGGCCCTGCTGAGACTTAAAATGCTCTAGGTCAAAGTAGATCAGAGACCTAAAAGTGAAAGGTAAAAGTATAAAGTTTCTAAGAGAAAACATAGGAGAATATCTTTAAGACTTTTGAGTAGGCAAAGATTTCTTAAACAGGACAGCAAAAGCACTGACCACTAGAGAAAAGATTGATAAATGTGCTTTCCCTAAAATCAAGGACTTCTGTTCATCAAAAGACAACATTAAAAGAAAGGCAAGCCACAGAGTGGGAGATCTTTCTAATACGTATAACTAACCACAGAACTGTATCAGCATATATAAAGAATTCCCACAAATCAATAGGAAAATATCAAACAACTCAATCTTAAAAAGTGAACAGAAGTCTTGAATAGGCACTTCACAGACAAGGATATTCAAAGGCCCAAAAGTCATATGATGAAGTGTTCACCAACATTACTCATCAGGGAGATGAAAGTTAAAACCATAATGAGATACCCCTATACACCCACCAGAATGGCTAAAATTTAAAGACTGACAATTCTAAGTGTTGACAGGATGAGGAGCAACTGGAATTCTCCTAGACTGCTGGTAGGAATGTAAAATGGTACTACTTTACAAAATGGTCCAGAAGTTCTTCAAATAATTAAACATACACTTACCAGAGAAGCCAGCAATTCCACTCCTGGCTCTACACCCATGAGAATTGGGCACATATTTCTACAAAAGATGGGGATGTTCCTAGCAGCATTATTCATAATACCAAAAAAATGGAAGCAGCCCCAAAGTACATTAACATTACAATAGGTGAATACACTGTGGTATATTTCTCAAATGGAATACTACATAGCAATGAAAAAGAATGAGCCCTAACTATACACAGCAACAAGGATAAATCTCATAGTCACAATGTGAGCAAAAGAAACCAAATGCAAAAAAGTACCCACTGTGGGATTCCATTTATCTGAAGTTTGTATCAGCTTCCTGAGACTGACGTAATAAATTACCACACACTTGGTATGAGAACAATGGAAATTTATTCTCTCACAATTCTGGAGGCTAGAAGTCCAAACTCAAGGTGTTGAAAGGGCCATGCTCCTTCTGAAGGCTCTAGGGAAGAATGCTTCCACGCCTCTTTCTAGTTTCTGATGGTTGACAGCCATCCTTGGAGTTCCTTGGCTTGAAGGTGATTCATTCTGATCTCTGCCTCCGTCTTCACATGGCCATCTTCTCTCTGTGGGTCTCTGTGTCCCTGCATCTTCACGTGACCTTCTTATGAAGGCACTAGTCATCGGATGTAGGACCCACCCTAATCCAATAGGACTTCATCTTAATTTGATTACATCTGCAAAGACTCTTTTACCAAATAAGGTCATGCTCACAGGTACCAGGGATTAGGGCTTGAACATATCTTTTGGGGGACACACTTTAGCCCACTGCAAAGTTCAAGAACAGGCAGAACTAATCTGTGGTGAGAGGCATCAGCTAAGTGGTTATCTCTGGTGGGTAGTGACTGGGAAGGGACACAGAGGAAGCTGCTGGGCTGGAAGTGTTCTACATGTTGATGTGGGTGGTGGTGACATGGGTATGTACCCAAGCTACCCACCTACCCTCTGTGCACTTGAGTCTGTATGCGTTATTCTCACTTTAAAATGCCTTTGTGGGGGCTTCCCCGGTGGCGCAGTGGTTGAGAGTCCGCCTGCCGATGCAGGGGACACGGGTTCGTGCCCCGGTCTGGGAAGATCCCACATGCTGCGGAGCGGCTGGGCCCGTGAGCCATGGCCGCTGGGCCTGCACGTCCGGAGCCTGTGCTCCGCAATGGGAGAGGCCACAACAGTGAGAGGCCCGCGTACCGCAACAAAAATAAATAAATAAAATAAAAAATAAAATGCCTTTGTGGAGCTGAATTAACTGTTGGGTGAGTGAGCAGATGTCATTATGTAGGTTAGACAACACACACACACACACACGCACACACAGTGCTACACAACCACAGACAGGCAGACACAGAGACACACATACAGACCCACTCATCCTCACTGATACCTCCCCCAAGGCCTCAGTCTCCTCGTCTGTCATCAGCACAGGTTGGCAGGAGTGTGGAGCCCAAGGGAGAGGGGGATGCTTCTCCCCCAGAGCTGAAAGCCAAAACCCGTTCTGGGGGTCATGGAGAGCACCCCACCAGGCATCATTCTGGGGCCTGGAAGGTGAGTTCAGGTAGCCAGGTCTGCTCAGGATAAACAACTTAATGCAAACCCAGGGACCTGAGAGCCTCAGGTCCCGTAGGAGTAAACCCCTGAGAGGCAAAGAAAGATGCAGACAGGAACATGTAGAAACCAGCAGGAGAAAGAGAGAGACACACGGAGAAAGAGGCGGAGACACACAGAGAGAGTGAGACAGAGACAGAAGGAGCGGGAGGGAGAGAAGGGGACATTCATTCATTCACTTCTTTCCCACCCAGCCACCCCCAGCATGTGTTCTGGGCCAGGCCATGATGGGTGCTGGGGACACAGAGGGCAAGACATAGCACTACCCACAAGGAGCTCCTGGCTGTGAAATAGACTCCAGCTGACCAAAGGGAGTGGGGAAGGCTTTAGGGCAGGTCAGCCTCCTTCTTTTCCCAAGGGAGTTTGTGCCCCATCCCCCTCCCTCCACCCCTTCTTCGAGAGTCCAGAGAGGGGACGGAGCCCACAGAGCAGTGGAAGTGATGGGCCAGCCTGGAGAGGGCCACAGACTCAGCAGGGACAGACCCCCACGGCAAAGGGCCAGCTCCAGGAAATGTGTCTCAACCCCCTCTGCATCCCCACTCTTCTTCCTCCCCACTTCCTCCCAGGCCTGCTCTGTCTAAGGACAGGGGCCAAGGACAGATGCTCGGCTTGAAATAAGGTTCAAAGCCCAACTGCTATTATCGGCTTTGGGACCTTGGGTGAGTCACTTAATTTCTCTGGGCTTCAGTTTAGTCATTTGAAAAATGGGAGGAGAATGCTTTAAAATATAAGTTTTGTTATTATTCAGATATGGTGAGGCCAACAGATCAGGAGACCACTGCCATTGAAGAGGTAGTTTGAAATGGATAGCTAATGGGAAGCTGTTGCATAGCACCGGGAGATCAGCTTGATGCTTTGTGACCACCTAGAGTGGTGGGAAAGGGAGGGTGGGAGGGAGGCTCAAGAGGGAGGGGATATGGGGATATACGTATACGTATAGCTGGTTCACTTTGTTATACGGCAGAAACTAACACAACATTGTAAAGCAGCTATACTCCAATAAGGATGCTAAAAAAAAAAAAAAGAAAGAAAAGGTAGTTTGTAATACTCAGAGATCCCAAGAGAAGAAGACATGCCATTCAGGGCCACACAGGGAAGCACCAGGGCCAGTCAGGGGGCAGAGGGAGGGAGATGCATGAGCAATAGCCTTTGTTGTGGTTTTTGTGGGAAGGAAGATGGGAGGCAGGGTGAGCAGGGTTAGGGTTGGCTACTTTGAATAATTTCAGCAGGCTCTGGGGCATAGGGCTGTCCCTGGTTGTCTGATACCTGGCGTGGGGTGATGAGGGTCAGTGGGCAGTAGCCCTGAGTGTGAAAGCTCCATAAGGGAGGTGGTCGAGGTGTGAACTCTCGATTGGTTGATTTATATTAGAAAGGCCCTCTCCCAGGCAACTTGTTTATCACCTCTAGAAGTTGGCTAACCCTGGGAGGGGTGGTCCCTGCAGAGTCAGCAAGGTCCCGAGATGGCAAAGCATCAAAAATACAGAATAAAAAGATGTGATTAATACAGGGGAGTCACAGCAGCTCCTCATTCATTTGGAGATTAAACGAGTTACTGTTGTTGGAGCTCCCAGCATAGCGCCTGACGGGTGACAGGAACACGGTACAGGCTGGAATCCAAAGCCACATCCCTCCTCCTCTGAGAAGCCTTCCCGAGCTGACTACACCTGACATCTCTTCTGCTTGATGGCCCCCAGTTCCCCATTAGTGCCATCAGATTTTTTTTTTCTATACCAGTGAGTTCTACACACACATGGTTCTGGGGGACCAGGGTTCTCACCAGTCTGGGTTGATGAGGAAAGAGTAGGCAGCTCAGCCTGAATCCAAGGATATTTTAAAAGAAATGGATGAGAAGAATCACACACCCGCCTGGATACTCGACCGTCTGGTAACACAGTGTGACCAGGAAAGACCCTTTGGAGAAGTCAGTACAGGGGAGGGGACTTCCCTCCTATATGGGACATTTTGAATGTTGTGTCAGGAGGTACACACACTTCCTCAAACCCAGGCAAGAATCAGAACCAGAAGTTCTGCTCTCAGGAGAGGGTGCAATGAACATGTTGATGCAGTGAGCAACTGGAGGGCTTAGTTCCAGAATGTTCCTTCACTGTACTTGGGGCCTGGGAGGAAGAAGGTGGCCCCCTCGCCGGCTCCCACAAGTCCTTTGTTATGGACTGATTTGTGTCCCCAACCCCAAAGTCTTATGATGAATCTCTGATCCCCAGGACCTCAGAAGGTGACTGTATTTGGAGACAGGGTCTTTAATGAGGTAATTAAGTTAAAATGAGGTCATTAGGGTGGGCCCTAAGCCAGTATGACTGGTGTCCTTATATGAAGAGGAGATTAGGACACAGACACACAGAGGAAAGACCACGGGAGGACACAGGGAGAAGACGGCCTACAAACCAAGGAAAGAGGAAAAACCAACTCTGCCCACACCTTGATCATGGACTTCCAGCCTCCAGAAATGTGAGAAAATAAACCCCTTTTGTTGAAGTCATCTGGTCTGTGGTACTTTGTCAGGGTAGCCTGAGAAAACCCATACACCCTCTAGAAACCTCTGGTGGCTCTACCTTCTTTCCAGAAGCAGAAGCTGTGGTTGGGAGAGAGGGGACCCTTTTTGCCGAGGACTCTCATGGTCAAGGTTGGGCCAGTGGTTCTCACACTTGAATGTGCACCAGTATCACCTTGTGGGCTTGGTAAAGCTCAGATCACTGGTCCCACCCACAGAGTTTCTGAGTCGATAGATCTGGGGCGGGGCCTGAGAATCGGCATTTCTAACAAGTTTGTTCTCATGTGGTGCTGCTGGTTCAGGGACCACACTTTGTTTTTGTTTTTTAATTTATCTATCTATCTATCTATCCGGCCGTGTCTTATTTGTGTCATGCAAACTCCTAGCTGCGGCATGTGGGATCTAGTTCCCTGACCAGCGGTTGAACCCAGGCCCCTGCCTTGGGAGTATGGAGTCTTATCCACTGGACCACCAGGGAAGTCCCAGGGACCACACTTTGAGAACCAATGATTATGATGCCCATTAAACTCTGAGAACCACTGGCCTGACAGCAGGAGGCCCCTGCGGGAGGGTCACTTTTAGAGACGGGCCATTTAGCCCAGTGTTTCTCAAAGTCTGCTGTGTATCGGAAACACCTGGGAGGTTTTAAAAATACCAACACCTGCACCCTCCCCCAGAGATTCCAGTCTGGAGTACAGCCTGGGCAGTGGAATTTAGAAACTCCCAGGATTCTAATGTGCGGCCAGGGTTGAGAGGCCCTGCTCCAGTCTACGCGCCCACTGCTCTGCACCCCCTGCGCCCTCACGCCCAGAGCGGGGAGAAGTCACCCAGGATCACACAGCGATTGGGGCAGGTCAGAGAGTGGAACGCCAGTCTCCTGGGGACCCTGCCTTCCTACCAGAGTGGTGGCTTTCATGATTTTTCAAGCCCCGGAAGGCTTTCTTCAAATGAAATGTTACTCAGAACCTTAGTATATAAACCAAACACAACTAGGTCTGTCTTGGTTGGAACCAGCTGGGTGGGGCCTGGAGCCCTGCCACCCCCAACCCCCAGCAGCCCCACCTCTGTCCTCAAGGTTCTGAAGAGCACACCCTAAGATCGCTGAGCTCTCCAAGATATCCTCTTGGGGGTCTCTGGGGAGTCTGGAGGGCTTTGGAGCCAGAAGCCAGCATAGCGCCCCCCCTGAGAACAATGGTGACCCAACCTTGGAGGCTAAGACCTCAGTTCTTTTTTAAAAATTTAATTAATCAATTAATTAATTTTTGGCTGCATTGGGTCTTCGTTGCCGCACACGGGCTTTCTCTAGTCGCGGCGAGCAGGGGCTACTTTTCGTTGCGGTGTGCACGCTTCTTCATTGCGGTGGCTTCTCTTGTTGGGGAGCACGGGCTCTAGAGCGCAGGCTCAGTAGCTGTGGCGCACGGGCTTAGTTGCTCCGCGGCATGTGGGATCTTCCCGGACCAGGGATCGAACCCGTGTCCCCTGCACTGGCAGGCGGATTCTTAACCACTGTGCCACCAGGGAAGTCCCAAGACCTCAGTTCTTATGAGCTTAGCAGGAGCCTAACCTGTGGCCAGACAAGGGGGTCAGGGAGGTGTGTAGGAATGGGGGTCTTCCTCCCCACCGTTCACCTGTCCACCCGGACATCACTCAGCCACATCGTGGGTGCCTCCTTCCCACGAGCAGGAGAACGGCCCCCAGCGCAGAGCGTGAGGACAATTTGTAAACACTCGTGGTAACAGCGTCTCTCAGACTTTCTGACTGCGACGTGCAAGAGAAAAGTTCATCTTCATCGAGTACTCCCATGCAAACACGTGAAACTCAGACAAAAGATTTAGTACACAAGGTCGATTTGGTCACATGTATTACACTTGCATCTCTTCTATTCTCTCGTTTTTAAATGCTGTTCCTGACCCACTAAATCAATTTTATACCCCACCAACGGGTCACAGCCTGCAATTTGAAAACTGCTGGTAGAGCGTGAAAGGCTGAGCAGGAAGGGCCAGTGTCCTCGCGGAGTCAGTTACTGGTGGCTAGAAGCAGGGCAGGGCCAGCTGAAATCGGTGCTTTCGGAAGCTCCCCTCCCTGTGGCCCCACTGCGGGCAGGCAGGCAGGCAGGCGGCCGGTGGGTGCGCTGGAGGGAACAGGCCTTGGTCAGGGCTTTCAGCCTTCCTGCTTCTGCAGGTGCCACCGGAGCGCATCTCCCTTTGAGAGAAGGGAACAAGATGCAGCTCTGGCGTCATCTCCTCCAGGAAGCCTTTCCTGGACTTCCAGCCTCCAGATCACTCCTCTTTCCCAGGATTGCTGGTGCCGGTGTCCTGTGTGTCCCCCACTCCCGAGGCTTGATGCTCAGCCAGAGCAGGCCGCTCAAGAATGCGGAGGACAGAATGAACGAGGGAGTAGATAACCCAGGCCCGGCAGGAGCCCCTGGCCTGGTCTCGCCTGCCTCCTACCCTGCATCCTGGCAGCTGCCCTGGCCGCCCCGTGGGACCCGCCCGGAGCCACAGGGATCAGGCCAGCTGAGGGCTCTGGGCATGGGTGGAGGGGTCTGCCTAGGGCAGGGGGTGGCTACTGGCAGATCCCAGGAGGAAGAGAACTCCCTGCCTGGCAGTGTTCCTGGGTCAGGCTCTTGGAAGGACTTCTGGGCATGGCGGGCTGGGGGAGGTGAGGCAATAAGGGCGATAAGGGCACGTGCAGGAGCGAGCACTACTGTGAGACAGGCAGAGGCAGCACGGAGGAGGGCGGGGGGTGTCCGGACAGCTCTGCGCACAGCTCCCAGAGCCCCGTGGGACCCCCTGGGGCAGGCAGCTCGGCCCCAGGCCCTACTCTGCGCCCAGCCCAGGGAAGAGAAGGCCCTGCTCTCCAGTTGCTGAGTGTACCCCAAAGCTGCGGCCATCACCCCATCAGAGAATGGTGTGGCTGGTGGAGTGAAATACCCCGAAGGCCTCAGCCCCAGGCCACAATGCCTTGGGGTGACCTTGGGCCAGGGGTGTGCTTCCTCAAGCCTCAGTTTCCCCATCTGGGGAGCAGGATAGTTTATTCGGTCATGGATACCTGTGTGTGTCAGTCCTGTATCCCTCCCTTCCCGCAGCTCACCAGGCTGCCGCCAAAGCAGACTGAAGTCATCTTCTCTCTGAGTCAGAATCCCAGAGGAGCAGGAGACCCAGAGGAAAGGTGTCCTGCTCTGGGACTGGGACAGTCCCCTGTGAGTCCCATGAGCGGATCACCCCTTGCAAGCATCCCCAGAGGCGGCCCAGGCCCCAGGCTCCCCAGCTTCAGCACAGCGTCAGGGTGCACGAAGGCACAGAGGCTCCCACAAGGGAGTGATTGAGGCCAGGGCTTAGAGGAGACTCCTGGATTTTGGTTGGGGACGGACAGTGGAGGCCGAGAGACCCAGTAACTGGGATGGAATTTACTGCCCCCGCCCACGTGACAGGGGCTCTGAGTTAAAATTAAATAGATCTAAAGGAGATAGGAGTGCTCTTTCTGGTGGCCCGAGTTCGTAGACAGGGCTCCTAAACCCTGTGTTTATAAACTTGGCTAATAATATCTCCGATTGAAAACGGAGATGTGCTTTGTAAACTGTCAAGTGTGAAAGCAATGAGAGGCGTGTTCTGCACTCCTCTGTCATGGTCCCCTGGGGAGGGGTGCAGAAATCACCTGGCTCACAATGTTCTCCCCAGACTGCGGCAGACAGCCCGTGAGGCAATGTGGGAACAGCACGGGGCAGAACGGCCCGTCTGGGACACCCACCCACCCCCCCCCACCCAAGCTCGCACGGGTCAAGGACCCAGACTGACAAATGACTCAGACACACAAACACCCAGGCCTGGGCAGAGGTGTCTGGATCAGAGATGCGTGCCTCGGGAGCTGGGACACCCTGGGCCAGCGGTGGAGCTGGCGCTCGTGGGGAGGGGCCTTCCCCCTGGGCCTCTGGCTCCCCCAGCCTCAAACATCTGCTTCAGCTGCCTGAAATGGTGTCACGGACCCCGTCCCACTTTTGAGCACTTGCTGTATACCAGACTCTTCCGGACACGAGTCATCGATCTTAAAGGCTTGTGAAGACCCCTGTCTCCATAAGAGAAAGTGAAGGCTGCTGAGGGTTAATTCCTATTAATGTCACCGTTATCAGGTATTAATTACAAGGTGATCCATCCAAGCTCACACTCTAATCAGCGTTAATCCATGTCACAATGATGACCTCTGGCCCCTTTGCACCCCCAGCCTGCTCCCGGCACCCCAGCCTAGGGGTTGCAGAAATTCTAGCCCGCCTCCCCAACTTCCAAACCCCGCTCTGAGCACAGCCTGTACTTCCCTTGGGCTGATCCCGTGTGATGAAATGAGATTCCGTGAGTCGCCCAGATCTGCAGCATCTTTACCTCCAGTGAGGTCTGCTGAGGAGGGCCCAGTCGCCTTTGGGGAGGCCGAGAGGCTAAGGCCTTTCTCCTCTCCTGCCTGAAATGTTGGCTCTGGGCCGAGGCTGCCTGGTACCCCTCAGTAGGAGGCCGCCCCCTCTGGCTCGGTCATCAGCATGGTGGCCTCTCCCCTGTGGTGTGTGCGCCTCAGGCCTCCCCCTGCGGGCCCTCAAGGACTTCCCTTCTTCCCTCTGTCCCTCACCCTCATGCCCCATCCCACCTGTAACCTTTTAGTAGCAGGAAGCACCCTTGATATTCCCTCCTCGCTTGTCCCAAGTCGAGCTCATCCCCACCAGACCCCTTGTGGTCTCGCCCTGCACCGTCCACCCTGCAGCCACTGGCCACATGTGCTTACTGAGCACTTGAAATGTGACTATTCCAAATCAAGATGTGCTCTGAGCGTAAGCTACGCTCCAGTTTTAAGACTTAATACAAAAAAGAATGCAAAATACATCATGAATAATTTTTTATATCTGTTATCTGTTCAAGTGATAATCTTTTAGATATATTGGGTTAAACATAGCTCATTATTCACATTAGTTTTACTTATGTTTTCTTTCATTTTATGTGGCTACTAGAAAGTTTAAAATCGGAGGGGAAAGCTCGGACTTAATGTCCGCAGCTGTGTCTCATGGATGAGAGGGGACGGGCCAGAGGTCCTTCACTCTGCCTTCCTGCTAATTCTCTCTTGGAGCATCTACACTGGAACCCACACTACCCAACCAGCATGCATTTCCTTCCCAAATCTCACTCGGGTCCATATGAGAAATTCATGTTTTTCCCCTATTGGTATAACCTGGACCTTATTTCCTGTGGGACCACCTGGAGGGACACTCACCCACACAGAGGTGTAAATGACTGACAAAAGTGGCCCCCTCACTGGGAGGGACCCCAGTAGGGATCCCAGGTCTGGATGACACCCAGCTCTTCCCAGCCTATAGCCCAGCAGCGCACGCTTACTCTCTCTGGTCCAAGGTCCCATGCACACAGCGCATCCTGCGTTCAACGGATAAAAGGACCATGTGAAGACAAGGAAGAAAACAGAAACAACACCTCCCGGGATTCTGGAGCTCTGTCCATACCACCAGAACTCTGCCCACATCTCCTGGCGTGCCCATCTGTGTTTGTCATCCCATACTCTTGGACAACGAGGGAGACGGAAATGGGTCTGTCCTCAAACTGCCTTCAGTGATGGCCAGGCCGGTCAGTGGAGGATAAGATGAAGCACGAAGTTCAACTCAAGAACCGTCAGAGAGGTTCCAGGGGCAGGGATGCTGAGGGGCACAGACCTGGAGGAAGCTGAGACCAGGGAACCTCAGCAACAAAAGTCTAGCACCTAGCCCTCCAGGACAAGTCCAGGCTGCTGGGGAGCAGCTCCACCAGCCAGAAGGAGGGAGGGCAGCAGAGCAGTGGAGTCGGGTCAGGCAAGGCCTTGAAGGCCGTACTCAGAAGACTGGACTTTATCTGAGAGGCAACTGAGGGTTTCTGAGCAAAGCAATGACATGCTGAGAGCCGAGTGGAGGCTGGGGCTCCTTTTTTTTCTAAACGGCTACACCTGGAGATGCTGGTGGACAGGGAGAGCCTGTCAGTGACTCACCTGGATGCCCAGGAGCAAGTGGCTGGGTAATGCTTGTCAGTGACAACAGTAAAGCCAAGCTCCTCCAGCACTTGGTACACCAGGCAGTTCGACATTTATGACCTTATTTAATCTGTACAGCTATGCAGGAAGGTGAGCGCTGAGCAGTTGAGGACTGTTGCGTTTCTTGAATATATGAATGTTGGTCTAAATTCTAACCCCCAGTCCTTACATTATGCATTGAATGCATTGGGCTAAATTGCTCTGAATAATCAGTCTGCTGGGTTTGATTCCGAATTGAGGCCCCCTCTTGAGGTGTACAGAAGCCTTGTTGGATATGAGTTCATGGAGCTCCTGTAATACAGGATGCTAAGGAGAAGGGGGGATGCAGCTGGGGGACAGGACACGGGGCCCTGGCCCTGTGGGGAGAGACCTGGTCCAGCAGCCTCAAGTCTATCCCTGCAAGCGCCCCTCCACACCTCTCCTGATCCCCACAGCAAGCCCTCTCCCGCTGGCACCAGCCTCTCTCCCAGTCCTGGAATTAATAAAGACTGAGCAGACTGCGGTTTGAAAGTCTGAAAGCCGGTTCCTGCCCACGTCACTGCTCTGAGAGAAATGGGGCCCAGCTTCTCCCCAGCACCCCCTTCCTCCCCCCCTCCCCGGGAGGGGGCAGGCACGCAGATGCACCCCACCCCTCCGCCTCCCCTCCCTTCCCCCAGCAGGCACAAGTCAGGCCCTGAGCCTCAGACCCTAACCCTGAGCACCGCCACCCGCACCAACGAGGGCTGGCTTGGGCTCATAATCTCCATGAACCACCCCCAGATCACCACCAAATAACACATATAGGAAGTAAGAGCTGTACACTTGCTGTGCACGCACAGCTTCAAGACAGTTCTGCTAGCCTGCGTGCCCTTCCAAACTCTTGGAGCGGCTGCCGCCTGAGACCAGGGAGAGGAGGGGAAGGTCCAGGGTCCCAAGGTGACCCAGCATAGAGCCTAATACCTACACAGGAGTGGCTCTTGCAGAACTAATGTAGTTACGGTAGCACTATAGGACTAGGACTAGTGTACAGAGCATTTTGGATCTGCAGACACTGTACAGAAATATGTGACCACATCTTATCCATCTCTGCAATAACCTCCTAGGCGGGGATGTTTATCACCATTTGACAGATGAGGAAGCTGAAGTTCTCTGGAGAGGTTAACCTGCTAGAAAGTGCTAGAACAAGAATTTAGTCCTAGGTCCTACCGAGTCCAGTGCCTGGCCTTTGGCAACTGCACTCCGGGCTGTCCCTGCAGGCCCTGCAGGCTGCTTCAGTGCTCCTGGCTGGAAGAGGGGTCCTTTAACCCCTTTCCTCTGACTTGCGGCTGTGTCCTCCTCTCATTCTCCATCTGGGCGCAGGGAAAAGCTCTCAGAGCTCATGGCCTCGACTTTTCCCCCTCACAGGCTGTGATGAGGGCAGGTACCAGTTTCCCTCTCCTATCCTCTGGCTCCCAAATTTCTTCCCCACTTGGGTGAGGCGGTGTGACCCCCTCGTTTCCCACCCCACCCCATCCCCCAAATCCCTAGGGTCCCCATACCGCACAGGCAGGCAGGAACAGCCCGAGTCCTTCTGGAAATGCTGGTCCCTGTTGTTTTAGCTCAGGGCCGCCCCCTCCTGGCCACCAAAGGAATGTCAGCCCGGGGAGTTCTGGGGCAGGAAGAGAACCGGCAGTCTGGGGGCTCCTGAGTCTGGTCTGGGTGCTAGGGACGCTCAGCATTGGGACAGGTGGGGGCCAAGTGATAGAGGGGGGCTGGGCCACCTATCAGTCTGGATGGGCTCCCCAGCCCCCTGGTTCTCTGCAGGGCACCTGGGGTCCAGCCTGAACTTCAGCACACACTGTGGCCTCCACAGGCCTGCATGGGGCTGCACCTCGATCCCTGACAGATGGAGCCCCTATGATGTGTCAGAGTCTCCCACATGGCCCCAGATGCCCTGGGGAATGACACCAACAGAGTCTTAACTCCCAGGCTATTCTGCTCACAGCCCCTTGGCCTCTGCAGCTGTGGATCCCAGACTGACCCATCACACCCTCCCCAGCTTCGGGCAGGAGGCTGTGACCTTAGCCCACAAAGAATGGAGCCCTGCAGTGCCTCAGGGTCCCCCTTCCTTTCCCCAGGTGCCCCACGGGGCAGTGCTGACATGATCTCACCTTCCCGGCCATTCTGCCCACAGGCCCTCGACCTCTACGGATACTGGCCTGGACCCTGGACCCCAGATCCACCACCACCCCTGTCC
Source organism: Phocoena phocoena (assembly GCF_963924675.1). Lineage (NCBI taxonomy): Eukaryota > Metazoa > Chordata > Mammalia > Artiodactyla > Phocoenidae > Phocoena > Phocoena phocoena. The sequence goes on from NC_089233.1 coordinate 9,583,471, forward strand.
CCAGCTTTGGGCAGGGCTGTCTCTTGCCAGGTCTGGGAGTGCTGAGGGAGTCTGGAGGCTGGGGTAAGGGCAGAGGCACGGGACAGCTGGCCTGTCTCCCCACACTGGGCCCGGGGCCCAGCCGCAGGGGCGGGGGCCTGGCCACTCAGGCCTTGGCTGGGGCCGGATCTTTGGCCGGGCTGCAGGGCCCTCCCTCCCGTTTCCTCTCCCGAGGGCTGTCCTGGCAGGGGCCCCCCTCGCACTTTCTGGCGGGGAACGGGGCCAGCAGTGAAAGAACAGCCACAGAGGGAAAGCAGGAGAGAGATGGGGGAAACTCTGTGTGTGTGTGTGTGTGTGAGAGTGTGTGTGTGTGTGTGTGTGTGTGCACGCACGTGTGTTTTAAGGAAAAAAGCCCACAGTCCAGTCCAGTCAGACCCAGCCTGGGAGGCTGTGAGCCGGCCTTTCGTAATTGCCCCCTCCCCGCGGCCCCCTCCCCGAGGCCTCCCCCTTCTCCCGCCCTCCCGCCCGCCCTCTCTCCCTCCCTCTTTCCCTCGCAGACCGACAAGGCAACAATTACGCTTTGGGGATAAAACGAGGCGCAGAGAGCGGGCTGGGGCATTTCTCCCCGAGATGGCGGGTCCGACAGCTGCAGCCCTGTGGCCCGGAGCCCTCCTGCTTCTGCTGTGTATCCTCCACCCCTCGCAGCCCGGAGGTAGGCCTCACCCTGTTCCCTGACGTGCCCGCAGCCCTCGGGCCTCCCGCTCAGGTGGCTGGACCGACGGACAGACGAGAGGAAGCTCTTCACCCCCAGCATCCTCCAGGGGGTCCCAGGCAGGAGCCCCTCAGCCACTGGATCCTTGGAACTGCCCCTCCCGGGAGCCAGCCGTGCTGAGCAGAAACCTGTCACACGATCGCCCCATGACTCAGGGTGGCCTCAAACGAGCACCGGCTTCTGCTGCCCCAAGAGGGCTGATGGGCCCTGCTCTGTCCTGGGGGCTCTCCCGGTATGGGGGTCGCGAGCATGCTGGGGAAGGGCTGACGAGGTCCCGTCGGGTCTGTGGGCACCAGCAGTTTGCACACCTGTGGACCTGCCGGGTGTGCGTTTGTGCCCTGGGGGCAGGGGACCTGGGCTGGAGGCCAGCTCAGCGGCAGTGAGCTCTCTGACCACAGGTTCCCTGTCCCCTGGGAAGTCAGGACGCGCTCGGAGCAAAGTCAGGGTTAAGTTGATTATAGGGTTGCGAGTTGGAAAGCTGCCGCTGTGGTCTGTCCCTGGTGAGGAGGGCTGGGAGCACGCGTGCAGGCGTGTGAGTGTGTATGTGTGAGTGTGTTACATGCTCTCGCACAGGTGTGCATGTTGTGTATATGCCCAGACGTGTCACCAAATAGAGGAGGAGGTTTCTGCGAGGGGATGAATGTTCACAGGTTCATCCTTGGACAGGTGTGTGTGTGTGTGTTTGGGAGGAGGGGTGTTGTAGGTACGTGAAAGTGCCTGTTAGCATGTGTAAAAGTCTGCCACCCAACAGGCATGTATACGTGGGAGATCGGGTGTCCAGGTGTGTCACTGGGTGTGGTTTGTCACTGTGCGTGTGAGTGTGTGTGTATATGTGTGGTGTGGAACACAAGCGAGCACAAGGAAGTTAGGGAAGGCATCCATCTCCTGGCAGAGGGAGAGTGGTGAGCGGCAGGGGCTTGAGTGGACCTCGGGGCACTCCTGGACCACCTGGCCTTGGGTCCCGAGGGTGCCCCCCCCAGGGCTGCTAGCACCTTGGGGGACCCTGGGAGTGGCCTACCAGGGGTTCCTGACGGTGCTCCTGGCCACGGGAAAAGAGAGGTGCAGGCAGCCTCACGAGCCTTTGGTGGGGTAGCCTGGGTGGGGTCTGGTTTCCGGGAGAGTCTTCCTCGCCATGAGAACCGGCCCTTCAGTGGCGGCCAGCGTGGGGAGGTGCACCGGTTGCAGCAGGGCCAGGCCGGACGGCTGGAGCAGGGGGCTGGGCAGGAGCAAGGGCTCCCTCTGTGAGATTGACCAGCTGGGCAGGACCACTGGGAGCAGGGGCTTCCTGCAGAGGTCAACTCCTGGGTCTGGGCGAGGCCAAGGGATGGTGTGCACCCTCAGCTGGGGCCCGTGGTGGGCAGCGAGACAATCCCAGAGGAGCAGCTGCACCCCGTGCCCGAGAGTAGCAGCGCTGGTCCTGTCTGATCCTCCTCCCTGGAGTTTGTCCCCCGAACCTCTGCCTTCCCAGAGAGAGTTCCCACCTAGAGCATGATGGTTAGTCCCCACAGAAGCCCTGGGAGTAGAGGATTTTTATCGACGCTTTTCTGATGGGGAGACTGAGGCTCAGACAGGCTAAGGCAGCCCCAGGGGGATTAGTACCAGCCAGCTCTCTGCCCTGGGCCAAAGATGAGTTGGCCAAAGATCCAGGTTCTGAGCAGCGTTTGGGGAGGGGCAGGCTGGGGGCCAAGTACTCTGGGGTGGGCCTGCCCTAAGAAGAATGCATCCTCAATGACCGGGCTAAATGCTCCGTTGGTCCTGTTCTTTCTTTGCAAACATAACTCTCAGCTCTGTCCCAGGTGGTAGAGTAGCTGGGTCCAAATAAGGGGTGTGTGAATTGATGATGTGTTCTGGGGTTTGTGCCCAGAGCCTCCCAAAGGAAGTCTAGAGAGATGGGACGTGGGAGGGGCCCCCAACCCAAACACATATGCGCACACACGCACACACCTGCCTGGCTATCCTGAGGGAACCCAGCTTCCCCCCACCCCAAGAAGATATTACCCTCATGCGTTCCCCAGTTCCAAAGAGCCCTGTTGCCAGGGGAGACAAGGAAGGGGCATCCTGGGAAACCTCTGTGATGGTAAAAGTTGTTTAGACCCATTTAAGATGGGTCAAAAGTAGCTTTGAAGATCAGCTGCCACGAGAGAGAGAAATTACATCAGTTATAATTGGGACCAGCTGCCCCAAACCCCCAGAAATTTTATCATTTTGGTTTTGGGTGTTTGTTTGTTTTCTTATTTCGGAACTGAAGACGGTTTGCAACAGGGATTTTCAGTCCTGGCTGCATAATTGGAGTTACCCGGGAACTTGAAACAATTCTGATGTGGGGTCTCACCCAAGAATTCTTGCTTTATTTGGTCTGGGGAGGGATCCAGACCTGTAGGTCTTGTAAAAAGCTGCCCAGGTGACTGAGGCGCCTCCGGGACCCGGGACCTTGGGGTTAGGGGTTGATCCTGCTCCAAGTTTGCTGGGGCCAAGGCAGGAGGGCAGACGTGTCCGGGGGAGGGAGGGGACAGAGTCAGTCACTGGAGGATTGTTTTTGAAAAACCCTTGGCGGCCTTTCTCCGTGCAAACGACAAACAGCTTCGTGTGGTCTTATCTGCGCCCCAGGCCGGCCCCCTGGACTTGGAACTGGCAAAGCCCCCTGCCAAGGCCTGCTGGCCTGCTGCTTGCTCCCAAACAGCCATCTCCCAGATCTTTGAACCTAGATCAAAGAATCTGGAACGCAGAATGCCCTGCGTGTGATTGGGGTCAGATGTGGTTCCTGGGCCAGGCACTTCATTTCTCTGACTCTTGGTTTCCCTGGCTGAAAAATGGGGAGAAACATCCCTGCCCTACTTACTGCCTAGGGCCAGTGGGAGGCTCCAGCAATGAACATTGCAAAAAAATAAATAAATAAAGTATCAAGTAAGAGGACTGTGGGAATGCAAATTTTAAAAACTGTATATTCTCTTATTCAGAATTTGCTATCTTGGACTGATCAACCCTTGTAATTCGTGCACGTTTATGAGGTTTAGTTTTCCCTCTTGCTACTCATGCCACGTTTTGTCCACTGGGGAGGCAGCCCGTGTGTAAACAGAGATGCAGTAATGGAGGAAGCTGACAAGACTGGGAGAGGGGGTGGCCTAGAGGAGTCCCAGGAAATCCAGAAAGGCTTCCCGGAAGAAGTGACATTTGAGTTAGACCTTGAAAAAAGGTAAATGTTCGAGGAGCTTCTGTGGATGAGAGGTGGGCCTCAGTCTTTGGGGCTCTGGGAGGCAGAACTAGAGAGACAGAGGGGCAGCTTCTATCTCAGTAGGAGGAAGAGCTCTCTGCAGGTAGAGCAGACAGCATCGGGAGGTGGGAATTTGCCTGTCACTGGAGGCGTGCAAGCAGGAACACAATGGGATGTTTGCAGAAGGAATTTCAGCCCAGGCCAGAAGACAGTTACGATCCCTGAGAGTATAGGATCATGATTCTAAGATGCAAGAGACAAGTTCCACCCTGGGCTAGCCGGTGAAACAAGCCAAACCCACATAAAACAAGACAAGTATGCTCCAGGCCAACTGCTTTGGGCCAGATGAGCAGTGAGAACCACAGGCTCAGAGACGGCAGGGGGGAGAAGCTGAGCCCAGTCTTGGTGGAAGGGTAGGACTTGGATAGAGGAGAGGGCATTCCTGGCAGGAGGAACTTCTCAGGCCAAGGAGGGGAGGCGGGAAGGAGGATGCCCCTTCCCATGATGGGGCGGGAGAGGAGGCTGCTGCCTTTCGAAGGCCTTTGATCAACTACTGTCTTATTCTATTCTCACCTCTCCTGCACTTGAAGAGAGGCCGGGCGTGGATCCTTTACACCCACTAAGCCTTCCCTATTTCCTCAGTGCAAAATGGGGATCAAAACCCCTGGCTCCCCAGGCCGTCATGGTTCAGGCACGGAGTTTGGCAAACACTGTTGGGATCTGAATCATAGGGGTGGAGAGTAGGGAGAAGAAAGAGCTTGGGACAGAAGAAGCAGAAGGAGCTGGCAGGCCCAGGAGGGGCCTGGCCACTGGTCAGGGAACAGAACCCCAGGAGAGGAAGTGGGGCTTCAGCCAGGCCAGCCCGAGGTGGGGAGACCCTTAGGCTGGTTGGGGATGGAACAGGTCAGACCAGACCCACAGGCAACCTCCTTGCCTCCCCTCCACCTAACTCATCCATCCTTTATTTATTTTATTTATTGTTATTTTTGCGGTACGCGGGACTCTCACTTCCGCGGCCTCTCCCGTTGCGGAGCACAGGCCCTGGACGCGCAGGCCCAGCGGCCACGGCTCACGGGCCCAGCCGCTCCGCGGCATGCGGGATCCTCCCGGACCGGGGTATGAACCTGCATCCCCTGCATCGGCAGGCGGACTCCCAACCACTGCGCCACCAGGGAAGCCCCCACCCATCCTTTATTGGACACCTACTGTATACCTGGCCTTAGGCCATGTACTGTGCAGTGAAGTAGAAACAAAGTGTCACCTATTTTTTTAAGCGTTACCGAGTGCCAGGCCCAGGGTAGGACAGGTCTCCTGAACTCTTTGACAACTCGCAACAACCTGGCAAGGCAGCAGTTATCAGCCCCATGTTGCTACAAAGGAAACTGAGGTTCAGAGAGGTTAAGTGACTTGCCTGAGGTCACACAGATGGTAAGAAGTGGCACAGCCAAGATTAGAGGCCAGATGGGTCTATCCTGAGCCCCTTGCTCCCTCCACCCACCATGTCGTTCCTGCAGTCTGCCCTGGGGCAGAGGGTTAGAGAGAGAGAAAGGGGAGGAGGGAGAGAGGCCGAGGCAGAGAAGGGCCTGGAGCGCAACAGGGCAAGGCACATAAGAGACAGACCTCAGAGCTCGGAGCCGGAGGCCAGAGCCAGAGAAGGCATCAAAGGCCTGGGGCGGACCATGTGTGCACTTGGCAGCCGATGACAGGACCCAGGCGCTCATTCCCAGCAGGCCCAGCCTCCTGGGGCCACTGCCCTGAGCCCCTGAGGCTCTGAGCAGACTGCTTGGACACTCCAGGCCTGGATCGCAGTGCCTGGGGGGGCCTCAGGCCCAGGGGGGAGGTAGGGGGGTGGCGCCGGGACTTTGGCACGGGGTGGCCATGACAGCTTGGCATCCTCCACCCTGCTGGGCCATGGCTTAGGCTGACGGGGCCCTGGGGCCAGCAGGCCAGATGTCTGCTGGGCACACTGCAGAGCTGCCCGACACTGTCCCCCAACCCAGTCCGCGCCCCATTCGGCAGGGTGGTGCTGGGGCCCGGGCTGGGGCACCGGCAAGGCGGCTTGTCAAGGCTGGGGCCGTTCTGTGGCGGTGCAGTCGGGGCCTGGTGTGCACCGGGATTGTCTGTTGCCATGACTACGTGCAGGCTGGGTCTGGGGCCATCACAGCGTTCCCCGGTGAGAGCTTCACTGGTCCGTGGGGACTGAACTCGTGATCTGGGCTGGGCAGACAGCCCCTGGACTGGCCAGTGAATTAGTTTTTCCTTCGGAAACTATTCACTTTGCTCCATTCATGGTGTCCCCCTCTGGGCCCCGGCGCCTCCTTAGACAGCTCTGTGTCAGACGGCCAGAGCACCACCCAACCACTGCTGCCCGGTGGCTGAGGACGCGGACCTCACGCTGTCCTCTCAGCGTGGGAATGGCTGCACTTTTGTCGGCAGCAGCCACAATTCCTTACCGCTCACTGTCACAGTCCGGCCTGCCCTCACACAGCTCTGGCCCCCTCCCGTGCCGCTCAGGGCTGGAGAGGCTTGGCTGCCCAGCAAAAGGTGCTCAGACCCAGCCCCGTGCCAGGCTCTCTCCAGGTAACGCAGTGCAAACCGTTATGCTCAGAGGAGTAGCCTGGCTTTGAATCCAGGCTCAATCTCTTTCCACCTGTGTGACCGCCCCCCGCCCCCTTGCACATCCCTTAACCTCTCTGAGCCTGACTTCACATCTGTTGACATGAAGATAATAACCCCTGCCCTTCCAGCCTCACCAGGCCATTTTGAGGAGCGTGAATGAGAAAATGCTTTGTAAACATTATTTGCTCAGTCAACCTAAATTGCCTCGACACGCAGTATTATTACCATCATCCTTATCTTTATCGTTAGCATGCTTTTATTCATTCTGGCTAATGGGGGACTCTACCTACTTCATTCCAGGGGTCCCAGGGGCTGTTCCTGGTGGAGTGCCTGGAGGCGTCTTCTTCCCAGGTAATGTACATGAAATTGTCACACTCCCAGGTAAGACAGATGGTGATCACATTTGCGAGAGGTGCACTTTGTGACACGGCAGAAGGGAAGAACATTGGCACACCTACCCCAGAGGACCCATAAGTTACTCCTATTTTAAAAAGCAGTTACGTGATGCTACTTTACAACAATTAAGAGCACAAATTTTCTGAAAGATGAAACGCAATGCTTGTGAGACTGTCGGAAAGTGGCCGCCTCACCGATCCCTGCTGTTTTAGTCTTCGAACCATTCACCTCACTCTTAGAAACCCATTCAAAGGAAATAATTGAAAAGAAGAGAAAAAGAACCATCTGCCCCAAGGTTCGTAGGAATGTTCCTTGCAAAAATGCAAACGAGAAACCCACCTGACTGGAGGATGTGATTAAATAAACTTATATGATGCAACTACGAAAAATTATGAATATGCTATCTGTCGGGTAACATGGTAAAGTGATTTTCAAGTAAAAACAATATAAAAGCAAGGACTAGGTGCAGATGGAGATTGGGCCCCCTCCAAAAAAAGAAAATGGGCAGAATATTAACTCAATGGCATGGTGGGGGGTGGCGGGGGGCGTATTTTCTTTTTTTAACATCTTTATTGATCTATAATTGCTTTACAATTTTTCTTTTAATTTAGAAAAAAGCATAATGTCTTAAAGTAGATTGAAACGTCAAACCTAATATTTTCAATACTTACAATGGGTCTGAGTGTTCAGAACCAACGTGGAAGTGAGGGCAGCTACCAGCGCACTCCCAGGTACACACAGGCACACAGCTGTTTCCCCGATGAGATGGATGAGGAAACAGAGGCTCACAGAGGTCGAGGCTTGCCTGAGGTCATATGGCTAGGCAGCGGTGGATTTGACCAGGGTCAATGGATGGCTTCCTGGCAGGGACCCTGATGGTCCTCTCTCTCTCTTTCTCTCCCTCTCTCTCTCTCTCTCTCTCCCCTCAACACAGGCGCTGGTCTCGGAGGCCTGGGAGGAGGTGAGCTCAGACACCAAACTTGGTTCCTCAGCGATGGGGTCTGGGTCTCACTCTAGTCCACATACGTGCTCAGATCTGAGAACCTCAGAAGGCCCAGACATTAAGGGACCCCTCATTTCACAGACCGAGCATCCACTGGGGAGGGATTTGTCTAAGAGCTAGAACTCACGAGTCCCCTAAACCCCTCCCCCTGTCCTCTTTCCCTGGGGGCCCTGCCTTCTTTCATATTTCTTTCTCATTTTTTTCAAATTAATTAATTTATTTTTGGCTGCGTTGGGTCTTCGTTGCTGTGTGCGGGCTTTCTCTAGTTGCTGCGGGCGGGGGCTACTCTTCATTGAGGTGCGTGGGCTTCTCATTGCGGTGGCTTCTCTTGTTGTGGAGCACGGGCTCTAGGTGCACGGGCTCAGTAGTTGTGGCTCGCGGGCTGTAGAGCGCAGGCTCAGTAGTTGTGGCGCACAGGCTTAGTTGCTCTGCGGCACGTGGGATCTTCCCAGACCAGGGCTCCAACCCATGTCCCCTGCACTGGCAGGCAGGTTCTTAACCACTGCGCCACCAGGGAAGTCCCTCTTTCATATTTCTTTTGATCCTCAGTAATATCCCTGCAAAGCCAACTGCGCGGGAAGCATCACCCCCTTCAGAGGCTGGGAAACAGTGTGAGAGAGGGTAACCCCCAATCAGGGCCAGAGCTGGGCTTCCCACCCAGGCATATGGACACTGGGCTCCCAGCAGCTCCCTGTGCAGAGGGGAGGATCATTCCTCACCCCACAGTGAGACCCCGCAGTACCCTGGGGGATCGTGGTAGGTCAGGTGGGCTGGGACTCCCCATTTACCACCATCTCTTCCCTCTGCAGCACTGGGCCCTGGAGGCAAACCACCCAAGCCAGGTAAGACCGGTGGCCTCAGAGCACTGAGTGAGTGCCGACGGGGTAGGGGAGGGAAGGGTCCGCAGAGCTGTGAACCCAGCCTATGGACGGAGGAGGGAGGGAAGTGGTGGGCAGCAACAGCCCCTCTGCCCCCTAGTCAACCCCACCTATGACCTGGCTAGGGCCAAGCTTTGGGGCATCCAGGGTCAGGAGGCTGGAGGCAGCTTGCTGTCCTCCATGTGTGAGGGGTGTCTGGCACCTACCCTGCCGGTGCCTATGTGCCCAGCTGCCCTGACTGTCCCCTGTGCACAGAGTCCCAGAAACAGCCCTGGTGCTGGAGTCAAAGGTAGGAATTGATGTTCCAGTGACCACCAAGCCTGTGGGCTCAGACACAGATGGTGGGCCTCATACTCTGCCTGAATGGTCTCTGACCACAAACCAAGCCCTCTCTTACTCCAGGCCAAGATCCTAGATGTCCCTGTCCTTAATGACAATCTGAGCCCTTATCCTGACCCGAGGCTGAATCTTGACCCCAGACCAAGCCCTGAACCTAACCCTAGGCTTCACCCTGACCCTGGCCCCAGATGAGCTTCCTTCCCAGGCCCCTTCCAGCTGTGCCCAGACCAAGGAGTTTTCCAGTATGAAGGTGTGGCCAGATCCATCCCGGCCTTGCCCATGGGGCTTGGATCTGCCACTAGGGTCCACCATCAGCTCCAGAGAACACACCCCCAGGAAAGAGGGAGGGCGGCTTCCTCCTCCAGGAGGCCCTGGTGGATAAGGATCAGGTGGGGGAAGGGGCGTCTCTGTCCGGATTTATGGCCCTCAGAGCATGAGACGCTTCACATGCAGCCCTGGCGCCCCCCACCCTGATCTGTGTCTCCCTGGCTCTGGAGCCTGGGACTGCAGGGCAGTTTGCACGTCCAACAGCTCTTACGAAATCCAGATATTCGATGATTCAAGCGCAAGTGAATCTACAAGACCCAGCTTCCCCTTCCCTGCAAGCCCATCTGGGTTATGAAACTACAGGGCTGGGGCCAGGCGAGAGAGATGCAGGAGGGCAGGAGGTCTGGGCAAGGGGTTTGCTGGGGTCTGTTGGGGTCTGCAAGGCTGGAGCCCTCGGGATTCACTGCTTATCCCGCCTGAACCTGTTTCCTATCTTCTCGGAGTGGTGGGTGATCTTAGCAGGGTCTTTGACGGCAGAGAGAGAACAGGGAAAGGCTAGATAAACAAAGGTGTGGAATTAGGATCCTGCTTAGCTGTGAAGGCCCAGATGGTAGTGGTCGTGACTGCAGAGCTAGAACAGGGATTCATTGATCCCATTGGCAGCAGGGGACACACGGCGGGTTGTGACGAAACACGGAAGAGAAGACTGTGAAAACTGCATTCAGTTGCAGTTGATAAAGTGAAGCTTTTATTGATGAAAGATTTAGTTTAGACTTCCAAAAGAACTTCTGGCTCAGGGTGAAGGCGTAGACCAAGAGGAAAGTCAGAGCATCTGCTCATGAAAAGGGGCTGGACTCCATGACCTCCCTGAGGTCATCTTTCAGCCTTAGGACTCTGAGCTACAAAGGCCTGGACCGGGCCACAGTGCCCCCCCCACACACACACAAAGGGCAGCTCCCCACATCCGGGCAGCAGGGACGCCTGGGCCTACCCAGATGGGATGGAACTGGGCACAGACAATGCATGTCATGCTTGGGAACAACTAATCCATTGGCGAGTGGAGGGTGGGTGGCCTGGCAGCTGCTCCACCTGGACCTCGGCCAGTGGCCCTGCCTGGGCTCTCAGTGGGTGACCAGGCAGCTGGGAGCCAGCCCCACCTACACCCCCAGCACCGGCTGGAGGCCAGTCACCCACGTGAGAGGACAGGGGGGAGCAGAGGGGCCACCCACCGGTCACCCTGGCAGGCTGCAGACGCTCTGCACCCTCTGCCCACGAGCCCTCTGGTCCCAGGAAGGTGGGGAACATGCTGGCCGTTTTGTAAGTGGGGAAACTTGAGTCTCAGAGAGGTGAAGTGACTTGCTCTTTCATGCAAGGAGTAGCTTGGGACAGCGGGATTTGAATCCAGGGCTCTCCGACTCCAGGGGAGAGAGACGGTTGGGTAAGCCAGGCCCCCGGGCAACCAGGGAGTCCAGCCCCTCTCTCCTTACCCCTCTCTCCTCCATTCTAGGGGCTGGACTCCTTGGGGCATTTGGGCCAGGTGAGTCCACAGGAAGGAGGTCATGCTACAGGGTGGCCCTGGGACCAGACAACTCTGGGGGAGCACGGGACGAGGGCAGATGGCCACACAGGGGCTGCATGCCCCACCCCACGCACCCAGCCTCTTCTCACCTCCTGTTCGGTCCCCATCCTCTCCTCCCAGCCCCTCTGCGGTAAGGAAAGGCCCGAGCATGTCCGCTGCCCTGTTGGAGCTCAGGACACAGGCCTGGCTGGAGAGAAACCCCTGCCAGAGCTGGGGAGGGGCAGGGCCTGCAGCCCTGGGAAGTGGACCCAGACACACCCCACGCCCAGCTAGACCACACCACACCTGCCCGGAAGGGAGACTGGCCGGAGCCAGAGGCCCATCTTACAGAGGGGCTGGCTGGGTTTCAGACAGGCCAGCTCACAGAAGTAGGAAATGGGGTCGGGGGACCACACCCAGTGAAAGCTAGGTGGACTCTCCAGGGCTCAGAAGCCCTGCATGTTTGAGGTCGGTCCCCAGAGGGGCCGCCCCTGAGCTTGGAACCCTGGTGGCCAGGACTGGTGCTTGTGGGAGAGATTCTCACATAATTGGAAACAAACCCAGCACGGTTGTGAACTCCAACCTGATTGCCCATCGGTCCTGGCCAAAGCCGTGGAATGTCTCCTGGAGGGGGAAAAGGAGAGATTGAGCCCAGATGTGGGAAGGAGAGAGCCAGAGGGACCCATTCGGCTGTTCATAAACATTTTAGCATCTGTCTGCAGGCAGGGAGGCTCCCGGACTGCAGGGCAGGCTAGACGGATGGACAAAAGGGGCTCCAGATACAGGGGAGAGGGCGTGGCCTGAGGCAGGGGACCCCTGCGAGGAAGCCAGTGAGAGGCCCGGGGCGGGGCAGCTAACGTGGGAGCAGAGCAGGGCCTGGCCTGGGTGAGATCTTGCCGGCAGTTCGTGCTCAGCCCCAGCCCTCACAGAAAGCCCCTCTGGGTCCCTCGTTAGGTGGCGGGCCTTCTAAGGGAAGTGAGGTCTGGTCAGGGTGTGTTGTACGGAGTCCACACAGTCAGTCCACATGGCACACAGCTGTTGTTGCTAAACAGTGGCTGCTACTTTATCAGATCGGCCCCTGAGTACTAAAGGTTTGAGTCCAGCTTAGGGCCCTGAGCGGTCACACGCCGACCACAGCATCGCCGGGGTCCTGCCCCTACTCCACGAGACCCTTTCCACCCTGGGCCCAGGAACGATGCCCCATACCAGCCCCTCACCTGGCTCTGTCTTCTTCTCCCTGGGTGCCGGAGGGCTCGTAGGCACTGGCCTTGGGGCAGGTTAGTGTTGACACCAGGCAAGATGCCCCTCTGGGGGCCAGAGCATCTGCCCAGTATGGAGGGCAGTTGGGGGTACAAGGATGCAGACCGGGCCTGTCCTGGCCACTGGTGTAAGGGGTGGTGCTGAGACCACTGTCCAGGGCACAAGGGAATCACAGCTGGGTCCTGGGTGCTGTTATAACCTAGTAACAAGAGCTGGAGGGAAGCAGCCCCAGGAGCCCAAAGGAGTCGCCCACCTCGGCGGGGCTTCAGGAAGGCTTTTTGGAGGAGGGAGGGGTGGAAGTTAGACCCCGAAAGATCCCTGCGGTTTGTCAGGCCGGGCGGAGCAGCCTGCCCCAAAGTGCCCACTGACACCGCACCCCGTCCTGGGAGCCGCAGTCACAGCTTTGCGTGGAGCAGAAGAGCCTCAAATGTACCTCGTGGGCAGCGCGGGCCGGGGAAAGGCTGCGGGCAGGACCTCACCCCGTCCTCTTCTCTGCAGGGCTCGGGGCCTTTCCTGCAGGGGCCTACCCAGGAGCTCTGGTGCCCGGCGGCCTGGCTGGCGCTGCCGCAGCCTATAAAGCCGCTGCCAAGGCCGGTGAGTGTTCCCCTTTGAGACGTGCCATAAGCCCTCTGGCCTCCGCAGGCTCTCCACTTGGCAAAGAACCTTTCCTGAGGGGCAAGCAGACGGGAGCCTCAGCTCCATCTCCTGGGCGTGTGGGGAGGCAGCCAGCTGTGCCCGAGTCTCAGAGGTGGTGGCAGACCCAGACCTCAGCCCCGGGCCCTCCTGCCTGTGACTGTTCCTGGTGTGACCTCTCTCCTCTCCCACTCCTGGCTCTGTAGGTGCTGCGGGGCTTGGTGGGGTCGGCGGCTTAGGAGTGCCTGCAGGTATGGAGGCAAGACCTGGGTGGCCCCGGCGAAGGCCGTGGGGGTGGGGGGTGGGGGTGGAGCCCACTCTGTGGTGGCCCCTTCCCTACCAGGTGCGGTGGTACCTCAGCTCGGAGCAGGAGTTGGAGCTGCAGGGAAGCCCGGGAAGGTGCCAGGTCAGTGTGGATGGAGTCCCTGGGGGTGGAGGGCAGAGGTCAGGGAGGAGCGAGAGCTTCTAAGGCCCACAGGGCAGGAAGGACAGGGCCCGGCTGCAGCAGGGCAGGGGGCATAGCCAGGCTCAGAGCATGGTGCCGTGTCCCAGATAGGGGCGAGGGGCCCTGGTCTACCTCCCGGGCCCTTCTTCTAGGACCTTGGAGCAGACCTCAGAGACAGACTCCCACATTCAGGCGACAGATGGGGACGCTGAGGTTCAAAATAGGGAGTCGGCGCAGAAGGGCCCGCCCGTCACTGCGGAGCGGGGGGTGAGCCCGAGGTGGGCCGACTCCCCATCCGGTGTTTGTTCCTCTGCACCAAGCCCTTGAGGAAGTGACTTCAGGTTAAACAAAAGGCTGCCTGAGTCCACACAGCAGGGAGGGAACATCTGGAAGCTGTTAACCCAGAGGTGGGCTGGGCCGGCCATGTAAACAGGCTCCAGGAGATGGGACAAATCCACGCACAGAAGGGTTTGCAGATGACTTCTGGAACTTACGGGAGGAGGGCTGCAGCCACTGCATGTGTCCCTCGCCGTTCCCGCCGGGCACCCAGGTGGCTGGCTCGGGAGCCCCAGAGCTGCCACGGCGGGAAGGGCCTAGAGGGGCCCCTGGAGGCCAGGCTGCCACTCACTCTCCTTCTTTGGCCACAGGTGTGGGGCTCCCAGGTGTATACCCAGGTGGAGTGCTCCCAGGCGCAGGTGAGAGCAAGCAGGAGAAGGGGACCCTGTAGCAAGGAGAGCAGACCCTGGCAACCTCCCCAGTGGCCCCCCACCTCCCCCGAAGCCGAGGCCACCAGAGACCTTGGGTCCTGACCGGCATTTTCCCCCTAAGCATCAAAGCTCAGGCTACAGGCATCAGATCTCTGGTTGTCTTTTCCCTACGAAGATCCACAAGCTTCCCCTGGCCCCCCAGCGCCCTGAACCCATGCCCAGACCCAGACGTCATCACAGCCTGCAGTGGGCCCCCAAGGACAGACCAAGTCCCCAGTGTGGCCAGCTGTTTCCCAAAAGCCATAAGTCACCAGGGGCCCCACCCAGTGCATCCGCCCTGCAGGAGGCCCTTGGAGCTGCCCTCTCAACCTCCTTTCCCCACCAGGGCCCGGCCACCCCACCCAACATGTGACCTCTTGAATTCCCCCAAAAGCCCAGACTTGGGCTGCTCTGTGGGATTGGCTGGCAGAGTGTCCCTCCCTCGGCCCCTCCCTGCCATGGTGGCCCAGCCCCAGGGGAGACAGGAGAGGTGACAGCACTGGACACTGGCAAATGGAGTGTCACCCAGCCAGAGCAGATGACTGCTTTGTGTTTGCTTGTCAATCACATCCAGTGAGAGCCCCCCAAGGTCACAGGCCTCCCCGACCTGCAGGCTCTCCCCACTTCTGGCAGGCTTCTACCGTCTGCCTTCTCTGATGAGGGTGAGCAGGGCGGCGGGAAATTAGCTCCAGTTTTGAGACAGGCCAACAGAAACACAGAAGCACACGGCTAGGAAATAGGGTTAAAACTTCTGACCTTGGGTCAGATGGGGAAGAAAAGTCACTACCAAAGAGGCCCTCCCCCCACCCTGTGAGCCATGCCAGTAGCTGACAGTCAGTGCAGAAGGAGGCCAGCTGTGTCACTGACGGGTGTGGCGCCGGGCTGGACCTTCCAGGCCGGCCTTCCCACGCCCACTGCGAGCCCCCTCTTTGCCCCTTCAGGAGCTCGGTTCCCTGGTGTAGGGGTGCTCCCTGGGGTTCCCACTGGAGCAGGAGTCAAGCCCAAGGCCCCAGGTATGTTGCCAGCTGGGCTGGGGACCCATGGTGGGAATCTCCATTCACCCTCAGCCCCCTCCGTCCTGGGGTGAGGGGCGGGGACCCTGGGCTCAGCTGGCTGAGATGGGCGGCACATCTCTCAGAAATCCCCGAGTGTGTGCGAGGCAGCGTGAGCTGGGAGGTCTGGGCAGAAGTGGCCACGGCTCGGGTCAGCCGGCCCCTCGGCACTGCCATTGGTGCGTAGGCCCTGTGCCCGTGGTGGCAGGGCTGCAGTGATGGCTCCTTGTCCCTGCAGGTGGAGGCGGAGCTTTTGCTGGAATCCCAGGTAAGGCAAGGCTGGGTCCCCCATGCCAATGAGGGTGGGCAGGCCAACGGGTCTGCCAGCCGGGCAGGAGATCCTCCCCTGGGAGGGGCTGGCGTACCTACTGCTGCAGGCCTCGGACTGGCTTCAGCACAAAGTGACGTCAATCACAGGCCTGCTTCCCCCGTCCCCACCCTCTGTCTGGGAGCCCAAATGAGCCCAGAAAGCCCAGAAGTCTGTGCCAAATGCCACAAGGGCTACAGGCCCTGAGTGTGGCCCAAGCCCCAGGAGGGAGAGTGTCCGGCAGCTTCCAGAAGGAAGTGGCCCATCACTGGGGATTGCTCTGCTGGCAGATGAGAAAGAGGCAGGAAGGCCCTCTAGGCACTAGGATGGTTTCCGGATTCCGGATGCCACGGGAGCTCATTCTGTCTGAGCAGAAGGTGGAGCATGAGGCTGGGGGCTTTGCAGGGGCCGCTGGCTCGAGTGACTGGGACCTCATTTTGCTCTCCTTGTTCCCACAGGAGTTGGACCCTTTGGAGGTCAGCAGCCTGGAGTCCCTCTGGGGTACCCCATCAAGGCACCCAAGCTGCCAGGTAAGGCAGAAGGAGGATTCGAGAGACACCACTCACTGGGCCTCCCTACTGGGAAGCCAGCTTGAAAGGGGACTTGTTTGGCCACCTGTGTCTTGGGGTGGACGAGGGTAGACAGGAAACCTGGTATTAAAGCCCATTGCTGGTCGCCAGCAAAGGGAAGCAGGGGGAAGCCATCCTGCAAGTGTTGGTCTCACTCCCATGCACACACATGCACAGAGACCCATAGCCCTGATGGGAAACCGCTTGTGTTGATGGTAAGAAACACCATTCACTGGAAAGACTCCTCTGGTGTCGACCCACCTCCACCCCAGCAATCAGCTCACATGATGAGCTGTTTCCTGATGGGGAGGAGAGTAAGGAAGATACGCAGACTCTGGGGCCATGGCAGGGCCTGGATTGGTAGAAGAACGGGTGTCCCATCATGCCCTGGGGCAGGGGTGTCCTCTCCCTCCTCCACCAAGGCCTCTGCTCTCCCGAGAGCCTCTGAGGGCAGCTCACAGCCCTGGTGGAGGCGGCGCAGTCTTGGGCGGTGGGAATAGGTCTGTCTACCCAGGTAGTGGGGGCCCAGTGAGGCATGGGGCCGCCATGGGGCAGCCCCTGATCCCACACTCCATCTCCTCAGGTGGCTACGGACTGCCCTACAGCACTGGGAAACTGCCCTTTGGTAAGGCCCTCTTAGACTGGCGGGCTTCTGGCTCTCTCCAGCTGCAGGGTTCTGGCAAGGGAGCTGTGGCCCCAGCTCAGGGCTAAGAGAGCACCAGCTGGAGGGAGCGGGGGTGTGGAGTCTTGGAACGGGAGTCCCCGAAGGAGGGGACATGGAACTTGGACTCAGAGAGCCTCGCTGTCAATCCTGGCCCTCGCATTTATCACCAGGTCTTGGGAGAACCAGTTTCTTCTCTGAGCCTCAGTGTCTTTGTCTGTAAAATGGGAGTAACCATCCCATACACATTTGTATTTAACTCTGGCTGGGTGGGAGACAGGTGGAGACTCTGGGTGGCCTGGCCCTTGAAGGGCAGGGGAGGGGGCAGCCACAGTGAGGTCCACGTGGATGCCCAGAGCCTCTCGTTTCGCAGGCTATGGGCCTGGAGGAGTAGCTGGTGCCGCAGGCAAGGCCGGGTACCCGACGGGGACAGGTAAGGAGAGCCTCACCCCACTGCCAGCCAAAGGGGGCACTAATTACCGAGCCTCCATAAAGCAGGCCAGCCCACCCTACATCCAGACCCCGGTCTGAGCCTGGAGAAGGATCCTCAACCTCTGCATGCTATGAAACCCCACATCCACACCCAGATGTGAACCAGTTGTTTTCTTTTTTTTTTTTTTTTATAAATCTATTTATTTATTTATTTTTGGCTGTGTCGGGTCTCTGTTGCTGTGCGCGGCTTTCTCTAATTGCGGCGAGCGGGGGCTACTCTTCATTGCAGTGCGAGGGCTTCTCATTGCGGTGGCTTCTCTTGTTGTGGAGCACAGGCTCTAGGTGTGCGGGCTTCAGTAGTTGTGGCACGTAGCCTCAGCAGTTGTGGTGCATGGGCTTAGCTGCTCTGCGGCATGTGGGATCCTCCTGGACCAGGGCTTGAACCCGTGTCTCCTGCATTGGCAGGCGGATTCTTAACCACTGCGCCACCAGGGAAGCCCTGAACCAGTTGGTTTTCTTGGGGCTGGAATAGGTGGGCTCTGGAGATGCAGGGGCACATTTTCCAGAGTCTCTCTCCTTCCTCTCCCCCAGGGGTTGGCGCACAGGCGGCAGCAGCAGCAGCAGCTAAAGCAGCAGCAAAGCTTGGTGAGTACGCCTGGAGTCCCTGCCTGCTAGCTGCCAGCCCCCCAGCCTCTCCACCCCTATTACCACGGAGAGCCTTCCTCACAGATAACTAACTAAGGTGGCCCCTCCCCACTCCACCCCCATTTATCCAACTTTTGCAGCGCCACCCGTTCCTCTCTTCTTCCATGCACCCATTCATTCATTCTTTTTTCCATCCATCCATTCACTCCACCCTCCAATCCTCCATTCCTCCATCCCTCCATCCATCTCTCCATCCATCCACCCATCCCTCCATCCATCCATTCATCCATCCCTCCCTCCTTCTGTCCCTCCCTCCATCCATCCATCCATTCATCCATCCCTCCCTCCCTCCATCCAACCATTTCAGAGACCGGGGACAGTTAAGAGCTCTGCTGGAGAATGTTGGCACTGCTGCGGGAGTCAAGAGGGAGACGTTGTTTCTACCTGGGGATAATCAGGAAGCGTTCTCAGAGAGAATATTTGATTCAGGCCTTAAAATATAGGTGGAGTTTGCCATGTGGTTAAAATAGGAGGGAATGGGTAAAAGTTTGGTTAGAATGATAATTTTAGGTGGTACCTATATGAGCATTTAAACAATTTAATAGTTTAATATCAATTTAATATGCACTATAAAACTTTTAACTAGCTCCTCAAGCCCACGATCCCTTGGTTAGTAGATGTGGCATGGCCTTCTCTATGCCCACGTGGGGAGCAAAGTGGGCATCTGTCCCCCTGTCCCAGGTGATTCCCCAGTTCAGAGTCAGATCATGGGTGGTGAAGTCTTCACCTCTACCCCAATCCCAGGGGAGCCCTTCCTGTAGCCTGTAGCACTGAGCTGGAGGCCTGCCCCACGGAGGCCCCACAAGCCCTCCCTCCAAGCCCCCAAGGCTGGAGGGGATGGCTGGAATGTGGGAGCAGGAGAGTGGGACGGCAAGGGGCTGCCAGAGCTAGGCAGCCAGGCGCTTGGATTACAAACTTGGCCGCGTCTTCGGAACACAGGGAGAGGAAGTCTTGAACATTCTTGCAGGGGCCCCCCTGGCCCGGGGAGCGGCCGCTTGTGGTTTCTCAGTATGTGGCAGTGATTAGAATGGGATTTGTCTGAAAACATACAAGTCCCTTAATGAGGGTGTTGAAATGGACACTTTGGGGGTGAGTCAAGGAACAGTGGGGTGGGGGCCTTCCCAAGCCGGCCCAGCTGGAGACGCCTGGGCCTCATTCCCAGAGGAGATTGCGCTGTGAAAAACATCAGCATCCAAGTAGCCTCCTGCCTGGCTTCGGGAGGGGCCCCTGGGAGCCACATTTGCACTATCCCCCTCCTGACAGGTGCCGGAGGAGCCGGAGTTCTCCCAGGTGGTGGCATTCCTGGCGGACCCGGCGTGATTCCTGGCATCGGAGGCATCGCAGGTCGTGTCCATTCCAGCAGGGTGTGGAGGGTGTCCTTGAGAACGCTGTAGGGGAAGGGCCTCACCTTCTGTGGCTCTTTCTCCAGGGGTCGGGGCTCCAGATGCTGCTGCTGCTGCTGCCGCTGCCGCTAAGGCAGCCAAATATGGTGAGTGGGGGGCAGGGGGCAGGACCACAGGGGGCAGGACCAGGGCTCCGGCCAGCCCTGGCCTCTGCATGGGCCTTGGAGACCCTAGTCCTATAAGGCTGGATGGACTTGGCCTTTGTCCGTCTGGGGCACCGTCCCTCGCCAGGCATCACCGTCATGCCTCCTTGCTTCTGCCCATTCTGGCCACTCTGCCTGGGAGACTCTCTCCAGCGCTCTCCACTGACTGACTCAGCAGAGGGCGGGGACCCTGTGGAGCATCTGTCTCCTCCCACTTTACCCTCAGGGCCAGCCAGAGCTGCTTCGCCAACTGCCTGGGTGCCCAGTGGAGCGTTCTGACTCTGCTTTAGAGCTAGATCGCGCTCTTCCCAACCATAGATCCAAACCCTTAGAGCTCTGTCGGGGTTCCCTCACTTCCCTCCCCTTCTCTCGGATGACTTGGATCCATGCAGATGCAATGCCCGCTCACCTGGGATCCTGCACTCAGGACCTGCCACTCCCGTAGTTCCCCAGAGTCGTGCCCCTGGAGGCCCTCTGAGGTTCCCACAGGGTCCAGGCCAGGGGAACAATCCTTTCCTGCCACAGGAGCTGCTGGAGGCTTAGTGCCTGGTGGGCCAGGCTTTGGCCCAGGAGCAGTCGGCATCCCAGGAGTTGGAGTCCCAGGTGTTGGGGTCCCAGGTGTTGGAGTCCCTGGTGTTGGAGTCCCAGGTGTTGGAGTCCCTGGTGTTGGAGTCCCAGGTGTTGGGGTCCCAGGTGTTGGAGTCCCAGGTATTGGGGGCCCGGGCATCATGGGTAGACCAGGTGAGCTTGGCTCTGTGTGTGTGTGTGTGTGTGTGTGTGTGTGTGTGTGTGTGTGTAAGAGAGAGATGTTGAAATTATTGCCAAGACTTCTGTATTCTCCCTGACACCTCCCCACTCTATCCTCTTCTCTCCACACCGTTGGTCATCTTCTCTCCCTTGGGATATAACCACCTCCTATTTAACTACAGCCAGCATCATCCTGAATTCACCTTTTGGCTGTCAGTGTGCTCCTGGGGGCAGGAGCCATGTCTTTTTCACCTCTGTGTTCCCAGCCCTTAGCTGAATATGTGCTCAGTAAATGCTGGATAGATGGGTGGGTAGGTAGATGGGTGGATAGATGGATGGGGGCGTGGATGGGCAGAGGGACAGCTAGAGAGGTAGGTGAATGGCCATGTGGATGAGTAGGCAAATTGATGGATGAGAGAGTGGGTGGTGGGTGGATGAAGGGACAGATACAAGGATGGGTGGTTACATGGATGGATAAATAGATATAGGTAAAATGGTGGATGGTGAGATAAATGGGTAAATGGAAAGAGAGATGAATAGGCAGGTGGGGGACAAGATAAGTTGTTAGAAGGATGGATGGATGGATGGATGGATGGATAAGCACATGGGTAAATGAGCAGATGAATGGGTGGGTAGAAGGCAAACACAAAATGGATGGGGAACTTCCCTGGCAGTCCAGTGGTTAAGACTCTACGCTCCCAATGCAGGGGGTGAGGGTTTGATCCCTGGTCGGGGAACAAAGATCCCACGTGCCGCCGCGAAAAAAAGAAAATCAAAATGGTTGGTTAGTTAGATATTTAGGTGAATGGATAGATACACAGATGGATGGATAAATGCATGTGAGGGTGGACAGAGAGATAAGTGGTTGAGTGGGTAGATTGAGGTCCAAAGATAGACAAATGGGCAGCCATATGGGAAGGTCAGCAGATAGATGAATGGGTGGCTGGTTAGACAGATGGACAGATGGCTTGATGGAGATATGTATGGGTAAATGGATGGACAACTCTGTGTTGGCTCAACAGATAGAAAGAAGATGGACTGAAAGACAGATGGGTGGACAGAGGGATATATATAGCACATCTCTGCTCCATTCTGTTCTGAGCATTTGTGTTTCCCTTGATCTCTCCAGGGGCTGTGCCACCAGCTGCAGCTGCTAAAGCAGCAGCCAAAGCGGCCAAATTCGGTGAGTCCTGTGCTGACAGCTCCGCCCCACCCTATTCTGGCCTTTACTTGCCAGAACTAAAGGACCATCATCTTCTAGTCCCCGTTGTACAGCCCAGAGAAGGGGAGTGACTTGCCCAGGGTCACACAGCAAGTCACTGGCAGAGCTGGGACTTGGCCCTGTTGGGCCCCAGGACCATGTCTCCCCCAGTTGTCTCCCACCATGAGGCCAAGGGACTGGGTGATAGGAGAGTCCCAGTACGGCCTTCCCAGTGGAGACAGTGTCCCTGACCCGCCCTGCTCTGGCCAGGACCCACTCAGAGGAGCCCAAGCCTGGCTGGGGATAGGGGACCTGTGCGCAGTCTTTCCATCTTCAACAAAGAGGCCCTTCCCCAAGCGCTCAGAGAAGAGAGGGGCTGGAGACACACTGCGGGGTGTCAGTAGGGAGGAAATTGGAGGTGGACCCAGGTATCCCATGGTTTCCTGTCCTTCACGGACCAGACTTGGGGGAAGCTCGCATCCTCTTCTCCAGTCCAGCATGTCCCCCAGAGCCCTTCCCAGCCTCTCTCATTGAGATCATTTTCCACTTGCTTCTCTTCTCTCTGCAGGGGCCAGAGGCGGAGTGGGAGTTGGAGGTATTCCCACTTACGGCGGCGTTGGTGCTGGGGGCTTTCCTGGCTACGGTGTCGGAGTCGGAGGTGTTCCTGGGGCTGGCATTTCCCGTGAGCCTTAGTTCCATGCAGGGGAAACAGGGATGGGGCAGGGGCTTGGGGGATGGGGTGGGGGAGGGTAGACTGGGCTCCGCCACCGAGCTCAGGGACGAGTTGGGGGAGAGCACAGGGAGGGTCTCCAGTGCCTTTGGGGCAAGAGCGCTGTCAGCACAGTCTGGCTGAGAGCCAGCAAGGTTTCTGAGTCTCTTTCTTTCTCCGCTCCTCTTAGCTGCAGCCCAGGCAGCGGCCGCCAAGGCAGCCAAGATCGGTAAGTGCCCCAGCCCTGCCTGTCCTCACGCCCAGGGCCGTGCCCTCCCTCCTCCCCACCGCAGCCCTGCTCTCCTGCAGGGCCCAGGCTCAAAGCTCAGAGCAATTCTCCAACAGGAGGGCAGAGCAACGTCACACTAGGGCCTCCAGGGCTGAAATGGCCTGGGTCAAGGTCGGAAGCCCGTGGGCCCATCCTCCAAAGCCACAGTGACGTTTTCTGTGCTTTTCATTTGCCCACCATTAGGATCATTGGTACCTGGCTTATCACCCCCAGACCAGCGCGTTAAAGGTGCCCGTCCATACACAACCACGCTGCCATTATGCAACCCCTACCTCCACCCTCTGCTCCCCCAAGAAGGGGGCACTTCAAGGGCAGAGCTGGATGCTCTTCACCCCTCCAGGTGCTGCAGGAGCAGGAGCCCTGGGAGGGCTGGTGCCCGGTGCCGGAAAAATACCAGGTGTGCCAGGCGCTGAAGGGGTACCAGGTGAGCTGTGTCCCCAACCCAGACATGGGTTTGGCTTATCTCGTGGAAGGGACCCTGGAGGTGGCCTATGTAAAGTGTACCATTTTACAGATGACAAGACTGAGCCCAGAGACAAGGGTAGAGACAAAGCAATTTCCCTTAGTTTGGAGGGAAGAGCCCCCATGGGATTCCAGATTGCTGAGTGAACCCGGCAATTCCCCTACCTGCCCCGGGGACGCTCAGGATGTCAGCCCAATAAGGCAGTGGAACTCTGCTTTACCAGGGTTGGGAGGCCTCGTTCACCCCTCACGGGGCCTTTGTGGTTTCTGATCAGGTGGGAGGGCCTGTGTCAGCCTTTGTTTCCCCAGCACTCTTTCTCCAAGGGGAAGAGATTAAGAATTACAATGAGATTAATTTACAGCCTTCCTTGATTGTTTTTTTCCCACCAGAAGATTTCTCTTCTGCATTTCCTCTTCTTTCTGGGAGGAAATTCCCCTTTTGAGTTTCCCCCCAAGAAATGTGGTGCTTCCTCTAATAGTTTTGGATACAGGCGTGATTAGGATTTTTAAAAACTAACATCACCTTCAGCAGAAAGCTCCAGAAATCTTTTAGACTGAGGTTTGGGAGAGACAGCTTCGAGCTGCCCTCCACCATGGGCAGAGCTAGAAGGCCACAGTCTCAGAGCTGCTTCTCAGGGAAGGGACGTGTCCAGGGCGGCCGGTGGGCCATCTGAGAGCGGGCCTGCCTCACGCTGGGTTTCCTGGGTGAGGGGACAGTTCCCTAGAGGTGGTCTCTGAGGTGCCTTTCCACCGTGGAGGGTGGGTAAGAGGGGGAAGGGATGCTGGGGACCACTCCTCACTCTTCACATCTCCACGGGCAGGGATCCAGGCAGCTGCAGCCGCCAAAGCAGCCGCCAAAGCAGCCCCGTTCGGTAAGTGAGCCCCCTGCAAGTCCTGTCTTCGACCCTCAGCCTAGAGCACTGCTCTCTTGTGACCCTGCCTTGGGGTTTGGCAGACCCCCCTCCTTAGGCTGTCATGTTCTGGGCGTGGGCCTTCCTCACAGCTTTTGGCCCATCTGACCACTCTGAGGGGTGTGGATGAAGTTTCTGATTAGGAAGGCGAAGTGAGAACAGGTGCTGGCGAGCCCTCCAGAACACACCCCCTACCCTTCCCAAAGCCACTGCTGCCTCCCAGTCCAGCTGGGGCCTTGCCCTGCTTCTGGAACAAATGTTGGGCTCCACTGGGCTCCCACCCACCCCAAGGGACAGCCATGTTCTTGCTCCCTGACAAGGTTCTCCATGTCCTGCTTCATCTGAGGGCCACCCCGGCAGCCCCAGCTTCCCATACCTTCCTGAGTATGGCATAGCAAAACAGCTCACTTTAGAGCCAGAGAAATCTTAACTTCAGGTCTGCTGACCCCCAAACTCACATATGACGAACAACCCTTTTTTGTAAAACTACCATTTGCTGAGGTAATCATTACACCAGCCTTATGAAATTGGTACCCTTATGCCCATTTCACAGATGTGGAAACTGAGGCTCCAAGAGCCTAAGAGACTTGCCCATAGTCACACAGCTAAATGGTGGCTGAGCTGAGTTTGGAAGCCAGTCCTGCCTGTCTTGCAGAGCTCCCTTTACTACATAAGTCTGCCTCCATCACCCTCAGGAGTCTCAAAGGGGCCCTTGTAACTCCAAAGTTTAAGAACTCCTGATCCTGCCCAGACCTCATATTAGGGATGAAGAAGCTGAGGCCCATCAAGGGAAAGTAACTTGTCCAAGGTCACACAGCAAGTCTGTGCCCAGCTAAGAACCCAGGGCTCCTGACCTCCAGCCCGCTGCTCCTTCCATTAGCTTCTGCCCTCCTCGATCAGTACTTGGTTAAGGATGAGCTCTTCTCTGTCTTGCAGGGTTAGTCCCGGGTGTCGGTGTGGGTCCCGGTGTCGGTCTGGGTCCCGGAGTCGGCGTGGGTCCCGGTGTCGGCATTGGCCCCGGTGGTGTCATAGGTAAGCAGTGTGAGCAAGTGGGCCTGAGGGGCCTCCGAATGCTCCACGGGTGCCGTCCTTGAACCCCCTCTCTCTCCTCCCAGGAGTAGGGGCCCCAGCTGCAGCCAAATCCGCTGCTAAGGCGGCCGCCAAAGCCCAGTTCCGTGAGTGCCCTGCCTGCCTTCTCTCCTCACCCCACAAGCCCAGGCCTGGCCCGGCGTGATCCAAGCCTAAACTGGACCCCAGGACATGCCATATCTCAGGCCTGCCCTGCAGCCTCGTGAGGCTCCCAAGGTGGCAGACAGAGGGAGTGGAAGTGCAGATTTGGCCTGAGGGAGACCTGGGTTCGAGTCGTGAGCCACACACTAGCTGAGTGACCTCTGAGTTTCCTGTCCTCCCGTGTGGGTACTGATGGCACCTGTCACAGAGGCTTGTTAGGAGAATCCAATGAGTTCATCCAAAAGGGAGGAACAGGAGGTTAGGCTAAAAAGGGCAGTGGTGTCCAGAGTGTGTATCCCTGAATGCCAGCCTGCGGAAGGGCTGGACTTGGTGGTCAGTGAGAGTTTTAGGAAGACCATTCTTGTGGCAGCGTAGAGGGCAGATTAAGGGGGTCTGGGCCCCTTCCTTGGGGTCTGACTCAGCTCCCTGAGCCGGACACCCCCAAAAGGGCCTGTTCCCTGCCTGCTGCCGCCACCCCACTCCCCATCTCCCGCAGGGGCCGCCGCTGGGCTTCCTGCCGGCGTTCCCGGGTTTGGAGCCGGTGTTGGAGTTCCCGGACTTGGAGTTGGTGTTGGAGTTCCTGGATTTGGGGCAGGTGCAGGTGAGGGGCCTTCTAGGGGCTGAACAGAAACGCCCCTGACCTCAGAGGAGGGAGACCTCTCCTCCCAGCCTGTCCCCTCCACTCAGAGATATGCAGTAAATTCCCCGTTATGTTCTCCTGAGCAGTTAGAGACAACTGGGGTAACAGATGCGGGCAGGCCAGGCAAAAGGTCCTCTTCTGCCAGACTTCAGAGTTTCTGTCTCCTCAGTGGAAGGGTGCCAGGGCTCCAAACTGAGAAGAAGCCCACCACCCAAGGAAGGAGGCTGGAGGTCCCTGGGGTCAGTGGTGTGTGTGGGCTAGCCTGGCTCCCCTTCAGCAGTGTGCTGTGGCAAGAGGGCCACTAGGAACTCTAGCTCTTCGTCTGCTAGTTACTGAGCCTGCTCTGTGTCCACCCTCAGGCAGACCATGCCGGGCCTAGAGGAGACGGGAGGGGACAGATGGAAGGAGGAGGCACGGTTCAGCCCTCAAGCACCCACAGACCAGACTGGTAGAGGCACAGTTAGACACTGAAGCTCTGTACTTGGCTGGGTGAGCTCCTGGCTGCAGAGCCACAGCTTCAGGGCTTTGAGAGAAGCAAAGAAGGCTGAGGAAGTCAAGGAGGGCTCCCTGGAGGAAGCAGAATCCCCAGGCACAGAGCTCAGCTGCTGACCACCCCACTTTTCCTTTTGCCCTTTTCCGCAGTACCCGGAGCCCTGCCCGCAGCTAAAGCTGCCAAGTATGGTGAGTGCACCCCACACACCATCCCTGACAGCACCTGGTCACCCGGCTCCCCTCTCCCTGGGCCAGGGCCCGATGCCTGGAGCCTACAGCGCAGGGCTGGGATGGTCAGGATGGAAAAAGGCAGTTTCTAGGAAGCATCAATGATGGTTCAGCGGACTCTGGCTCCTGCCCACTAAATGCCTAGCGTGCCTCCAGCCCCGGGACAACCAAAACCGCCCTTCACAGTTCCAGCCCCCCTGGGGGCAGTTT
Organism: Phocoena phocoena; assembly: GCF_963924675.1. Taxonomy (NCBI): domain Eukaryota; kingdom Metazoa; phylum Chordata; class Mammalia; order Artiodactyla; family Phocoenidae; genus Phocoena; species Phocoena phocoena. Next base: position 9,609,968 of record NC_089233.1, read on the forward strand.
CACTTTGGTGAGGACCATGGTCCCTAAGACCCCTCAGGCCCTGACCATTTCATGGGGCCCAAGGCCAGGGAGGGGCCAGGGCTGTTGTCCCAGCAAAGCCAGGACTCCTCATCTGGGCCCCTGCCTCCCTGTCAGCATGACTGCGCCCGCCACGAGCCACAAGGACGTGGCAGACCTGCCCTCCCCCTACACTTGGCATTCGGGCAGCCCTGCCTGGCCAGATCCACACTGTCTATGTCCCCCTGCATTCCTGGCCTCCTGGGATCTGGGCTGGGGCCTCCGCCAGGGAACTGCCAACCAGGCCTGGCTGGTCCACGTGGGGCCAGTTTCCACCTCGGAAAATCCCAGCTTCCTCAGCCCCCCGCCCACGGCGGGCCTGATGACCCACAGGCCCCTCTCCTGTTCCTTGCTGGCGGCTCTGCTGGCCTGAGTTCGTCAGCCATTGCCAGGGAAACGGAGCAGTTAAGGCCTCTGGCTCCGAGGTCATTTCCTGCCCATGAAACCGTGAACACATTGCTTAACCACCGCTGTGCCTCAGCTCTCTCATCTGCGAAATGGGGCTACTAGTGCCTACGTTTCCTGCTGCCCGGAGCGGTCTGATAAGTGTGGCACACGGACCATGAGTGTCCCCCTAAAGCGCTAGCTATAACTCCTGCTGCTGCTGCTACTGGCAGCTCTGTACTGGACAGTGCTTCACACTCAGAGGTCCTTTCACTATCCAAACACCTACAGGTGAGCAGGAGTAAGGATCATCATCTCCTTTATAAAGATGCAACTCTGCGGCTCAGAGAGGTGACGGCTATGATGAGTGGAGAAAACAGATTCAAACCCAGGGCTGTCAGGACCCGAGACTAGGCTTCCACCCTTGGCAGCCTGTGGCCACAGCCACCACTGTGACCACCTGCAGGTCCCAGCACCAGCCCGGGAGGAAGGAGAGGAGACAGGCAGGCTGAGGCTCAAGGGGCGTGCCCTTGCCCGATGCGTCAGGGCAGAACCGGACCGCAGACCCGGGTGTCTGGTTATGGATTTCTGTCCAATACGCCTTCCACTAGGTCACGTGGCCGCAGCCACCTGTCTACTTGCCTAGTAGCCCTGGGGCCGGGAGACCCCGTCCTTCAGAAGGGGGAGGATTGACTTTTTGTCCTCTCTGCACAGGAGCGGGAGGGGTCGGGGCCCTTGGAGAGCTTGGAGATCTTGGTGGAGCCGGTGTCCCAGGTGGTGTGGCAGGTGAGTTGAAACCCCGGGACAGGCTGGGCATGGAGGGAGACTGACCCATGGAGAGTCCCTCCCTGAGCCCCCTCTGTGTCCCCAGGAGCCGGACTCGATGCTGCGGCTGCTGCCGCCAAAGCTGCTGCCAAAGCCGCCCAATTTGGTGAGCACAGGCTTGAGGGGGGGCTGCCGCCAGGCTTCTAGGATTTGACGGGAGGGGAGGGGCTCGGCTCTGACCACGCACCACGGAGCGCATATTCCCTGACCTGTCCCTGAGGCCCTCAGGGGCATCGTCTCCCAGGGCCCCGGCCCACCTCCTGGCCCCACTAACCCTCCAAGGCCCCGGGGGCTCAGCCTCCACCTGGGTCCTGGGATGATCTCCCCACCCCACCCCCCACCTCCTCCCGCACCCCACCGCGGACAGACCAGCTGCTCTCACTTGCGGGGATTAATGCACAGCTCTCTCCTCAGGGTTGGGGGGAGTCGGTGGGCTCGGAGTCGGAGGACTTGGAGTTGTCCCAGGGGCCGGGGGCCTTGGAGGTAAGGGGTACTCTGGAATCAGTGAGTGCATGGCCGCCCCCTTCTCTGGGCTCCTGCAGTATTGGCAGGGGCCTGAGCAGGCTTAGCGAGGGCTGCCCCTTGCAGTTGGGTGTCCCAGTACTCTCCCTCTCTTTCAATTCACCCAACCACCTCAAGTGGGAATTCATTAGGGTAGTGATGGTTATGCCCATTTTCCAGAGAAGAAAAAGCAAAGCTTGGAGGGAAATTACTTTCCCAAAGTCTCTGCCATCATGGTGGACCTTACGGTAACATTTCTCTCTCTCTCGGGTCATCATTGTGTCTCCCTACCTGACCTGGCCTGAAGTCTCTTACCCCGTGTACTCCACAAGACTGGCCACACAGTAGGAGCTTAATAAAGACTTCTGGAAAGATGGACGGATGAAGGTGGGGTGGAGGGATGGTGGAAGGATGAGTCAGTAGGCTGATGGCAGATCGGTGGGCAGGTCAGGAGGGGGACATGACTTGGGGAGGAAGGAGATATTCCTGGGCTCTCACGCTCGCCATCTCCCCAGGTGTGCCCCCAGCTGCAGCTGCTAAAGCAGCCAAATTTGGTGAGTTGCTCCCGATGCCTCCCCCCCCCCCCCCCACCCAGGCCTGCAGGCTGCTTAGACCCCACCCCCACTGCCCTGTCCCCGCCCCGGCGCAGGCCTCAGTCCTGCTCACAATACCCCTGAAGGCCCATCCAGGAGATCCCTGACCCCAGATGCCAGAGGGGATGCTCAGGGTCCCTTAAACTGTGGCTCGTCCTCACCCACATCTGGCCTCTTCTCAGGTGCCGCTGGCCTTGGAGGTTTCCTAGGCGCCGCCAGGCCATTCCCAGTTGGAGGTAGGGACCACCTCTGCTGTGAAATCCTCAGCTCTGGCTGGCCCTGGAGGAGGCCTGGCTGCCTAGCAGCTGGGGCTCTGAAGCTGCATCTGGCACAGGGACACAGAGAGAGGGTGGAGGGGACAGTCCAGGAAAGGAGGCATCCTGGGCAGAGGGGCAGGCCTCAGGGTCAGGTGGACACATGTGACTCAGACACCAGGCCGACGAGCTGAGGCTATGGAGCTGCATCCCCGGATGCCAGGAGGGGCCCAGCTGTGTTAAGAAAGCTGCTTCGGCAGGGGGTAGGGGGCAGTGGGAGGAGGTGGTTCTAGTCGGAGAGGCAATAGGTGGGCCCTGCCCCCACCAACCCCAAACCCCTCCTGCAGGTGTCGCAGCAAGGCCTGGCTTCGGACTGTCTCCTATTTTCCCAGGTATGACCAGGCTCCCCTGCCCTGGGCCCCATCCTTCCTCCTTCCCTGGTTCATCTCCTGCTCAGAAGGGCTGAGCCAGGACCCGAAGGGTACCCCGCGCCCTCAGATTGCACAGAGTTGGGTTTCCCCTTCTCCTCTCCCTCCCGTGCCAAGCCAGGGAGCATCAGCTCTTCCAACACACCACGTTCATATGAGGCAAACTGAGGTTCAGAGAGTGCCAGGGACATGCTCAGGGTCACACAGTCACTGGTAGAGGCGGAGCCAAGGTCTTCCAACAGCCAAGCCCAGAACTTGGCCCTCCCCTCAGATGAGGCCCAGGCTGCCCGGGAGGGCTTGGTGGGCACCCCAGAGGTGGGCACACTCACGACCTCTCTCCTTGCCTTGTAGGTGGCGGAGCCGGGGGCCTGGGAGTTGGCGGTGAGTCTATCATAAGAACAAGGGGCTCCGTTTCAAGCAGGGCCCTGAGCTCCTGCTGAGGGAGTGGCTAGTGCAGCCACGGCCCTGGGCTGGCCCTAGGCGTGGGGACCTGAGGGAGCCCCACGGGGAATCACAGAAGCTGAAGTCAGCCCTGGGAGGTGGGGATATGGGGACCCTGATTCCTGGGGCTCCCAGCCGGGCACTCGACTGGGCACCAGCAGTGAGACAGGGACCTGGGGCAGCCCGGGTCTCAGGGTCTAACCAGAGAGGTTGACAAGGTCCCATAGAAAAGGAAAGAAACTGTAGGGAAGCACAAGCCCTGTTCAAGCAGGCGGTCAGGGAGGCTGAGCTGGAGCCTGTCAGTGGGCGTAAGGCTGCCCCCGGGAAGCGTGGCCAGGGTCTGACTGTGGTGGGAGAAGGTGCCGCAGAGCTGCTCAGTCCTCCACAGGCAGCAGGCCATCTGCAAGGAGCGAGGTTGGACAGGAGGGTCGGGCCGGGGTCAGAGAGGCCTTTGGAATCCGCTGCTACAAGATGGAGGCGCGTGGAGGGGCCGGGTGGGGGGTTGTCTGGGAGCGGAGGGAAGGCCTGGCCTCCTCCCCAATCCCGGCCTTCCCTCCACAGGCAAACCTCCCAAGCTCTATGGAGGGGCCCTGGGAGCCCTGGGATACCAAGGTGAGTAGAGACTCAGCCCCTGGAAGTGGGCGGGGGGTGAGGGGGTGGGTGTTGGGCAGAGGCAGAGTGATGGGGTCCATCAGCCTGGGAGAGAGGGCAGCACGTCAGACGAGGCCTGGCAGGGAGTGGGGAGGCTGGGGCAGAGCTGGACACCTTACCCGCCCCTTCTTCTACCTGCGACACAGACACGCAGAGCTGAGAGTGGGCCCAGGACCCTCCAGGTTCATCCAGGCCAGGCCTGGCTGCCCCTCCCTCCCTGGTACCCACACCTGCCCCTGCGGGAGGAGCGAGGGGCTGGGAGGGGGGGCAGAGAAGGAGAGAGAGGATGGAGGTGACAAAAAATTGAGCCCTGGAGTCAGGGGATAAGAGGGGTGGACCCGGCAGGGTGGGCAGAGGCGGCCCAGAGCCACACCCTTGCTCCAAGATGCAGATGTGTCTCTGGCAGTGTGTGGGGTGGGGTCTGATCACCACCCCCCAGGCATTTCCCAATGATGCCCAAAAGAGACCCAGAGAAGCCCCAGCTCTGCACCTGTGCCCAGCTCAGGCTACGGATCCCCTTTCCACCCCCCAACCTGCTTCCCACTGAGCAGATGAGACAGCCCAGGCCAGGGCAGGGAGAGGCAGAGGCAAGGGCAGCCTGACCTCGTCCACGGCGCCCAGCTCTCAGTCAGGCACCAGCTGGTGCCTGTGGCCCTGTCACACAAGCTCTCTTTTTGTTGGCTTTCTTTCCCAACAAACACCCTGGATGAGCTTCACAGAGAGAAAAGGATGGTGCTCACTGCCACCAGGTGGCAGTAATGAGCCACATCTCGCTCCCCCGGGGGTAGGCGCTACCCCAGGCCCTACTTCTGTGCCTTGATGATTTGAAATAAGGTTGACCCATCAGGCCCTCCGCCCGAGAGGGCAGGAGTCCTGCTACCACTCACCTGCTCGGTGGGAGTTTGTACAGCCGAAGAGCTCAGAGAGTGGCCTGGGGTCGTGTCCAGGCTTCCCGTGGCTTCTTGGAGCCTCTGTCCCCCGCTGTGATGATGTGGGTGTTAAGAACAGCTTGGAGTTGGGGGGAGTGGGCAAGGGCTTGAGAAGCAACCAAGACTGACCCTTGCGTGTGCCTCCCTGCACCTAGCTGGGGCCTGCCTGGGGAAATCCTGTGGCCGGAAGAGAAAGTGAGCTTCCCAGGACCCCTGACTCACGACCTCATCAACGTTGGTGCTACTGCTTGGTGGAGAATGTAAACCCTTTGTGACCCCCCCCATCCCATGCCCCCTCCTAAGTTCCCACCCCAGGAGGGAACAGGGCAGGCAGGGTGGCCTTGGAAATCCACAGGGCAAGCAAACAAGAGAGTGGTGGCCAAGTGAGCTCCTGGAAGCCCCCTCCTTCAGAGGCAAGGGGTGCGTGGGCTTGGCCCCTGCCCCCACCCCCTTCCCACCCAGGAGCTCTCCCTCCACACACTCCATCTCCAGGGGAACTTGGTGCTACGTACTGGTGCTCTCATTCTCCCTGCGGGGAGGGAGGAGGGAAGGACAGCCCCTCAGGGAACCCCTCCCTGGGGCTCCTCTGAAGATGGTGCAGACACTCCCTGGGCAGTCTCACCTCCCCCTGCCCACCAGGACCCACCTCTGGCTGCAGTCCAGTTGGTACCCAAGCATCGAAACCCTCAAGCTGGATTCGGTCACACCATCTCTTGGCCCCCTTGGCCCCCTCTCCCCTACCAATGGCTATTCCCCATGTCTGGGGCACCTTCAGGTCGGAAGATTCCCCCCATTGGGAATAGCCCTCTTGCTCCTGTGGAATTCATCCGCCCATATGCCCATCCGTCCATCTGTCCTGGTCCCCATTTGGCTGCCCGGCACCGCTAGCTGGCTGGGCGCCCCTACCATCAACTCGATTAACCTGTCATGGCAGCCTGTGCCCTGCCTCTGCCCTACCACATACACCCCTACGTAGGGGCCCCGAGCCCAGGTTGTGAGGGGCTGTCCCGACTGGGGCAGCAGGAATCTCCCTCGCATACTGGGTCTCCCCCCACGCAGTACTGTATCCCCGGTCCCCCCCCCGGAGCCCCTGTACTTCAGAGCATATCCCCCCCGCCCCGCCCATCTCTTTGTGTCTCGCTGTGATAGATCAATAAATATTTTATTTTTTGTCCTGGATGTTTGGGGATTATTTTTGACTGTTGATGTTCTCCTTTATTTTTGTGGTTTATGGGGAAAAAAAACCTTTTCTTTTTTTTTTTTTTTTTCTGATCTGGGGAGCTACATCCCCAGTAGAAGATTCATCTTAATCGCTTTGGTATAACTCTGAGTGAAACACACATTTTTTTTTTAAAAAATAAGAAAGGACAATTAACTGCTTCAGAAAAGACTAATAAATGAAAACCTTTTAAGGAAACTGTCTTGGCCTCCTTTGTAATCCCTCAGCTGCCTTCAGCTCCTGGTCGGGGTAGGGCTCGGCCTTGGGAACCTGTTCAAGATGTATTTAGGGGGCCGCCAATTACCTGCCATTGGCTGCTGGCGGATTGATCCTCCTCCTAGTTCAGCCTGTCCTTTAATAATGATAATCCCTTTGTAGGGGAAGCAGAGCGGCCAGCCCTACACACGTCCACCCACAGCGGGTCTCATTCCTCTGAGGATGTGGGTTCACCCACCCAGACACGCCTTCCCCAACCCTCACCCCTTAGGCCCAAATCCTTGGCCTCTAGATGCTGAGAGCACAGCTGGACAGGTGGAGGAAACAAAAATGACCCTTCTGTCCAGACCAAACGCTTGGCCTTGGTGAACAGCCTTGCAGAGCCCGACCTAAGACAAACAGATGGATGTTGCCTTCTAAACGTCCCCTTTAAGGAAGACTCACTGTCACACACGGCCACTAGGGCACCGCTCTACTTCTTTACAAAGCAAAGCAAATGACACTCTGCGGGTGGCAACAGGAGACTCTGTACTACCCTTGGATGCACCAATTCCCCAGGGTTGTCCCCCTCCCCGCAGGGCTACAAATCCACAGAGTATGGGGATATGCCCCCCCCGCCCCGGAGCCCACAAGTCCCTTCTAGAGCATACTCTTCGGTACCAGATTCTGGAATTTCCTCCCCAGACCACCAAGTCCACTTCCAGGGCCCACATGGCCTCATGTGTGCATCAGAGCGAACCCCATGGCCAGTGGGCACTCGTGGAGGCCAGAAGGACGGCAAGGGAGCTGTTTGTTGGGAGTGCGGGTGGAGTCTGCCGTGCAGACAGCAGCAGACGGCAGTATGGGTATCCGTGCACCTGTGCACAAGGACCCTGTGGAAAGAGCAAGGGGGTGGGGCGATGCTCAGGGACAGCTTCCCAGAGGCCAGCAGAGCACAGGAAGCAATCTACCAGGTAGAGAATAGAGCAGAGGGTAGGGAGGGTCAGACCTTTCCAGCAGGAAGGGCAGCCTTGTGAAGGTTCCCAGTGCCCGGTGGGAGGGAGCAGAGCCGAGGAAAGGCGAAGGATGGATCAGAAGCAGGTAGGGGGTAGGTTAAAGGAGACCACGGGGTGGGGGGCTGCTGTGACAGTCAGTGAGGAGTGACAGCCTGCCCGAGAGTAGTGGCAAACCAGATTCATTCATTCATTCACTTGTTCAGCAAAAAGATCCCTTGCTCATCCTGGGAAACCCCTCAGCCCCAGGCATACTGGGATCGTCGGTCCCCCTGCCTTCCAGAGCCATCTATCCGTCATACACAAACATATACACGTATTAGTTGTATTACTCAGCATCTTGGTGTTATTTTAATCAAAACTATGTTTCAAAGATCATTCCTTATCAGCTGTATATTCATTTAACAAATACTTATGGAGTTACGTACCATGCACTAGGTACTGTTTTAGAAGCTGAATATACAGTGGTAAACAAAATGGGCAAAAATCCCTTTCCTCATGGAGTTAACATACCAGTAACTATATCTGTTGTATTTATTTGATCACTTTGCTATTATGACCAATGCTGTCCTGGACATTTGTGTGTACATATCTTTCCTACAAGTCAGTGTGAGTTGGTCTATAGCAGCACCGTCCACAGAACTTTCTGTGATGACGGAAATGTTCTCTATCTGCTGTGTCCGGCGTGAAACCACTAGCTACGTGGGCTCTTGAGCTCTAAAAATATGACTAGTGAGACTGAGGAATTGAATTTTTTTTTTTTTTTTTGCGGTACACAGGCTTCTCACTGTTGTGGCCTCTCCCGCTGCGGAGCACAGGCTCCGGACACGCAGGCTCAGCGGCCATGGCTCACGGGCCCAGCCGCTCCGCGGCATGTGGGATCTTCACGGACCGGGGCACGAACCCGCGTCCCCTGCATCGGCAGGCGGACTCTCAACCACTGCTCCACCAGGGAAGCCCAGGAATTGAATTTTTAATTTTGTTTTTTAATTTAAATTTTTAAATGTAAATAGCCACAGTATTGGATGATGCAGGTCTATGGGAGAAAGTCCTGAAAATAGAAAAGATAAATCAAAAAACAAAACAAAACAAAAGATCCCTTGCTCATCCCTCTGCAGCTCTCCAGCTTCTGAAAGTTGGCCAGCCCCAGGATTCAGCCCTGGCGCCTCCCTGCTTCTATTTCTCATAATTCATGGCTTTAAATACCACGTATGCGTTGGCAGTTCCCAAACTGACACGTCCAGCGCAGACCTCTCCCCTGAACTCTGGACTTGCACGTTCAAGGCCAGTTCTTAACATCTCCACCTGGAAGTCTCATACTCCTGCGTAGCGTGGGTCCGCCCACCCCCACCAAAATCTGCTCTCCTCCCCCCCTTCCCCGTCTCAGTAAACAGCAGCTCCAGTGGTTCAGGCCAGCAGATTTGGAGCCCTCTTCTCTCCCCACTGCCCACACCAGATTCACCAGCAAATCCTGGGACACTGCCTTCAGAAGATAACCAGAGTTCAACCACTCCTCCCACCCCCAGGCCCTGGTCCACCAGCAGCTCTTGCCCGGGGGACTGACACAGCTTCCAGGCTCGGCTCCCTGATTCTGCCCTGGCTCCCCTTCAGCCTTCTTTCCACACAGCAGCCGAAACAATCCTTTTAAAACATAAGTCAGCTCAGGTCACACATCTGCTCAAAATCCTGCTATGGCTCCCGTCTCATTCGGGGCCCAAACCAGAGGCCTTTCAATGGCCGAGGAGCCCCTACCTGAGTTGGCCCAGCTGTTTGATCAGCACCCTGCTACTCGGCCCCCCACCAGGCCGTGTGGTTACACTGCCCTCTTCCCTTCCCTGCAGGCAGCAGGCCACCCTTCTGCAGCCTCCACATCTGCTGTCTCTCCTGCCCAGAAAGCTCTTCCCTCCGTTATCAACGTGCTTGGCATCCTCACCTCTTTCAGGTCTTGATTCAAATGTCACCTTCTCAGAAAGTCCTTCCCTGACCCCTTTTCTAAAACTGCAAACTATAGGGGGTTCCCTGGAGGTCCAGTGGTTAGGATTCCGAGCTTTCACTGCAAAGGACTCAGGTTCAATCCCTGGTCAGGGAATTAGGATCTTGCAAGCCGTGTGGTGCGGCCAAAAATAAAAATAATAATTAAATAAAATTACAAACTATACCTTCCTCCCTCACTTGGGAGACCAATGACTTGGCCCTGCCTTCTCTTTCTCCAGAGCACCCATCACCAGTACCCATCATGTCACCACATAGCGCAGTAATACTTTGCGTCTTTGTTTATTGTCTGACTTTCCCCACCAGAATGCAACTCCCTAAGGATGGACATTGTTTTGAGATCAAAATAGTTCAGGGCTTCCCTGGTGGCGCAGTGGTTGAGAGTCCGCCTGCCGATGCAGGGGACATGGGTTCGTGCCCCGGTCCGGGAAGATCCCACATGCCACGGAGCGGCTGGGCCCGCGAGCCATGGCCGCTGAGCCTGCGCGTCCGGAGCCTGTGCTCCACAACGGGAGAGGCCACAACAGTGAGAGGCCCGCGTACCGCCAAAAAAAAAAAAGTTTAAACTCCCTGCTTTCATTAGTTACACACTCTTGTAGAAAGATGGTAATGGCAAGCAAATGTGCTAGGCTGATAATAGCTTCAAAGATATCCAGGTCCTAATCCCTGAAACCTTGTAAATATTACCGTTACTAGTCTGCTCAGGCTGTCATAGCAAATTGCCACAGGCTGGGTGGCAGAAATTTATTTTCTCACAGTTCTGGAGGCTGGAAGTCCAAGATCAAGGTGTCCACAGGGTTGGTTTCTCCTGAGGGCTCTCTCCTTGGCATGTAGGTGGTTGTCTTCTCCCTGTGTCCTCACATGGTCTTTCCTCTGTGCATATAAGTCTCTTACTCTCCTCTTCTTATAAGGATGCCAGTCATAGTGGATTAGGGCCCATTCTGATGACCTTGTTTTAACCTGATTGCCCCTTTAAAGATTCTATCTCCAAATACAGTGACATTCTGAAGTGTTGGGGGCTGGGACTTCGACGTACAATTTTAGGGGGGATGCAGTTTAGCCCCTAATAGTTACTTTATATGGAGAAAGAGTCTTTGCAGATGTGGTTAAGTTAAGGATCTTGAGATGGGAGATTATCCTGCTGGGCCCTAAATGCTATCACAGGTATCCTTAAAAGAAGCTGGAAGAATTGTATGCCAACAAATTGAATAACCTAAAGAAATGAATAAATTCCTAAAAACACACAACCTGCCAAGACTGAATTGTGAAAAAATGGAAAATCTGAAGAGACCAATGACAAGAAAGGAGAATGAATCAGTAGTCAATCCTCCCAACAAAGAAAAGTCAGGACTAGATGGTTTCCACTGGTGAATTCTACCAAATATTTAAAGAAGAATTTATACCAATTCTCCTGAAACTCTTCCAAAAGATTGAGGAGGAGAAACAGTTCCAAGTTCATTCCAAGAGGCCAGCATTACCCTGATACCAAAGCCAGACAAAGACACTACAAGAAGAGGGCTTCCCTGGTGGTGGAGTGGTTAAGAATCTGCCTGCCAATGCAGGGGACATGGGTTCGAGCCCTGGTCCGGGAAGATCCCACATGCCGCGGAGCAACTAAGCCCGTGCGCCACAACTACTGAGCCTGCACTCTAGAGCCCACGAGTCACAACTACTGAAGCCCGCGCACCTAGAGCCTGTGCTCCATAACAAGAGAAGCCACTGCAATGAGAAGCCTGTGCACTGCAGCGAAAGTAGCCCCTGCTCGCTGCAACTGGAGAAAGCCCGTGCGCAGCAACGAAGACCCAACACAGCCAAAAATAATATAAATTAATTAAAGAAAAAAAAATCAAGACACTACAAAAAGAGAAAACTACAGAGAAATGACATTAGTAAGATGGCAGTATAGGAGGTCTTCAGTCCATATCCTCCCACAAACAATCCTAAATTTCATGTAGAACCACAAAAGACCTCAAATAACAAAAACAATCTTGAACAGGAAGAATAAAGCTGGAGGCATCACACTTCCTGATTTCAAAATATATTACAAAGCTACAGTAATAGAGAGAGAGAGACCAATGAACAGAATAGAGAGCCCAGAAGTAAATCCATGCATTTACGATCAACTGATTTTCAACAAGTGTACCAAAAACACACAATGGGGTAAGGATAGTCTCTTCAATAAATGGTGCTGGAAAAAAAATAAATGGTGCTGGAAAAACTGAATATCCAGATGCAGAAGAAGGAAACTAAACCCTTATCTCACAGCACAACACAAAAATCGACTCAAAATGGATTAAAGACAAACATAAGACCTGAAACTGTAAAACTACTGGAAGAAAGCACAGGGAAAAAGCTTCTTGACATTGGTCTGGGCAATGATTTTTTGCATATGACTCCAGGAGCACAGATGACAAAAGTGAAAATGGACAAGTGGGACAGCATAAAACTAAAAAGTTTCCACAGAGCAAAGGAAACCATCAACAGAGTGAAGAGACCACCTATGAAATGGGAGAAAATCTTTTCAGACCATACATTTGATACAGGTTAGTATCCAAAACATATCTGGAACTCAAGAAACTCAACATTTAAAAAAGAAAAAGAACTAATTTTAAAATAAGCAAAGAACTTGAGCAAACATTTCTCAGGAGAACGCATATGAAGGGCCAATAGGTATATGAAAAGGTGCTCAGTATCACCAGTCACCAGGTCATGTAAATACAAATCAAAACCACAATGAGATATCACCCCCTACCTGTTTAAATGGCTATTATCAAAAAAAAAAAAAAAAAAAAGATAAGTATCGGAGAGGATGTGGAGAAAAGGGCACCCTTGTATACTGCTAGTGGGAATGTAAGTTGGAACAACCGTCATGGAAAACAGTGTGGAGGTTCCTCAAAAATACTAAAATAGAGCTATCATATGATCCAGCAATTCCACTTCTGGTATATAACCGAAGGAAATGAAATCACTCTCTTGAAGAGATATTTGCACTCTCGTGTTTATTGCAGCATAATCCACAATAGCCAAGCTGTGGAAACAACCTACGTATCCAACAACAGATGAATGAATAAGGAAAATGTGTTGTATATCTACAGTGGAATATTATTCAACCTTGTAAAGGAAGGAAATCCTAAATAAATAAATAAATACAGGAAGGGAGGAAGGAAGGAAATCCTGCCACATGCTACAACATGGATGAACCTAGGGGACGTTATGCTAAGTGAAATAAGGCAGTCACAGACAAATACCGTGTGATCCCACTTACATGAAGCATCTAAAGTAGTCGAATTCGTGGAAACAGAAAGTAGAATGGTGGTCACCAGGGCCTGGGGGAGGGGAAGAAGGGAGTTTGTTTAATGGGTACAGAGATTCAGATTTGCAAGATGAAAAATTTACGGACTCTGTAATGACCTGTATGGGAAAACAATCTTTTAAAAAAGTGGATGATGGGGCTTCCCTGGTGGCGCAGTGGTTGAGAGTCCACCTGCCGATGCAGGGAACACGGGTTCGCGCCCCGGTCCGGGAAGATCCCACGTGCCGCGGAGCGGCTGGGCCCGTGAGCCATGGCCGCTGAGCGTGCGCGTCCGGAGCCTGTGCTCCGCAACGGGAGAGGCCACAACAGTGAGAGGCCCGCGTACCGCAAAAAAAAAAAAAGTGGATAATGTATATGTATAACTGATTCACTGTGCTGTACGCCTGAAACTAACACAACACTGTAAGGCAACTATATTCCATATAAAGAAAGAACTAAAGAAAAGGTTTAAAAAAAAGTTTTGGGGATCTGTTTCACAACTGTGAATATACAGTTTACCCTTGAACAATGCTGGTTTGAAACGGGAGAGTTCACTTATATGCAGATTTTTTTCCAATAAATATAACACTTGTATTTTCATTTTACAGGTCTTTAAGTGTGGGAGAAAGTTTGTGTGTGATTAGAGATCACAATATGTAGAATCAAAAGAACAGGGGGTTCAGTCCTGATTCCCTCCAAACGGTTTCTGCTTCCTGGTCTTGGGTGAGTCATTTATCAATTCCTTTGTTTTTGAGGCAGAGATAGCAGCGTTCAGATTTTCCACTGTGTGTGTGTGTGTGTGTGTGTCTGTGTGTGTGTGTGTGTGTGTGTGTGTGTGTGTTGAGGGCAGCGGCGGGAGGGGAGCGTGTGTTGGTTCCCCTAACCCCTGAATCATTCAAAGGTCAACTGTACTTAACACTATTGAAACATACACTTAAAAATGGTTAAGATGATAAATTTATATTATGTGTTTTGATGACACAGGTTTAAAAAAAAAGAAGCCGGAAGGGAGAAGGAACTGATTTCTCCTCTAGAGACTCCGGAATGAATGCAGCCCTTGTTTTTAGCCCAAAGCCACTGAGTTAGGACTTCTGGCCTCCAAAACTGTGAGCAAAATAATTTGTGACCACAGCCACAGGAAACGAATACAGTGAATAAATTAATAATTCTAACGTCAGGTGAATCAGTGCTATGAGGATGAAAAGCCAGGGAAGGAGACGGAGAGTGAGAAAGGATGTTAAGTTAGCTGGGATGGTTGGGGACACCTAATCTCAGGTCAAAGGCCCTGTAATGAACACATGCTTGGGAAGTTAGAAGAGCAGAGAGGTGCACCGTAGTTAACTGGAAAGAGCAAAGGAGAGAAGAAATTTGAGCAAAGAAGTAGCGAGGGACTAGGTCCCATAAAGGTTGCAGTAAGGGCTTCGGGTTTGAAAGCAAGGAAATGTCACACTTTGACCCTTCAGAGGCTCTGGAGGGTGACAGGGGTGCATGACTCAGGGGCTGTCATACCCAACTAGACCAGGGAGGAGAGAAGAGTGGAGGGAGAAGTGGTAGAATTCTAGATCTGCTTTGTACAGGGAGCCAATAGGATCTGCCAGTAGGATTTGCTGATTGATTGATCAAGTGCAAGGAAAATGAATAAGGAGAAAGGAGAGAAGTTGAGGATGCCTTCAAATTTTGGCTGAGCCACTAAAGGACGGGGATGTCATTTACTGAGATGAGAAACACTGGGGGAGGAGCAGATCCAGGCACAAATTAAGAGCTCTGATCCGGATGCATTAAGTTTGAGGTGCCCGTTTGCCATCCAAGTGGAGATGCCAAGTAGATATTTGGGTTCTTGCATCCGCAGCTCAAGGAGAGGGCAGGGGAGTCAACAAGCCACGTGTCTGGGTGATGTCACGCAGAGTGGGCAAGGAGGGGGCAGGCTGCATCTGACAGCAGGGATCCCGTGATGCCAGCTCTCTTTTCCTCCCTAGGCTAGGACAGTTCAGGCTCTGGCCCCTGCCCTGGGTCACAGTCTTGGGCTAATCCAGTGAGTATCCCCAGGGAGCCTCTTGTCACCAGCCTGTGTTCAGCCAGGTATCAATTTGGCAATTTGGACAAATCCTAACCATTGACCTGGAGTGAGTCTTTCCCAAAGGGCTCTGGACCCCTCATCTTGAAAACGTGTATCACGAACCCCATCAGTAAAATATTTTTGAGCAAATATCACATATATTTGCCACTTGGATGGCAGACAGGCACCTAAAACTTAACGCATCCAAGCCAGAGCTCTTAATTTGCACCCAAATTATTATTATTATTTTTATTTTTGCGTTGCGCGGGCCTCACTGCTGTGGCCTCTCCCATTGCGGAGCACAGGCTCCGGACACGCAGGCTCAGCGGCCATGGCTCACAGGCCCAGCCGTTCCGCGGCATGTGGGATCTTCCCGGACCGCGGCACGAACCCGTGTCCCCTGCATCGGCAGGCGGACTCCCAACTACTGCGCCACCAGGGAAGCCCGCACCCAAATTATTATTTGTTCCCCAATACACACATAGACACATTCACTTATAAATTACATACATAATTGACTATACAAGTAACAAAAAATGTTCATCACATAACAATGCAAAAGCAGAGTTTAAGAAGAATGTTCGAAAGATGAAATGAACAACAGTTGCATGCTTTTATTTATTAAAAGTACAAAATTGCTTTTTTGCTTTCAGTTAAAAAAAGGCTTAATAACTTGGATAAGCAATGTGACAGAATATGTCAGATCTGATGAGTTGGTCCTTGGTTTCACCAGGAAACGGGAAACGTGTCTGACAAGGAGCTCCGACAAGAGAAGGAGGTGCCAGCTCTGTCTTTTCGCTCGTCTTGCGGTATCAGCATCATCTCCAACCTGCTTTCTTTTCAAGACTCTGTTGCAGCCACAGGTCTACTCTGGAAGGGTTAGTTGTGTTATAAAAGTGGGTGAGAGGGCTTCCCTGGTGGCGAAGTGGTTGGGACTCCACCTGCCAATGCAGGGGACACAGGTTCGAGCCCTGGTCCGGGAGGATCCCGCGTGCCGCAGAGCAAAGGAGCCCGTGCACCACCGCTGCTGAGCCTGCGTTCTGGAGCCTGTGAGCCACAACTGCTGAGCCTGCGTGCCACGGCTGCTGAGGCCCGCGCACCTGGAGCCCGTGCTCCGCAGCGGGAGAGGCTGCCGCGGTGAGGGGCCCGCACGCCACGGCGAGGAGTGGCCCCCGCTCACTGCAACTGGAGAGGGTCCGCATGAAGCAAATATATATATAAATGAATAAATTTTAAAAAAATAAATAAATTTAAAAACAAAAAAAAAACCTGGGTGAGATCCTCTACCTAACCAGGCACAGGCCCACAGCCCCTCTAGGTCCACTCAGTATCCCCCTGCACCCTGCACTGGGGCCCTCTCCCAAGCCCCTTCACCCAGGGGTGCTACCTGCTGCCACCTCCTGAGGCCGTGAATGTCCTCATGGGTTTCCCTTAATGCTGCCCAGTCCGTTGTAAAATCCCCTTTATTAAACTCTGCTCAGTAATCCCTGCTGAGTGCTTCTCTGCTTCCTGCCAGGACCCTGCCTGATATATACCCTATAGGAAAGCAACAAACAAGCAAAAAACGTTGCTGTCCAGCCTCCGAGGACCTCCACACCTCCTTGGGACACTTTACTATAAGTGCTTTAGGGCCATCTGACCAGCAGACAGAATGAGGGCACCAGCATCAATCTGAATATTAAGGAAGGAGGGAGGGGGCTTCCCTGGTGGCACAGTGGTTGAGAGTCCGCCTGCCGATGCAGGGGACACAGGTTCGTGCCCCAGTCCGGGAAGATCCCACATGCCGTGGAGCGGCTAGGCCTGTGAGCCATGGCCGCTGAGCCTGCGCGTCCGGAGCCTGTGCTCCGCAACGGGAGAGGCCACAACAGTGAGAGGCCCGCATACTGTAAAAAAAAAAAAAAAAAGGAGGGAGGGAGGGAGGGAGGGAGGGAAGAAAGAAGGAGGAAGGGAGGAAGGGAGGGAGGGAGGGGGGAGGGAGGAGGGAGGAGGGGGAGGGAGGGAGGGAGGGAGGGAAGAAGGAGGGAGGGAGGGAGGGAGGGGGAGGGGGGAGGGAGGAGGGGGGAGGGGGGAGGGAGGAGGGGGGAGGGAGGGAGGGAGGGAGGGAGGGGGGGAGGGAGGGAGGGAGGGAGGGGGGGAGGGAGGGAGGGAGGGAGGGAGGGAAGAGGGAGGGAGGGAGGGAGGGAAGAGGGAGGGAGGGAAGAGGGAGGGAGGGAGGGAGGGAAGAGGGAGGGAGGGAGGGAAGAGGGAGGGAGGGAGGGAAGAGGGAGGGAGGGAGGGAGGGAGGGAGGGAGGGAAGAGGGAGGGAGGGAGGGAGGGAAGAGGGAGGGAGGGAGGGAAGAGGGAGGGAGGGAGGGAAGAGGGAGGGAGGGAAGAAAAATTATATTTTGTTCCCTCCCCCAGGTAATTGTTTTGCACCCAGGGATGAATGCCCCACCTTGTAGGCCACTGGACCCAAGCCCTGACTAGAGAAAAATCTATACAAACTTGATGGCTGGAGCTGGAGTCTGGGCAGTTCTGTCCCTTGTTCACTGGGTGAACTTAAGCATGTGGCTCAACCTCTCCCCGAATAGGCTCCCAGGCAGTAGGACGACGAAATGGGCGGTGGGCCTCGCGGAGATAGGATTCTCCACTTGTTGGCAGGGTGCTCCACGCTTCCAGTGCTGGACTGAGCACCTGTGCGTTGGGGACCACCCAATTCCTCTGGCCACTTCCCTCAGCCAAAACCCCATTCAGCCGTGCCTCCTCCGGAACGCCGGGCAGGGCGGCGCGAGCTCCAGGTCTCCAGCACTGGGAGGAGCAAATCCCTGAGCAAGGTTGCTACAGTATCCCCCAGAGGCTGCTCCTTTAGCGCCCTGCCTAGCTGGTGAGAGCCTGAGCCGTGGGCCATCGCCTTCTCCCCCAAATCCTGCTGGGGCCTGCCCTCCCTGCAGGCCTCAGAGAGGGAGAGGACCTGGCCGGCGCCCCTGCCCAAGGCAACCACTATGGTCCTCAGGGTCCATCCACAACGTCTCCTCCGGGTCGGGTCTCGGTTCGTGGCCCCCATCCAGCAGGCTTGGGTCTAGGGGCTCCCCGCAGGGAAACCGAGTCCCCTAATTGTCGCTTCTACACCCCCTAGGTTGCCGCATCAGAGCACGCATTCCACCTAAGCCGCAGCTTTGGGCTTAGGCGTCTTGGCCAAGTGGCGCGGAGCAGAGTGTTGTCACTCCAGGAAGAATGAATGAAAAGAGGAGCTGAGCGGGGCGGGGCGCCGCCGAGGGCGCGGGGCGGGGCCGCGCAGGGCAGTTCGGCCGCTCGCCCGCGCCCCGCCCCGCCCCCGTGCCGCAGCTCCGAGGCCCCGCCCCGGCCCGCCCCTCCGCTTGCTTCCCAGGCCGCCGCGGCGCGGAGCCGGTGCCGGAACCGGTGTCTGAGAGGCGGCGGCGGCGGCGGCGGCACCGCGAGCCCCGAGCCCATCCCTGCCCGGCCCGCGCTCTCCGCCCCCGCCTCCTGGGCCGGCGGCGGCGACTGCGGGCGAGCTTGCGGGGCCCGGGCCGCCCCCAGCCCCAGCCCCGCCGGGCCCCGCCCCCCGCCGAGTGCATGAGGTTGACGCTACTTTGTTGCACCTGGAGGGAAGAACGTATGGGAGAGGAAGGTGCGCGGGGTGCGGGCCGGCGGGGCGCCGACCAAGGGGCCGGGCGGGCGGGGGCCCCGCGCTGGGGGAGAAGGGGAAGCGGGGAGCACGGGTGGGGGCCGGGCCTGGCCGCCGCGGAGGCTGGGTCTGCCGCGAGGCCGCGCCCCTGTGTCCTCCGGGATGAGCTCGTCCTTCCGAAGCCCGCAGGCCCCTCCCTGAAAAGCTCCCACTCTGTTTCCCCCTCCTCGGCCCCGTTGGGCTGCCCTCCCGCAGTCGGAGGGCCCCTCCTCCCTTTCATCCCCGCCTTCTCCCATCCCCCGACCGACGACCACCCGGGAGGAATCCCAGGCACAGCTCGCCCAGTCCTGGCCTCCATCCGCGTGCTGTGTCCACCCGGGGCTCGCCCTTATCCTGTCTCTAACCGGCCTTGGAAGAAAGAGTCGCTGGGAAAGCCTCAGCCCTGACTCACAGCCCAGCGTTTGGCCGGCTCCGTGACCTTGAGCCAGGTGCTGCCTGCTGGGCCTCAGTTTCCTCGTTTGTACAGTTGAGGGCCACATAGTTGGCCCGTGGTGCTGGTGGTTGGGAGCCTGGGGGCAGAATGGACAGAGCAGAGATGCGCCTCTGGGGAACCTTTGGATGTATGCTGGGGCCTCCACCCCCTCTCCCTGCACCAAACCCAGTGCCTGCCATCACTCTTGGCTGGGAGGATGGCTCTCATCCTAGCCGCCTCTTCTGCCCCTTCCCCCTACTGGGGCCCAAGGCTTGGGTTTGCAGGACAGTTAGGGTTATGAAGACCCCAAGATTCTCTCCCTGGGGTCTCCTTTCCTGGGTTTCCTCATCCGAGCAATCTCATAGGTCCACCAGGTTCAACAAAAGTCCTATTATGTCAGCTCCTCCAGCCCTGCCCTCCCCTGGGGCTACTGCCAACCCTCCCCCAGGTCCTTGAAGGCCCACTTGGAGCAGGCGCCCACCATATGGTAGCTCCTAGGTCCCTGGGTCCTCATGGAGGGGCAGACTGTG
Source organism: Phocoena phocoena (assembly GCF_963924675.1). Lineage (NCBI taxonomy): Eukaryota > Metazoa > Chordata > Mammalia > Artiodactyla > Phocoenidae > Phocoena > Phocoena phocoena. The sequence continues at coordinate 9,629,425 of NC_089233.1, forward strand.
GCCTTGGAGCTTGGCTGGTGACCCAGCAAGCCTTACCTTCTCCAGGGCTCAGTCTCCCCAACTGTATAATGGGAAGGGGCAGGCTGGGAGATCTTCCAGGGCCCACCCAGCTCCAAGGGTGTCAGGCCCCAGGGATGACTAAGCATGCCTAGTGGCCGTCTTGAAGAGGTGTCGGGCCTCCCTGGAGCAGGTGTCTGGGAGCGCAGTCCTACGGCCCTGGCTCCATGTTAGGCCATGGCATAGCCAAGCCTTCCAGGGGGCTTCAGTACAGGACGCACCAACCTAGCCCTGTCCAGTCCCTGACCTTTGAAGGGACTGGGCAGGCAGGAGAGGAAGGGGGGCTGTGACAAGAGTGTCACCCACTGCCTTATTTCTAAATCGTGCTGCTTTCTTTCTCCGCATTTACCGTGCCAGACCCTGAGTTGAAGGATGCCATTGCTGGGGGTTGGCGGACATCTGCTCCTCCTCTTCAGTTTACAGAGAGAGAAACTGAGGCCCAGAGGAGCTTGGTAGTTCAGCTGTGGTCTCAGCAAGACTCTCAGACCTGCATTCTCTCTCCTGCTCTGTACAGCGACTGCTCAGCCTGGGCGCTGCGTGTGTACAGGAGGATTTGTGGAGGTGCATGTGGAGTTGGCGCAGGCCAGTGCAGGCCTGCAGCAAACTGCGCCTCCTGAGAATGGTTCCTAACGCCCTTTCCACCCCTGCAGGAAGCGAGTTGCCCGTGTGTGCAAGCTGCGGCCAGAGGATCTACGATGGCCAGTACCTCCAGGCCCTGAATGCTGACTGGCACGCAGACTGCTTCAGGTAGGGCAGGCTGACCTGAGCTCGGGTGCCCTAAGCAAGGCCTGCCAGAGACGTGGCCATCCCTCCTGGTGCCATCTCTGGTTGTGACTTCCAGCAAGTCCTTGGCTTCCGTTTTCCCCATCTGTGAAATGAAGCATTTGGACTAGAAGATCCCTGGAGGCCTTTCTTTTTTGTCATTCTAGACAGAAAAGGAGAGAAAAGGCGAGACTTGGTTTATGCTCGTAATACCAAGGCCTGTTGGCTCCTTGGTGGGGGAGGAGTGGAGGGTAGTGCGCCCCTGCCTTCCGGGTGCTGGTGCTCCAGAGAGAGGCCTTGGGAGGAGCTGGGCCTCCTTCATGGGCCCCAGGCTAGTTTGGAAGATGCATATCCAGTAAGACCAGTCCCTTCCCTCCGGACACCAACTCCCAAGTGTAGGAGAGTAGGACCAGAGCTGTGGTGGAGCACATGGGGACCCAGAGGTGGCCCAGCAATCCAGGAGCACCGTCCTGAGAAGCAGGGGCAGGGGGTAGCCTTAGATAGCTCTGTAGGGCCAGAGCTGGGGATGTGAGATTTCCCACATGGAGAAGTGTGGTAGGAAGCAGCTCCAGACAGAGGGCCCAGCAGGTGCAAAGAGTAGAATGGTGACGGGGCCTGGCCCAGTCAGTAAACGGCAGAGTTCAGGCAGGAAAGCACCCAAAAGGAGGGAAGGTAAAGTGGCGAGGCCCAGCTGGGGTCAGGGCATCAACCACCGGCCGAAGGAGTTTAATTTAGGCAGTGGGAGGGTCCGACAAGGATTTTTTTTTTCTTTTATAAAAATGTCTTAACATTTTCTACAATTTAGGAAGGACCAAGGCACTGTTTTAAGGACTTTTTATAGTTGGATACGTGTTGTCTCCGTGGATCGGAACACGGAGAGGTTAATTCTCTTGACCAAAGATACACAGCCAGTGAGCGAAATGAACACACAGTACGCGCACTGGCTGGGGAGCCCAGAGGAGAGGCGGGCTCCGTGTCCTGGGGTTCCCAATCAGGTGTTCAGAAGGAGGCCTTCAGGGAGGAAAGGGCCTCTGAACAGGCAGAGACAGGGAGGTGGGACAGTGCAAACCGTTGAAGGCCCGGGATCAGCTCATCTGGTTGGAACAGAGTGAGTCGAGAGACATGATGATGAGGCAAAGTTAGGATCGATTCAGTGAAGAGCCCTGAATGCCAAGATCAGTAGCTTCTGAGGGCAGTAGGGAGCCAGCAGAGAGGGTCAGAAAGCAGGGGAGGGATGTGGGCAGAAGTGCTATTGAAAAATGCCATCCCAGTGGGCAGATGGTGGTAACATGGCAGGGAAGGGACTGTCAATAGTTCGGGGCTCTGTGCCCATAAGACCTGACATAGGACAGTGACTAAGAGTGGACAGAGTTTCAGATCTAGAAGAGACGATATTTGGCAAGGATTAGCCATATTAGCCACTATTCATTGGTGACTCTTGTAATGTCATTTCATTAAACCTTCACCATAACCGTAGGAGGTGCCATTATTCGCTCGATTTCCACGTAAGAAATGGAGGCTCGGAGAAATCAAGTAACTTGCTGAAAGTTGCAACAGCCAGAGCTGGGACTCGAACCTATGTCTCTCTCACTCCAAGTCACTGCAGAGCTGAAGAAGTCAGGGGCTGTGGGGTGGAGCTGGGGGCTGGTGAGTGGGAGGGGCAGAATCTACAGCAGAGTCTGGTTTTTCACCCCGGGTGCAGAGGAGGCCAGTGGTCTCTTGGCTCTGGTGGAGCTGGGGGCCATGTTGGTGAGGAGTTATGCCCTGTCCTTGTTGAGGTGGAGGTGCAGTAGGCTAGCCAGGGAGGCAGTGCCCTCCCGAAAGCTGGCCGAGGTGATCTGAGACCGGTCAGAGGTGGGAAGGGCAGAGACAACAGCCTACTCAGTGCTGGGGGATGGGATTTGAGAAGAGGCCAAGAGAAATCCAGGGAACTTTGGGGGCCCCGGTGCATGGGGTGGGGAGGGAGGTAGAGCCTTGGGAGACATGGGGGAGGGCCAGGCGTGCAGCCACAGAAGCCACAGAAGGGCAGCAGTGGGGCAGGATGCATGGAACCTAGCTTTGGAGGGGTCCCTGCCCTGTTAACCAGCAGAGGGCTGAGGCCCTGGGAGGGGGCGGTAGGGAGGGGCACGTTGGGTTTGGCCCTGGTGTGGTGGGGACACAGGGAAGGCTCCCCCAGTGAGGGAGGGCCCACAGGCAGTAAGAGCCATGGCTTCCACATGGTTCCACGACTTACACAGTGTTTCTGGCCCCGTGGCGTGTGGTCCTCCCAACAGCCCCCAAACCTGGTTGAGGCCAACGGTGTCCTCACTCCCATGACAGTCAGGAAAGCAGCTCAGAGAGGAGTCGCTGCTTGCTGGGCCCCTGGAAGCATCTCAGTGCCGTGAAGCGGGGCTGCCACCAGCCCCTGGGCTCTGAGAGCCTTGCAGCGACAGAGTTGCTGTTGGGCCCATTGTCACCGCAGAGCCAGCCCCTTTCTCTGTTCCAGCCTCCTGGGAGGCCGTGGCCAGGCCCAGGGGGGTCCAGGCTTCCCTTTGCCCAGCTGCTGCCTCTGGGAGGTCCCTTCCCAGAAGCCTGCAGCTCAGGAGCCCTGGGGCTGCCGTAACTCGGGTAACATCTCCCTGGAGGCTGGTTGGGCTGACCCTGGATGAGGAGGGCTGAGTGCACAGCTGGCACTGGGGGCCAGAGCCTGGGCTGGGACGCCCCCCTCTTTGGGGGACTTGCAGGCAAAGAGGATGGACTGTCCATGGAAGTCAAGCTCTGTTCCCTCGGGGGCAGCACCAGAAGAAGCAGCTGCTCCCTGTGCCCAGAGAGGCTCCAGTGCCTTTGTTACAGCAGAGGCCGGGGGGCACGGAGGGTGCCTTTCTCGGGTGTGCAGGGTTGAGGACACAGTGCCGGCCAAGCTTCCCCGCCTGCACCAGAGCCCAGGCAGTAGGCCCTTCAGCTGCTTCCTGTTGTGAGCTAAGACCAAGTCCTCTTGCACCCACATCACTGCATCCTCCTCCCCTGCCGTGTGGCCACGCTGGCCCCTCCCTCTGCAGCCTCCAATCCTGAGTGCCTGGAGTAGGATAGGGAAACAGCCTGTCCGGCCCACTCCTGCACTCCCCATAGGCCTCTGGGGCCCCCCTGCGATAGGTAGCAGCAAAGGATAAAGGATGCTGGCCTCGAACCTGAGAAGATGCTGCTTCCTCCGAGGGGCTAAGTAAGTGGAAAGCCCCCTCCCCACCTGTCCCAGGCCTCGGGCAGGGCCCCTGGTGTGAGGGCTGGGGCTGGAGGCCATGGTGGGACAGACCCACCTGAGGCCGGGCAGTGGGGCAGGAGAACTGAAACTCCTTGGTCCCTGTTGGCCGCCTGTCGAGGGGAAGCAGGCCACCGCTGAGGCTCCTGGCCCTTCTGGTACAGGTCTCCCTTGAGGCTGGTCCCCCAGCTGCTCTTTTTCACCCTTGGTGTCCAGGGATGTGGCTCTGGGTAGAGGGCACCCCTGGGAGGGAAGGACCTGTCGCCGTAGGGGTTTCCACTGCTTCCCAGCCTGGCCTGTTCATCCCCCCTCCAGCCCCACAGTGCCCTCCTCTCCTGCTCAAGCCTGGCTCTGCCTTTGCTGCTCTGGGAGAGGGCTACACTGTACCTGGTATTACTCTCTTGACAACCTTTGTAGGGGCAGGGGCATTGGGGGGCACCCCAAGAGCCACCAGGCATGTACTGCCCCACCTGCCGCCTCTGGCTCCTGGCCCGATGCGGGCCTGAGGGGTGAGGGGATGCACAGAGTCAGGGGCTCCTGTGTGCCTTCCATCGGCAAAGGTCCACTGAGGCCCCAGGCGCCAGCCACCAAACTACTATGTGAGCCTGGGCTAGATCCCCTGTCTGAGATGGAGGCTGAGCCAGGGCACCCTGGAGCAGTTCTGAGGACGCTGGGGGTGGGAACTGCTCCTGGTTGAGTGCACAGAGTGAGCCAGTCTGGCAGGAAGCACTTCTATTCTCTTCGGGGAACCAGCGTTTGTAGGTGCCTGGTCTGGGACCTCGGGGAGCCGGCAGGTTAATGGCAGAGGCTGGCGGTGCAGGCTGCGTGGGGGGCCATGGGCGCATCTGATCAGGCTTCAGGGAAGTGGTTATCAGGGAGCTGACTGCACTCACAGCGTGAGTGAAGCAACGTGGGGTCTTCCAGGGCTGCTACAGTGATGAATGTTTGTGCGTGAGAAGGACTAGGAGTTTGCAGGCAGAGGTCTCCCCGGGAGGAAGGCGGCCGCTCCAGAGCCCCGACTGACCCGCCCACCGAGGTGGGGGAGGGGGGCTGCTTCCTGCAGCCTGGGGCTGTGGGGGAGACTCCCGCGGTGACGCGCTTCGTGTCTGGTGGGTCTGGTCAGCGGAAGGGCGAAGCGAATCACCGATCCGCACAGGGAGTGGGGTATCTCCCCAAGGTCACCGTGCGCTGCCTGCGCCCCGCCTCTTTGCGGAGCCTGCTCTCCTGCTGCGCACCTTCCTGCTAGGTTAGAGCCCCCTGGGGGCTGCGCCGGGGACCTCCCCGTGCCGGGTGTCCTCCCTCCTGGCTCGGTGCCTTCCTTGCCTTGTCGCCCGCCCCGTGGTAAGGTGCCCACCCACTGCAGTCGGCAGCGATTGTGGGGGCAGGAAGGGCTGCAGGGGCAACAGATGACGTCATGGCTCCCGTCCAGCCGCTGCTTCCGCTGCAGCCTCCCGCGTCCCAGCGCTGCCTCCAGAGACTTTCCCTCCCCACTCGCCATCCCTTTGAGAGAACTCATCAGACCCCGCCTTCCTGGCTTCCAAAACCCGGGCATTTTGTGTTCCCCTGCCCGCCCCCTGCCCAAAGCCCCAAGCTGTGGTCCCCAGCCCCTCCCCTCAGGCTACCAGACAATGGGGAACTGGCTGGATCCTCTTAAAGGGACAGTGTCCCAGCAGCACTCTTGCTGCTCTGCGCTCCCTCCTCCTCCCCCCTCCCCTCCCCAGTTCCCTAGTTCAGGAGCAGTCATTGAGTGCAGTCAATGAGTGCTGCCCTGTGCAGGCTACGGTAGAGCAGGAGGCTTTCCCGGCTGCCTGGAGCACAGTGCTCTCTGACCCAGCCCAAGTCTTTCCTGCCCTCCTGTCTCCTGGTTTGTTCCCCCACTGAACCATGAGCTCAGAGCCTGGGCCCTCCTATCCCTATGCGACCTTGGTACATCACCCGGAGCACCCAGACAGCAACAGAGCTGGACGGGTCCCCTGGCCGTTCTCTGCGCAGTGTGTACTCCGGCCCAGACATACCTGTGCATGCCAGGACCTGGGTCAGGCTTTGCAGAACCCAGTGGAGCTTGTGCCCGGGGTTGAGGAGGGTGTCAGTCACTGGGGGTCCCACATTTTTGCATTTACTTATTACCCTGGCTTAGCTGAGCTGCTGGTCCCCACCCGACCAGGACACTTGCCGGAAAGACGTCAGGCATGTAGGTCTAGCTCCTGGCCTGGGGGGTGGCACATAGAAAGAAGCCTGTACATCATTTCTCCCCATCTGCCCTTCAGGGGCCCCACCAGCCAGGCCTTCCCGCTGCCTATGCAGAACCCCGTTCTTGTGACTGGCAGCACTCGTGGGGCTGGCTGAAGCCTAGGGAGCCGGGAGATCCCCTCTCTTAACTGACTGACTGGTCTATACTGAGCTGAACTCCTGCCTTGTATCTTGGTGGAACTGGGAGTATCTTCATGGGGCCTGTGGTGCCCATCTCTGTGACCTTGGGCAGGGTAGACCCTCGTAAGTTCATCTGCCTCATCTCTAAGACGAGGATAGCCATGCCTGCCTCATGGTGGCCTGTGAGGATTAGTACATTTATTAAGCAAGAAAATGGAAAGGTGCCAGCACTTAGTAGGTCTTCACAGCGCCGAAAGGTTACCACCATCTACGTCAGCCGCCAGAGCTGCCTCCCTTTGCTGGGAGCGGGGGGAGAGGGAGGGAGAGGAAGCCGACTAGACTGGAAGAGTGGGGCTCACAGTTCCAGCCCCGCTTCCCCCCACCCCGCGACCTGAATCCTGGGCTCCCAGGTTCCAGCCCTCCCTGGGCCTGACTGGTGGGTGACTGAGAGTAACTTGCCTGCCCTCGCTGGCCATCTTCCTTCACGACAAGGGACAGGGGGCTCAGATGAGTTGCACCTCTCAGTCCAGGTCTAGCAAGTGGGCCCGACACCCTGGGTGCAGAACTGCTGAGGGTGGTTGTTCAGGCTGCACGTAGTACCAAGGCTTTGGGCTGAGGGGCCACGGCAGAGGGGGTGGGGGTGGGCGCTGAATCCATCCCCGGCTCCACTTGCCAAGCCCTGTGCCCCAGCACAGGCTGCTCCCGTCCAGAG